>NW_004797275.1:3091689-3093259 GCF_000002075.1 Aplysia californica
CCCCCCCAATATAAAAATTGTCTAACGGGCGAAAAAGAAATACCTCGTTTTATGATTTCATTATTTCAACGACAGCCTGATTTTACCACGATGCCACACATATGCTAAGAGAGAACACAGTATACAACATTACCAATGATTCCTCTGCAGGTCCGTTTCTCTCGCGACTCACCTTACTATTCAATCTCCATCTTGTAATCCCAGAACTTGTTGTTTCAGAGGTCACAGCACAGTTCAAGGGGATATACATTACACGGTCAGTGACCGCTAGGAAGTGCGGCTCCAAGGTGTGCAAAATTATATTATACTAGAGTCTAGATTCTATATGTTTAGTGCCCATCATAATATTGTAAGGTTACTTAACCCTATCCGTACATCGTGTCTTTACTATCGCATCCATACGACGTGGGGAACTCTGTGCCACCACTTTTCAAAGAGGAAGTTAACTCGTTAATCCGATCCGTACGCTTTGCATAACAGTCTGTTAAAATGATTTTTTTGAGAAATACTGAAAGCTTCAACGACGTCTTCGCACTAGAAGTATTCTAAAATGTGAAGAATACAACTCCGGAGGTACAAAATGACCCAAGGGCGTACGGATAGGGCTAAGCGGTGTGTGCTCCAAATTACACGTCCATCTCTGATAGGATCGAAGAAAATGGAAATATTCGAGTAAAGTGCCTTTCCCAAATATACAACGTCGGAAAACGCTGAACCTCTAACCCCCAAACTGCAACCTCACGATTATAAGTCCGGAAGCTTCATTACTAGACTACCGAACTTAACGCACAAAGTTGCCTTTTCGTAGGTTCTAACTAAGAACATGTTTTTTCCCCTCAGTGATAAGGCGACAATGGAGTGAAACCGTGGCAGACACCCTCAGAGCTCACGGGATGTCCCTCTTACAGGCCACTCGCCTTGCTGCAGACAGACGCCTATGTCTCCCCGCGAAACCCACTGGTACACGCGTGAGAAAAAAAGTAAGAGAATAGAATCATCAATATTGTTATGCTATATGCTTATTTTTACAATACATGTTTGACCCAAGGAAAGAAAGAACCCATTGGGCGTTCTTAAATTCGAGTTATTTTGTGAGAGTTCTCGAGGCTCTTAACCAATTTAGATCCGGCCAATCAGAAAAGGACGATAAAGTTGGAGGTCTCACAAAACAGCGTCGAGAGCATCTTTAAACCCCTCACTTTTACTTACGTTCTTAATCAACCGTGTTTGAAACTTTCTGTCTTCTCTCAGATCGAAAAATTAGTCGTTGGAATGTAGAACATGTACAAATACATTACTGAAAGTACTGAAAGATAAAAAAGCACCCGGTGTGTATTTAACTTTAATGCTATCGTCAATATTTCAGACGCATTAAAAACTACAGATGGGAAAATACCTGAGATAATTTTGGGAGGATCGTGTATTCTGGGTCCCACACAAAAAAACTCAGCCCCAGGCGATGGTTGACGGCGCTTTTTTCAATTTTAGACAATTTTTCGGTTGCCTTCCGGATTCGTACCTGGGACCTTTGAATTAGAGGCGAACACTTTAGCCTCTAGGCCACAAGAGC
>NW_004797275.1:3094324-3099687 GCF_000002075.1 Aplysia californica
TTCTCTCTCTCTCTCTCTCTCCCTTTCTTTTTTTATTATTCTTTCTCTCTCCCCCTATTGTCTATTTTGTTTTTCATCCCTTTATTTTACCATATTCTCTGTCGCACTCTTTTTCACTTTCCCTCGCTCCCCTCACCTACCTATTTAGTCCAACTCATGCAATTAAAGAGGAACGTCTTTCTGTAGTGAAGTTTCTTTTTTTAAATTGGTTAGTTTGGGAGCTGAAAAATCTCCCGCAAAAGTACAAGTAAAGGAAACAGTCCAGAAAAACGATGTCTAGGATTTGAACACTAACCACTCGTAGAATATATACATTATTGGTCATTGATCATTGCATAGGATTACAACCCTCTTCATTACTGCATAGTTGTTTTAGAAAGTGGAAAGGGAGGGGGGGGGGAGGGGTCCGAATTTGACGTCCATTTTTGATGGAAGTGATCCCAGTTGGTAATCAGAGAGCCTTTAAAACACTACCCAAAACAACCTAAGTTCAAAATACTCCGTTATGGATTCGAAACAAGACCATCCGCTCTGTAACCTAGCATGGTACCGCAACTGAGCTAATGATGCACTCATTGATTGCGAGAACCCCAGGAGATTGTTTTAGTAAGAGTTTTACGGCATTTATTGCAACACAATAAGGTCATATAAGTGCCGAAGATTAGAGATGCTACAGGAGAGCAACAAAGACAATCACCCACACCACAGGAGAGATTTTAAGTTTTTTAAAAGAGCGTGAAAAACAACATACATATCTCATGTTACTTCTGAAAATGCTGTAGCAAATCTATTAATACAAAAAGACTCGGAGGCAAAAAAAAAAAATCATTGCAGGGGTCGGTTGCAATACGTCTGGTGTTGTGTCTCAGAATCGAGAAATCCCAGGTTCTTGGGTGAATACTGATTGAAAATGTCACAGGTAGGATCGAGTTGCCATTTTCCAGGACGCCATACACCAAATCAATATACTCGTTGATATCATTAACAATCAACAACAGGTTGTGTCAGATTGGTTAAAAACTTGTTTGTTTGTTTTAGTAGAGGTTTTACGGCACTTGCAACTGCATAAGGTCATAATTATGAGCGCCAAGGGGTGGATGTCAACAGAGAAGTCCTTACAGGGAATCAGACTTACTTTGCTCACCTCTCTAGCTTGAGCAGCACAAAGTCTGCTGCAGGTCACAAGAGTGTAACAAACATATAAAAGAAGTAGAGGAAAATGACAATAGTAAGGATTAGGAAAGAAAAAGCAGCAGTTCCCTGTTGAAGTTCAGGCACAGTTATGAGCATGACATTGTTAGATCAGCCCATTTACAATTTTACTGTGCACTAGAATGAGAAATCTCCCTCCTTTGGGAATGGTCTAAAAACACTTCAGTCAGTGACACCGCCCCGGGAGGTGTTAAAGGTTTGAAAAATCAGTGGTTCTCCTGTTGTGTCTTTTCGTAGATTCTGCACAATAACGAACACATTTCAGAAAGAAGCCCATAATTTGGAAAGTTGTAAAACTTTTACAAAAAGTACAGAGTTAAAAAGGCCAAATCAGGGTGTATATGAACACCGCAAACATCCTGGTTTGAGAACTAGGTTAAATTATATTTTTCCATAGCGTGATCCTATTCTCACTTCAGTTATTGAATCGGATGCATATCTGTATCAGAAAGTGAAAAAGTTGCCAGTCAACGATGATTTGACGTTATCTATTTCCTCTGAATTTCAAAACAATATGTATACAAGCCCTTCCAAACTATCCTCAGTCTCTCCCCCCTATCTTTTTATTTCTCTCTCTCTCTCTCTGTCTCTCTGTCTCTCTGTCTCTCTCTCTCTCTCTCTCTCTCTCTCTCTCTCTCTCTCTCTCTCTGAGTGTGTGTGTGTGTGTGTGTGTGTTTGTGTATGTGTGTACGTGTGCGCGTGTGTGTGTATATGTGTGTACGTGTGCGTGTGTTATCTGTGGTGTGGTGTGTGCATGTGTATGTCTGTGCGTTTGTGTGCATGTGAGTGTGTGTGTGTGCATATGTGTGTGTGTGTGTGTATGTGTGTGAGAGAAAGAGAGAGAGAGAGAAAGAGAGAGAGAGAGAGAGAGAGAGAGAGAGAGAGAGAGAGTGTGTGTGTACGTGTGTGCCTAGTGCCTGTGCGTTAGTTCATTTGACCTCCCTGTGCTCTTTGTCGTCTTCACCGATACTTTATCTGTCTATCCCTTCTCCTTTTAAAGATTCTGTTACAGGCATGATAGTGCCGTTAAATTATCACCAAGGTAATATCAAGACGGCAAAATGTCATCACCAAACAAAAATGGTATTCAGTTACTCCGACTTTTCTCCCTGAACTGCGCAGAAGACAAAACGGAGATTTGTAAGGTAAGTCTTCTGGTCTGGTTTTGTCCGGAAAACGAGAGCTGCCCGGGGAGTGAGACCCACAGATTTGTGACCCTCAGACAAAGAACAAAGGCAAGTCACGACTTCCGAACCCAACCAAAATGTTCAGTTTTTGTTTTTTAACGACCTCGACAGCAGTACCATGCTGAAAAGGTTATTTTGTAAATGAAGAACTCGATATAAAGGTTAGATAAAATCACAGATGAAAGGAGAAAAAAAAACATGGATGGTTCACAAAAATGCAATGGACGAACAACTGAAGAACTCATCTACTCTCAAACATCATTGACATTTTATGTAGGTCATGCATTCTTTTTCTGATTTTAACAAATACATGGTAGAAAAGAAATTCTGAAGCGAAACAAAGACCCCAAAAAGCTATGTTCGTTTTAACTTGAAGCGACAGTTTCCATGTTGTTGTCTATAAAATAATCATTCTTCCGAAAATATCGAGAATATGCAATAAAGCAATTCAGCCTTTTCTCTCAAGCGTGCATTATTTATCACATCTTTGAATACTTTTTTTCAGAAGTGATCTGAAAACATTTCTTTTACTCATGTCTAGCTCCCTCACCACCCTGAGACACGAAAAGCGTCTTTATTACGCTCGTATTTTCCAGAAAACCTTCTTTTGTCTCATTTACTTTTGTCTTATTCCTAAGCCCTCCAAATAAGGCTTCCACCACCGCCACCGCCACAAAGATCAACAAAAAAAAAAGTTAGATTACTGACCTCTGTTTTGTTTCCCTCTCTCTTACTTGTTCTTTCAGGACGTTAATGGGAAGTTACAGAGAAGCAGTCGGACAAGGAAGGTTCCTTCTGGGCGTCACGATCAGCCTATAATGGGGCCAATCAAGGCTTAAACCTTGCAGTTCTGCATCTTTGTCGTGTTTGCGGTTTTCCGTGGAATCCGACAGGAAGGCACGAATTCAAGGAGGAAGAAAAAGAATCTAATGACTTCGGAATTCCTCAGCGCTGAGACAAAGATATTATTTCATTCACGGCTTTCGGAACATTATTATAAAAATGTGTTGTTGTTTTTTTCTTAAGTTCAGTTTTAGTATTTTATGATGGAATTATTATTTCATTCTACATTTCAGAATCGCAGTTTGCAAAAAAAAAAAAAAAAAAAAAGAAGAAAAATAAAAGAAAGATAGCATCGGATTGCAGACAAATAATGTTATTTATCTCTTTAGTGTAGAAGGATATTTTGTAGACTGTAAAGTTCTCCTTTACCTCTCGGTTTTTCAGATGATTCAGACGGAGTCAAATTATTAGCCAACTACGACATTCTTTTTACAGTATACTAACTTTCTTTTACCGCAAGTTCTCCGAGAGTATCGGGAAAATACGATTTTGACTTTTGAAAGCGAGGGAGTTATTATATTATTTTGTTTTTCAAATTTAATTATTTTTTCTCCTCTGCAAAACATTGACAAAGTGGACAACTGAAAGAATGTCCTTGGGCTGAATCCCCAACAAGACGTTCTGGACTTTGATTCTAGGAAGATTTTAAACCAATATATCCAATAACACCTTTTTTTAAAATGTAGATGATTTTATGCCCCCTTCAACACAGTTTAGATAATGATAATAAAAATAATAACAATAATAATAATAAATGACATTTATATAGCGTTCAATCACGGTTAAAGTACACAGACTCCTTGCACTTTACAATTCAGTACAACGAACAACAGTAACATAAACATTCTGACTGAAAGAAAATCACTCAAAATACTCATCTTATTAATTTAAAAACAGAAACGACTTCAGCTGACATTTCTTACTTCGACTTACTTCGATCCAGAGCCAGAATCATAGCAAGCGGCACATGTCCGTAGCTGCTGATCTCTCCTTTCCAGCGTCCACCTCAGGGTCTTCCTGCTAATTGACTCCACGAGGAGCTGGTTTGAGACACGCCTGACCACTCCTCGGAGCAAACTTTTTTTCGCTGTGCCCCGCACACACTTTTCTTTTATTGTGCTGAGCGTGTGGGAGTCTGTCTCCTCTTGATCGTGAAGGCTCTCCTTGCATCTGGCGATTACCTTTGGTGGGTTGAGCATGATTCGGCCATTGGGTGCTGCTTGCCGGCAAGTTCACCAGCACGTTCATTTCCGTGCATCCCGGCGTGACCAGGGCAGAACACCCATGTAATCCTTAGCAGGTGGCTTTTTGAAATGGAAGCTCTCCAGTCATTGTAGAGCCACCCACTCCTGATTTTTTCTAGGGTGCTCATCGAATCTGTGACTAACAGGGCATGTTTATAAGCTTCCATACTGGTCCATTCCAGCGCCTCTGTTATTGCCTTGACCTCCATTGCCATGCTCGTTGTTGTGCACTCGTAAGCTCCAGACTGTTCTTTAATTATCTTCCCGTCAACTTGAGCACTGAACACCCACCCAGATTTCTGTCTACGCCTCACATTTGAATGAATCAAAAGATTTGATCTCTCTTAAAGTACTTGGTAAAGCATTCCAGATCTTGGGGCCTTGATATTCAAATAACCGTTCTCCCATTGTTTTAAGTTTCATTGATGGTAAAATAAATTGCTTTTTGTTAGCTGATGAGGAGGAGGACGTCTGACGTTGCCTGTCAGGGCCAACTTGAGCTTTGAGAGACATAGCATCACAAAAGATAGATCAAGAAAAGATGTAAAACTTTCTCCACATTCAGGAATCAAAGTGGTTTTCCCGGCATGCTACAGTGAGGCGCCTAACAGCTACACCACTGACGCCGGATAAGTAAATATTAATCAGATGAAAAAGTTATCAACTTTGAGCTTCAGGCTTCCCTAGGTCTTGAATCAATATATTTTCAGAGCAAAATGACTTAATATTGATTTAATATTTCCTCCAAATTAGGTTTGTAGAACCTGATTGCACCAAATGCCTTGTGTAATATATACTCTATCTATGTATCTATGTATCTATGTATCTATCTATGTATCTATGTATCTATCTATGTATCTATCTATCTATCTATCTA
>NW_004797275.1:3102941-3104478 GCF_000002075.1 Aplysia californica
AGAGAGAGAGAGAGAGAGAGAATGAGAGAGTTAGAGACATATAAAGAGAAAAGTAGAGAGAGAAGAGATAGATGGATAGAGAGAGAGAGAGAGAGAGAGAAACCAAGATCAAAAGCTGTTGTTACACATACCGTAACAGACACCAAAATGACTGTCAACAGACTGTTACCTGCAACAAGTGACAGTTTTGTTTTTGTTTTTTGGGTTGTTGTTTTTTTGGTAGTCTTTTTTGTTTCTTTTAGAGCGTGGAACAAAAACCGCAATTCGATTGTCTCGTATTTTTCTTTTTGTACCCTCTCGTTACACAATCGATTTTGTTTCGTGCACTAAGGCAACCTCATCATTACATGGTAACCGAGAGCATCACACCGGCTGTTTGAGCTTACAGTATACCCGGCGCACACTCTTCGATTCTTCTCTCACCCCGAAGTGAGAGGGGGGAAGCAGAAGATAATCTATATATTTATTATTCTTTGTGGTTAAGAAAGAGGTCGTACGTTCCAAGCCAAAAGCGGTCATCTGGAAACGATGTGTTTGTTCTGATATTTCATTTTGAGTTCCAGTCTTTTACGTTTACCTCTGATAATGGAAAATTACAAGAAGTAGACCAGCTTTGAGGAAAAAGACTGTATCTACAGTATTCGGGAATGCAGATAGAACTATCTGATAAATATGACGATATCTTTGATCACAGTGAGTAATTGTCGAGAGTACAAAGAGCTGCCATTGTTTTACCTTCGTGATGCATGTTCTAGTTCAACACGTGTCAGTCATCAAAATGTCATTGTTCTTTAGCTCTGCAAGACACGCACGTTACAGAAGGAAGTCGGTACTAGTTCAAACCACACGTTAGTCGAATAGGATTTTTCTTTTGCCTTCGCACTCTGTTTAGTGAGTTGTGCTGACGATTTAATTGATATCAGATAGAAGTTGATTGTAAGGAGAGACTGGTGAGAATAGTTATGACTGCATCATCAAACCAAAGCATTACATGTAAGCCAAAGCGTATGTTCATAAACAAAAAGCATGTCCCATCGCCAGTTTCAAATTTTTTAAAAATCAAACTTTTACAAGAATGATGTAACACAAGTGATCTTTGAATCTTGAACGAAGATATCTGCCACAGATCTAGAACTTGGGAAAGAAATATTAGAGCCATTTTATCATGGACTCTTTTTTAAAATGTATATCAAAGCAATAGAGACAACCGACTGAGCTTTCGATCTCCCTTTACCTCTGGTCGAGTGTCAAACATAAACAAAGCATAGAATCAAAGTTGAAAAATCATTCATGACCCTTGTTAGAGAATATGATTGCCTTTATAATATGTGCCACCTGCAAAGTCTGACTTGGAATCTTGAGATCTAGGTCCAATTCGTGTCTTCTTTTTGCAGAACTTTGTTTCCTAGAGAAACTGTGCTCTCTTTCTTAACCCCCCCACCCCCACCCGCCCTTCCTCCAAAAAAAAATCACCAAACAAACAAAAATAAGACAACAACAACAACAACAACAACAACAACAACAACAACAAAACAAC
>NW_004797275.1:3107159-3108219 GCF_000002075.1 Aplysia californica
CTCTCTCTCTCTCTCTCTCTCTCTCTCTCTCTCTCTTTATCTATCTATTTATCTATTTATCTTTCTTCCCCGACACTATATCATACTCTCACTTCTCCCCTCCGTCTTTCCAATCCCTAATCACCCCTCTCTTCCCCGCTGCCTTCTTTCTTCTCTTCTCTCCTCTTTCTTTCCACTCCGTCTTCCTTCTCCTTCCCCTCTCTCACTCTAGCCTTTCAGCCTCCCACCCCGCCCTTACCTCTCCACACCGTCAAAAGATGCGATACGATTGGAGGACAGACAAACCAAACTGCCAGCCCCCACCTTGACAGCTAAACTTGTTTTGAATGGGACATGAACACAAAAGCAGTCTGTTTCCTCGGAAACGTTATTTTGAAACTCGTTGTCCTAAGTCTTCACAATTGTAGATAGAGTCAACCCTGCTCCAACCACCACCTGTACAAGACAACCACCTGAACAAAAGGTCACTTTCCATTTCCTCCCTTTCGTATATTATTCTGTGACGAATATTCTCTCAATATATAATACATATAACCTGCCAACCTGTTGTGAGCAAACACACTCTTTTGCCACCTTTAACCAAGATATGACATTTTGATACCGGCCACCTACGCGAGTTTCTAAATGGGGAATCAAAGAGCACCTGTCACGACCTGGGAGATGCCCACCGCCCACGAGTGGGCGACATGGCTAAGGCTGGCTGGCACTAGTTTACACTGGTATTGACCCCCACCATGTCTCATTACAAGCAATGATTATAAATACGGTCTCTGATCTCAAGAGTGAAGAAAATACAGGTGGCGCAGCATCGTTGTGGTGGTCAAAGTCATGTCGTAATACGTTTGGTCAGAAACCCATACACTATTCACGTGAGTAGCACCGGGCAGTTTCTCACATCTGAGCACTATGCTTTTATCTATTAAAAAAAAAAGACAGACAAAAACTAAAACACACGCACACACAAACACACACACACACACACACACACACACACACACACACACACACACACACACACACACATACATAAAAAAATAAATTGTTAGCTACGATTTATTAA
>NW_004797275.1:3109208-3113015 GCF_000002075.1 Aplysia californica
CTATCCCGAAAAATTTTGTTTTTGAGAAAATCGAAGGTAAAGTTTTTACCCCTTGTTCAGTTTGTTTAATAGGCAAGGAGAGTTTTCTCTATAACCAAACAAATATACACACTAATGAAACCAGACTTCTGCAATAGGTAGGGCAAATGCCCACTTTTGGTGTAGGTCAAGATTTCTGGAAACCCCAGAAATCTGGGTTAGCCCGCTTGTCTTTAAAAGCGACCAAATGACAGCTAGCACTGTATGCTTCCCAGGAAGTTGAGTTCGTTTTAGAATGCTCTCTGGTCTGCTGGGGTAAAAGTATAGGTTGTACTGTTGAGCGGGGATTTGCGCTATAGAAATGGTTGGCCTATCAATTATTATTATTTTGTCTCGCTTTTTCAATATTCAGAATTCGAATTTCAACCAAATATTTAGCGAGTACAAGCATGCAACCTATCCGACAAAAATTTAGAAACTGCTATAAGAGATAATAATACTTTAAGCTTTGCATATTTTAACAGCTGGGCGAGGATTTACTCATGTCACTGCTCTTTGTGTAGCCACCAAGACGATACATTCAAAAGACTCACCTCGTAATGTAAGGAACTCAGGTTTGATTCTTCTGAGAAGAGTTTTGGAGCCTGTTTCGAAGCTCCTTTGGGCTATTTCAGTCATCTGACAGCATTCTTAAATGCAGAGTTGCCGCATATCTAACAAAAAATATTCTGTTATACCTACGTGCTTCATGACCATATAATAACCACACCCCCCCCCTCCTCACTGATTTATTTTTCTTCAACTGAAAACCTTACACTTTCGTTCTGTTCATTTTGTCACATTTATTGGGAAAAACAGTATGCGTAAGCGACTTTCCTGCCAGAAATAATAGACATCCCAGCATCTTGCCAGCGCTTAATTTTTGTTCTTTCTTTCTCAGACTTTCTGTCTACCACACCACTCCTGTCTAGCATAACACGTCATTATCTTGGTGATGTTTGCGTATCTCAACTCAAAAATAATGACAGGCAGGTAAGGCTGGAAATCTATAAGCAAGGAGCAACAACAAAACAAAACAAACCACCACAACAACTTCATCGGAGCATTTTGTTCAACTCAGAACGCCACTGAAATAGTTTTTCTACTTTATTATCTTTTTTACTTTCTTCTGCTGAAGCTGTCTTGTCTTGTGAATGCTATTCATTCCTTCTAAAACTTATATGTTGGTACCACCCTTAACTCGACCAACCACCCCCACCCCTCCCCCACTCTTTTTTTCCCGCCAATGAAAATGGTACCACAGAAAAGTATGCCAGCGACTTCCGTACACAAACAGGATTATCAGCTTTGCGGTTCCATTTTTGTATGTGGATCGTGACGTGCTTGTTTGGCAAAATAGGAACATTTTTATGGGGATGTTGTTTGCGGCCGCTCAAAATCAAAGTACAGACAGGTAAAGGTTCAATACTGTTACACCTGTGAAGTGCAGACAGGTAAGGGTTCAAAGTGGATTGTGGCGGGCTTGTCTGGAAAAATAGGACCATTTTTATCGGGATGTTGTTTGCGGCCGCTCAAAATCAAAGTACAGACAGGTAAAAGTTCAATACTGTAACACATGTGAAAGCAAAAGACAAAAAAACCGATTCCAAAATATGAGAAATGTTGTACCTGTGTAATTGATATATCATTTCTCTTCCAAGAATGCGTTGTTAGACGTAAGCTTTTTAATGTACAAGTAAAAGTGCGGACGAATTACCTCCTCACAGAGATCTACCGATTTCTTGTTCCGTTTCATGACTCAGGCATTTATCCTGTTTGGAATGGAATGGCAGTTTTTAGTTCTTGTAAAGAAGAAGATTTACAGTGAACAGCGTAAAATTCGAAATTCTCTTACGTTTGCACAGGCCAAGATATACAAGGGATGCAAAGGTAGATAAACAGTTATGAAAAAAAGTAAATTCACATTGATAATGATATACATGTGTGATAACTTTACAAACCCATTGCATACCTGTAAAAAATCTACCTTCCTTCTAATAATGAAAGATATGAACATTTTATTAGAGCCGTTTGCTTTACTTTACTATCTACCTTTATAAAATACTTCCTCTTCATTTGCCCAAACACTTGCTACGAGGCGACTTTCAGTTTTGAGACGGGATTATTACTTCTATACATCATACTCTGACTCACTTCTTAGGTATCGTTTCTGCCACTTAAATTCTAGATGCTGTTTTTATTTTCATAGAACGTTTAGAAATACTGAATGCCTAAATAAAGGACATATCCAAGGCACAATAACTATTTCATCTCTAGAGCACTTTTAAGAAATCTTTAAACAAATAGAATTGAACCGGGGTGAGAGGCATTAATTTGGTTAATATAAAAACGTAATCAAATTCGATATTCGACAAATATCCAAATATTAAATTTTCAACGAAATTTCAGTGAAATGAACATTTTGCGACGGTTGAAAAAAAACCCAAACCATTATGTATTTTTGTGTACTAAAGAACAAATTGTGAGGCATCGTGGTGAAATCAGGCACTCATCAAAATTATGAAATTGAGGAGGTTTTCCGCCTATTTGGCAATTGTTATCAATTTTTTAAAATATTTTTGTCTCAACACATTTTCAAACTATTCAAAACACATTTCTGTACGGGGTTTACGGAAAATAGTAAATTAAATGCAAAAAAAAAGAAGTAAATTTTCAATTTTCAGACTCCCAAACTTTGGAAATCCCCAAACTTTGGCGGCCATTTTCTCATTAATTTGACCTTTGAAATCAGGCAACCCCTACCCGATTCAAGCACAAATATTTCTACTTCTGTTCGAAATAAATTTTAATGGGTATTTTTTTCATCGAAAGCAAGTTAAATAAACACGCTTTAAGATGATACCAATAACTCCATATGCCCCAAAATTGACGAGTGCCTGGTCTCACTGCGTTGTGAAACAATTTATTTGGAACTGACATTGCCAAATAAACTCAGGAAGGTTGTGGCTATTTATATTGTAGACCCCAGGGGTTGACCAACGAGCTCTCCCAACAGGATAGGATCTTATTATGTCTCCTGAAGTATTGGATAACTGTGGGATGTTTCTAGGTCGATTTTTTTGTGGGTCTCATGTTCAACTCTGAGCGTCAAGTGCTCCTTTGTTTGTGAATCTGTAGACTTCCATAAACCCTTAAAAAAAAAACGTTTTTGAAGGGCTCGGGAAAGGGAAAATGTTGCGGCCCCTTTCGGCTTACAAGGCAGTCTTGCGACCATGCAAAAGCCGTTTCAACAGCATAGCCTCCTCTCGTCACCAAATTTTAATGTCTCTAAAACGTTCTTTACTTTACTTTTACTTTTATCTGCCACTTATGTCCTTTTGGATGCCGCAGGAAGAAAGAGACGTCTCTCTGCCACCAGACGGAGAGCTTGGGTCAGGGGGATGCCATGAGTTGTTAATGTTTACCTGACTCCATCTATCCAGGTCTTTCTCTGTCGCCCTCTAGCCTTGTTGTCATTGCATTTTTTTAATGTAGGCATGATGTGCTGGATGGTGTGTTGGTAATCGCATGAGATGTCCAAACCATTTGATTCTTTGGTGTTCTAAGCATGGTATCCATGTGTCTGTTGGGACATCTTTGTCCTGGAACCAGAGCGGGCAGATCCCGCTTTTTAAGAATTCAAGTTGTACGTTTTACAAACTTTTGTTTGAAAGGTTTAAAAGTTGATATTTCTCGAACACGATGATCGACTTTCTTCTGACTGATCAATTTGATGTCCCGTTGCTTGAATCTTACGTGTACGTACGATTTTTGTGTATTAATTTATTA
>NW_004797275.1:3115165-3116321 GCF_000002075.1 Aplysia californica
GACAGACAGACAGACAGACAGACAGACAGACAGACAGACAGACAGACAGACAGACAGACAGACAGACAGACAGACAGACCTAGTGAATTCAGAGACACACAGAATAGAGAAACAGGTAAATGTTCGATGCCAACCTTTTCCAACCAGGGGTCAATTTGTTCTCCTCTTTGATCTTTTTTCACACGGAGAGGCTCGAATTCATGCCCGTATGTCTTTCATATTGTATAAAGCTTTGAAGAGAATCCATGTGAACTTTAGACCCATTTCATAAACTATGCGTCACTTGACGGCGCTTGCGTCTGCAAAAATCACGTCGGCAGAAAATCTGGAGCAGTTTTCTCCGGTCGCTACCAACACAAACAATTCCATTGGAATCTTCCCTGGGTCATGATTGACGAACTCAAAGCGCTAAATGCCGCTCACGCATGTTTACCAAACAAAATATTCTAGAAGTTTCCTCTTTTTTCTCGACGATGAGCAATCACCCATCACCCCCAACCGCTCCAAACTCGCGGACTATCTTGGCAAAAAAGAGGAATATTAGCCTACTAAATAAGAGGAGCGAACTCGGAAGATGTTCGATGTACTCCTGATAAGTTGAGCTGCTTGTTTTTTCTGTCCCTGTACGTTTCTCGCCGAGCACTCACGCTCAGAAAACTGGATTTCAGCTCAGTCGATTGAACACGCACGTAGCAGTAGGCTTGTGGGTCAGATAGTAGTAGCCTGACCCCATTCCCTCAATCTTTCTATTATGAAGCGTTTGTGTGTGTGTGTGACACCCAACACCCTTGGGCTTAAGGCTCCGAGTCCCAGGAGAAGAAAACATGCCATTTCACAGTAATAGGCCAATCCCTCTAATTACGCGTTCCATCTGTCTTCTACAGGGTTCAGAAACAAGTAGTTTGCCAAAGAGAGGGGTGGAGTGGATGGAGAACGATGTGAAGGCCTACTCCGAACTTCAAAGTGCTAAACATGTGAACAACATTAAATGAAAAGTGGCACCTTTTCCAAATGTAGCTCTTCATTATTGAATCAACATGATGTTGTTACGTTCTATTCGTTTGGGTTTTTTTTCTTTCTTTTAAAAAATAGCTTTCACTTGAGTCTAACGACCTACTAGACGCTTGTTGTTCGTTTCGAAAACAAGCCACTTAAG
>NW_004797275.1:3117318-3122195 GCF_000002075.1 Aplysia californica
CGGGTGATACTTTTACACCATTTTAACCCTATCCGTACGCCCTAGGTTCATTTTGTACCCCCAGGAATTATTCTTCACAATGTAGAATACTTCTAGAACGAAGATCTCTTTGAAACTTTTAGTATTTCTCAAAAAATCATTTTGAGAGACTGCTATGCAAAGCGTAAAGATCGGATTAACGTCAAAATAATTAAGTTTTGAGAAAAGGCTACCCACCTATCATTTCAACTGCCTCAATAGTTTCCATCTCCTCTTTACGCACATAAAGTACGTAGTACTTTGCCAGCCATGTTTGTTTTGTTTTTCTTTTGTTTTTGTTAAGTTTTATTTTGTTAAACGTTTCGTTTTGTTTGTTTGCTTGTCTGTTTTTTTCTTTCTTTCTTTCTTTCTTTCTTTCTTTCTTTCTTTCTTTCTTTCTTGTGGGTTTTGTTTCAAATGGCAGATCTTGTGAGGAAAGAGGCAGCCCACCCTATTTCCCCCACTCCGTTAACTTAAAAAAAATTCCACTCAATGGCCTTACGCAAACATCCTACTCGCTGCCCTCGGTAAACCAATACAACCACTTTCCCTAGAAGATTTGTAATCCAATGAGTAAAAAAAGGAAAACGCCCCTTCCTCACAACACAAAACCCCCTTTACATTCATCCCACTCACACCCAACAGAGATAGATTTCAATAACACCAAAATAAACTGCGTAACATCCCCAGTAAAAGTAAAAACCCTTGCGTCGTGCTATTACAAGAAGAATCTTGGGTTCGTATGACAAACTCCGCCAAATGACAGTAATCGGTTGTAGATAAACGGTCTTTGATCGTCACGCCTTCGCGGCTAAACGCCGTGCGCTATCTTCCCATGCGTCTGCTCTTAACTCTCCACCCAGCGCTCCCGTTTACTTAAGGCCACCCAAATTCTCGACCTATTTGGCTCCTGCTCAAGTCCAGATTTGCCCGTCATAACGTATGGATTCCAGGCCAGAGGTGATTGATAGAAATACTTTTGCTTCCAGCTTGTTATCGGCCATGCTAATGCAACCACAGCTTAATGAACCTACCTGTTTATTTTTCCTCCGCCGTGTGGAGAGTGTTTTATTTTTGCGCTGCTTAAAGATGAGCGGGCGTCTTGGAAGAATCTGAAGCTTCCTGTTTTTAGTTGTCATGCGCATTCTCAACAGGTAATGAGACAAGTGTTTCCGGTTCTTTTGATCACGCTGAGACCTTAGATAACAAGGTTGTGTAAAAATTAGCTGTTTCGTAATTCAAAACCGAAAGTTAAAACAAGCAAATTTACGTGTTTTGTTTATTATTGTTTTCCCACTTCTCTCATCCATTCTCGCTTTCTCTGTTTCTGTAAACTCACGTTACCCAGACAAATACAGAGCCAATTTGTTTTTCTTTTGTTGCATTCGGGTAAAGCAGTTTATTTTAATGTCTTGTTTTGTGAGAGGCTACAGCTCACAGCTCGAAATTTCCCTTGGCTTTCTCAATAGAGTCCCTTACGCAATATAATAGGCAATTCCCTGTATTTATTTAGTAGAGGTTTTACGGCGCTGGCAACAGCATAAGGTCATATTAGCGCCAATTCCCTTTTTTGCCATCTAACTGGTCTATGTTCAACATACCTGTAAAATACTTTCAACTCTCAATACAAAAAAGGAGATACCACTTCCCCGTCTTTGAATCACTATGTTTAAATGTTTTGTTCTTTCTCACTTTGACGTCACATGAACACGTGACGAGACATACTCATCGTCTTATCGCTGTTACTCACTCCTCGCCCACAGAAAAAAAAAATGGCAACGTGCAGACTTCTGTGTTTCTCTGCAGGAAGACCACCTCGGATGAAGTTGCATCCTGGGATCAGGTAACTAAAAACCAAACAAAACGGAACAAAACTAAAAACTTGTAAAAGTCTAAAAAAAATTAAACATAAAATTAACAAACATTTCTGACGTCTTATAGATATCCAGAATAAAATTGTTTGACATTTGAACACGAGCCAGTAAGCTGGAAATTCTGCTAAGAAACACGTTTCCGGAAACATGTTAAATTATAAATAGTGAACATGGTTTTTTTTAGCTAGTCGGACCTGCATGATCGGGTCGAGTCAGAATGTCAGACTATACTGGTCTAGGATGTATGCTGGAATAAAGATATTATTGTGTATGATGTACCAGGGGTCTAGTTAAGGGATGTACAACCACATAATAAATAGGTCGACGTTTATCTGCCTACACTATGGGTTGTCTGCTTAGTTGGACTACACTTTTGTCTCATTTTGCAGATCATGCGTGTACGACGGACGGCCCGCGGGCCACAAGCTTGCCCGTCAAGTCAATCAGTGCAGGTCTCCCTTATAGACAGTGAGTGCCCTTTGGAGGACGGGTTCGATTCGGTTTCTGGAGACTTCAGTGCACACTATAAAAAGGATCCTGCTTCAAACCGATCGACCGACTTGCGACCTTGAAAACAAACGCGTTTGTTCTTGAAAGTCATCGTCAGTTTCGTCCGATTTGTTCCAAGATGGCAGTTTTCTCCCTCCATAGAGGAAAATCTGGCTAGCCACGACGACCAAAACGAACAGAATCGAACCGAACCGATCTTGCCAATGGGCTCCAGGTATAAGCCACTTCACTGTCTTCTGACTTCTAAGAGACACACTTGGGATAACGACATGCTCTAGCTTGTGCATGTATGTGAACGAATGATAAAGTGCTCGAACGGGCGTATGTGTGCATGTGTATGTGTGTGAGTGCGTGTGTGTATGTGTTTGTGTGTATGTGTGTGTATGTGTGTTTGTGTGTGTGTGTGTGTGTGTGTGTGTATGTGTGTGTGTGTGTTTGTGTGTGTGCATGAGAGGGTGAGAAAGTGAGAAATGGGGAGGAGAGGGATCTTTCTTTTGTTTCATCAAAGTTTTCTTAAACATTTTCGCCTTTTGGCTGTTTGAAAACTGATCTCTCAATCCGGAACTTTACTCCGGGCTGATGAAAAGCTAGGCTGCTGTTCGGGTGACCCAAGTTCAAATTCCTAACGAGAGGTTCCTAAAATGGATGATTGTGAAGATGGTTTTCGTGGCTCCTTACTTTCGTATATTGACTCAAGTGTACTTACTCCTACATAACCCTAGAGTGCTAAAAAGGGCTTATACCGGTCGATAATTTCAAACTAGGGCTCCAGAGCTCTATCTTCTCATCAGCTTTTTCTTTAAAGGGTTTCCATAACTCTCAGAAGCTGTTGCAGCCCTTTCATCATCATCATCATCATCATCATCATCGTCATCATCATCATCATCATCATCATCATCATCATCATCATCATCATCATCATCATCACTGGTTTCTCACCCTCGATCAGGATATAGGCCACAAACAACCGCTTGATATTATTCCATGTGTTCCGTCTTTTTTGTACATCACTTTCTGCGACTCTTCTCCAGGTTCCACATTATCTTCCCCTTTCATAAACGGATAAAAACTCACTGGTGTCTCTTCACCAACAGTCGATATTAAAAGATGAGTCAGTTGAACAAAATAACAGCAGACTAGCTAATTTAAACATAAGTCAGTTCCCTTGCATGCAAATTTTTCTTACTTTAAAGGTGTTGCTGACTGAATTTGCACAAGTGTCATCAACTAAAAACAAATCTTGATGTCTGTGGTGCAATTTTTTTATGGCTTGTCGTCGCCTCGCGTGTAAGATAACATACGTTCGATTCGCATAATATGTTGAAGCCTACATTATCGAGTGCCTCGCTCTTTCTACTATGGTGCAGTATCGTTCTCGGCCGAGCGTGGGTCTGAAGGCAGTGTCAAAGAAGCCCAACTCTTAAAATTTTAATGTTCTAACTGTGTTGATAATAGTACAAAATATTTACGATAAATCAACAAACGCTCTTTTATTTGTAAAACAAAAATTTAATAAGTCTCCAAGCTTAAGTCATAAGTCAATGTTCAGTTTCAGTTTTAGTGAGAATTTTATGACACACGCAGCACAATAAAGCCGCATAAGTACGAACAATTTGACATGTTATAAGAGAGTAATAAACTCACAAAAAAATCCAAGAGAGAGGGATAATGAAGATATATGTTTGACAGAAAAAAAGCAGCAAACCACCCCAGAAAACCCGTCAACCACACACAGCCGGTATTCAATTTAAAGAATAGAAAGAATCTGATTTTTTTCGTACAGGTCCCTTTTACTTCCTATGAAAACGAGATCATCAAAATTTCCCACGTCGTATCTGCACTAAACAACTGACAACTGTAAAGTCAAAACTCCAGATCTCAGATCAACAGCCACGATCATCGTTATGTCTGGCTCAGACTGACGAGATAAACACAGCATCCAGGTCACTGAGAAACACAAACGTTCATCAAAAGAAAGAAACAGCCTCCCTCTTCTGACCTATCACCTCGTATACAGCTTTCAGCAGTCGCTGGAATAATATTCAGACGTAAGATGATAAACACTTTGTCTTCTTTTCTGCAGCCTGAAAAAGTAACACTATTCGAGAAAGTAGGTCTATTATCCAAATATACCGTGACAAAACTCAGGGCACAGAGTGCAGTTCGATTGAGTTCAAGCATTGAACTCGTCTTGACGAGGACATGACGATTAACTGAAACCATTGTCCGATGTCTTCAAAGTCAATATTACATTGTAAAAATGAAACCATCTTTCCTATTCGGTAAATTACCTATGAATAGATGAAGGCCCTGTTTTCTTTGCTCTATTTCGAAAAATCAATTTGGAATATTCGTTCAACCCTTAATACAGAAAAGAGATTTTCAGATGTATCAAAGTTTATATAAATATATTTAGGCCTATCGTTGGAGTGATTGGGAGATGTCGTGAATATCACACACACACACACACACACA
>NW_004797275.1:3122743-3124641 GCF_000002075.1 Aplysia californica
CCCACCCCAATCTCTTTTCCTTTTCCGTTTCTCTACTCCCTCACACTTCTCCCCCAAAGCTAAAACCAGTTGCAATAAATATGCACCAATTGCAATAAATACGCGCTCGTTCGCCAAACAAACTCTCCCATTATGAGACTGAATAGAAGGAAGGACATCATAGTGAAATAAGTATATTATCGTGCATTCAAAATAATATAAAGCCCTTGCAAAATATATAAAAAGCATTTTAAAAAACAACAACCCCCCCCCCCAAAACAAAAAAAAGCCAACAAAAAACGTTCCTACGTAAAACTCGTTGACGTTTATGAAAGTAAGAGAGCTTGATGCATTATGACAGATCTTGTCGAGTTTGGAACATCAAAGATCTTAATGGCTACCCGAGAGGGGCTAGACCCTGTGAGTTTTATCTACGGTTTATCTATTTAGTTCAGAGTTCTCCTCGCGCAGGGGGGTCTTCTTCTGGCCGTAAGGAGAGATGAAATCAACTAGTTTACCTGACACACTTCTTGTGGGGTTTTTTTTTGGTGTTTTTGGTGTTTTTGGTGTTTTTTGTTTTTTAGGTCTGTTTGTTCCCTTCTCCGTGGAACAAAAAAAACCCATCTATGGCTTTGGAGGAAGGGATGAAGCGCTATTTAATGGCAAATTAATACCATGCTTGCTTATTATGGACAGTTTGTTTGATTTTCTCATTTTTCTAGTTGTTTTAAAAAGTGTGTGTGTGACGCCTGCTTCAATGTCATTTAGAACATTTAGGAGGAGGGCTTTGACGTTGTCTGTCAACCTCAAACCTAGTTGAGAAGGATGCAACGTTTCAGCAAAAAAAAAATACCGATGTGCTCAATAACAGTTTTTCCAAACCTAGAATTAAACTCGGGTCGTCTGCTTGCGATGAAGTTACAGTAGTATTTATGTGTGTTTGCATCTCTTGCAACCCTCCTAAAACACACACTCAGCATTTCTCGGTCCAAACGACACGTTACCAGTAATTAATCATCATAACGGATAATTGATTACAAAAAGTGTGTCTATCCTTGATTTAATGTTACTATGAGGGGTATGACTATCCTCCCAGAGTTTTCAAATGTCAAAATTATTTCCCAGCCTGCGCTATCTTAAAAATGTCTATTTTCAATGCCCCTTTTCGTCGTTTTTTGCGCGTCATCTGTTAATATTTTAAATAGTGTTTCTTTTTAATAGTGTGGCCGTTAAATGTCCCCAGTCGACATGATTTATATCCTTTAGAAGGCGGCCTAGTCACAAAGCTACCAACGAATCTAAACAGATAGCAGAAAGACTGAGATACTCAAATACAATTCTCATTCTTTCTGCTATCTAAAAGAAGTCCACACTATCAAAAAGAAACACTACTTAAAATGTTACCAGATGACGCGCAAATACAACTAAAAAGAACATTAAAAATAAACATCTAAGACTTAGATACTCAAATATAATTCTTCCCAAACAGGGATTGAGCTGTGGTCTACTGCGTGCAACAGCGAAGTGCCTAACCGCTGCACCAGACACAGGTACTTAATATTCAGAAGCGTGAGAAGGATAAAGTCAAGTTTCAAACTAAGAATAAAGAATTACAAATGTGTCGCTATGTGGTAAAATCTGGCTCTCGTCGAATTTTGGGCATATTGAGCTTTTTGTATCATCTTAAAGCTTGTTAATTTTTCTTACTTTCAATAGAAAAATTACCCATCTATCTTCAATAGAAGTGGATATGTTTTGGATTGAAGGCGGTAGGAATGACCTGGTTTCAGAGGTTAAATTAGTGAAAAATACATGATCATCAACGTTTGGCAATTCCAAAGCTGTAGAGTCCATGGAAACTGTAAATTTACATTTTAGTGCCTTTAATCAACGTTTTCCGGTTAAAAAAAAGTGCCGAA
>NW_004797275.1:3125230-3126531 GCF_000002075.1 Aplysia californica
ATATATAAATATAATTATAGCTAGAAACAAATGAACACGGTATCATCTTTCAGAACACTAATAAATAGGTATATAGGGAACGAACAGTACTTTAAATACCAGTTTCCCCCTTGCAAATTGGCCTCATTCCACTCTTGAAAAGGTTACGGTAAAAATAGGGTTTCTCAACTCTTCAGATCTGGATACTGTTTGACTTACAGATAAAAGACAAAGTTGGATATCCTGATCTCTAGCTTATTTAGACACCCACTGTCTGGAACCCTTAATCTGACCCCTCCCCCCTATTCTCTTCTCTCCCAGTGATTTGTTTTGTTTTAGTAGAGGTTTTACGGCGCTCGCAAGTGCATACGGTCATATGAGCACCAAGGGGTGGATGTCAACAGAGACGTCCTTACAGCCTAGGGAATCAGACTTACTCTGCTCACCTCTCTAGCTTCAACAGCACAAAGTCTGCTTCGACTATCAAGGCACCCCGGAAATAGCGAGTCTTAAGAGTGTGACAAACATACAAAAGAAGTAGAGGCAAATGACAATAGTAAGGATTAGGAAAGAAAAAGCAGCAGTTGTCTGTTGTTTTTCAGGCACAGTTATGAGCATGACACTGTAGAATCAGCCCATTTACAATTCTACTGTGCATTAGAACGAGAAATGTCCCCCCTTTGGGAATGGCCTAAAGACACTTCAGTCAGTGGCACAGCCCGGGGGTCTTCTCCCAGTTGGAGAACTGAGAACGTTGATTAGCCGAGAAACAAAATGAGATGCAACAAGGAAGTATACTACACATTTGCTACATAATTGGTTTCTTTTATATTTTAATATGTAGATACAATGTATCTATAATATGTCATGTAATATATTTTTGTAATATGTGTGTGTGTGTGTGTGTGTGTGTGTGTGTGTGTGTGTGTGTGTGTGTGTGTGTGTGATTGTGTGTGATTGTCTGTTTGAGTGTGTCTGTGGTTAAATAAATGTATGCTATAATTACTGATTAACCAATTAACCACCCTTTTATCATTTTTTCCTTTTTTCCTCCATCCTAAACTACGAATAAGACTAAACTACGAATACGAAAACTTAATTAACTTTTCGGTTCCATTTCTTTCACTTTTCCTTCGATGATGGGCCGCAGAACAAGAAGGATCTGATTCAAAATCACCGAGAGAGACAAACGAAAACTCGCCCGTCTGTTAGTAAGTGTGTTGCGTTCCTCAGCAACTAACTTGACCAACAGCACAACTAAAGAATACAACACGTACCACCTACGAGCTCACCTTTTCTCTCTATCTATCCCCTCCTTCCGC
>NW_004797275.1:3132803-3138811 GCF_000002075.1 Aplysia californica
AAACAAAAATAATAGTAGTTTTTCAGTATTGTCATTTTTAGAAATTCCATCGTTCCTCAAACTACCTTTTATTTCATCACGCTTAGTACATTTTTATTAGACCTAGACACTTCCTCGGGACAAACTGGTGCAAAGTCACCCCAGTTGTTGAGGACTGCTGAAAATGGCGTACGCAAGGAAACCAAAGTACTGATACTTTTTTGGTGTTTTTTGGATTGATGTAAAGATTTATTTTTATAGAAATATCAAGTTAATAATTGTTATCAAAAACAACAAAAAGAATAACACTTACCTTCATACGCTTAATAAATGAATGTAATCATATTATAATTTATTGTCATAACCTGATTTATTGTCGTAGAAAGGATGTTTGGCCCCTGATAATCTAAATGATTGAGAACAAGTTCTGATAATGAATCCTTTTTGCACAGGCTAATGGTCGTCTCCACTTTCTGCCCTTACCCTTCACCTCATTTGCCCCCTCCTCTGAGCTCCTGACTATTTCTGCAGCCTTTCTACTGCTACTCCTTGGCTCCTTCTTACTGCTGTCTTTCAGCCACACCACTGATCTTCTGGTAGTAAAGATCTACACCTAGCCTTCTTGGACAAGGGCGAAAAATCTGGGAGGTCTCGTGTGCAAGTTCCGCCGGTTAAAGATCTCTTGGTGGTCTAAAACTGATAAGAGTAGGCTTCGGCCACCACCCGGGCAAAATTCAAAATCCCCTACCAACTAAAAAATGTCTACTGTGTCCCGTGCGCTCATATGACCTAATGCAGTGGCGAGCGCAAAACCTACACCCCCCCCCCTAAAAAAAAAAAATAAAAAAAAAAAAACCCATTGAATATGGCTGCCTTTAAGCACAGGGGGGCTATCCCGAAAAATGCTGTTTAGAGAAAATCGAAGGTAAAGTTTTTGGACCCTTTTCTGTTTCTTTATAAGACAAGGAGAGTTTTCTGTGTAACCAAACAAATACACATACCAATGAAACCAAACGTCTCCCATACGTAGGGCAATGCCCACTTTTGGTGTAGGTCAAGATTTGTGGAAAACCCCGAAATTTGGGTTTGCCCGCTTGTCCTTAAAAGCGACCATATTGAAATTCTTTTCATGTACTTCGTTTTTTTTCCTTTGTGTGTGTTTTTTTTTTTACATTATGGCAAGATTTGCAGCCGAATAAAAGCAAAGAGTATTCACAAAACATTTAAAAAGTTCATTGAGAATATACCCCATCAAACGTGCTGAGCTGTGATGTAAATAATTGTGCTGATGAACCTTGGGTGAAAAGTATTATATCACTCTCAGAGGATATCAAATAGCCTGAACGGGTTTATGAATTATACAAAGGGCTATGCTACAATATTATGTATCATAGTTACGAGGACATGCTGGTTTATTAATGGGCCGTTACGTCAATAACAAATGATGGTGCCAGATGGTCCAACTAGCACTATATGTAATATAAGTAGAGTTCTAGATACGGGGATGGATAGACCCTAGTATTTATGGGGAGCCGATTTTTTTTCTTTTTCGCTAGCTGTTACATATTAAGCAAGCTGAAGGCCGAAAAGAAAGATACTTGACGTAGCATACGGCACTCATATGACCTTATTGTGTTGCAAGTGCCGTACAACTCTTACTAAAACTAAAAAATGGAGCATACTCTAGCTCTGACAACAGGTTAGTGGTTAGCAGTAATAGGAAAGTTTGCTAAGTTGAATACAAAATATGTATAGGTTTTATTTTACTTTCTCATTACAGTACGGAGAAGTGTCAATCTTAAGAAACCTGTTTCTTTTGGAAGCATACTTCTGCTGGACATTCAAGCAACCAACGAACAATGCTTGCTGCATGCACTATATTTCCCCTGGCAACGATGTAGCTGACACTGGTACTTCTGATAGTATTGGTGAGCAATGAGTTTTGCTGGATACCTTTTGGTACCCACCCACCTTCCATAACACAATATTTGATCAGAGTTCGAAAAGCTTTATACTGCTAGAAGTCGACTTGGGGTGTCGTTTCATTTTAATGACATTACCAATATTGGTTATGGTAAAGACTGACATCCAAAGGTAGTAATACACATTCGAAGTCATCTCATCTGTGGTTTATTTATTTTTTTTAATGAACAAAATTGGTGTAACGTCCAGTTATTAAACATCGGTTTCTTTTTCTATAGCACAGATCAAAAGAGTTGCATTTGTTTGGCCATCCCCCATCCCTTTCTGGAAAGAAAGAAGTAAATAATATTGAAATAACATGAAAGGAGAATATATATTTGGTACGTTGCACAAACAACCGAGACTTACCTGTAATGCAATGAATGTTTCTGATGTTGACGACCTGTCGTCAGGAACGTATATTCAGGAAGTTACAATTTTGTAAGTCAATCACTATGCAAAGTCACTGAAGTTTGCAGTACGGTAAGAGGAGTTTTCTAAAATTGTTTCTGCAACACAAACCAGCTATTCAAGGATGTTAGTGGTCGTTTGATTTTTTTATTTTGAATTTAGTAATGGGTATTATTTAATGACTTACTCAAAGTCCCCCTACCTAAAACGAACTTTATTACTTGTGCTTACTTGTTTTGTTTTTTCTTGTTTCGTAAACGAAATGATAACTCAGCAAGGTTTCGTGTCTTGAAAAATATGTCCTATTTATGTATGTATGTATCTATCTATCTATCTATCTATCTATCTATCTATCTATCTATCTATCTATCTATCTATCTATCTATCTATCTATCTATCTATCTATCTATTTATCTATCTATCTATCTATCTATCTATCTATCTATCTATCTATCTATCTGTTTATCTATTTATCTATCTATCTATCTATCTATCTATCTATCTATCTATCTATCTATCTATCTATCTATCTATCTATCTATCTATCTATCTGTTTATCTATCTATCTATCTTACCAGCTACCAATCTGTTATTTGAACCGTAAAAAAAAAGACTGAACTATTTGCATTTTTGTATGTCTATGCCCCCCCCCCCCCCTAATTTAGACCTCTCGTTGTGTCCTTGGTCGAGCTCAAGATATAGACAAACAGACGCAGATTGGATAACCAGATAAAGAATATAATCATTATTAGTTTGGATAAACAGATTCGGGAGAACGGTGCCGCTCGTAGAACAGCTTACACCCAGTCTGGCTCCCCATGAACAAGCAATATCGGCCGGGAGTCTACTCTTTATCATGATATCGTATGAGTATCATTACTTCTACTAACATCTTGGCTACGAAACGTAAACGATTTTGCTCTTGGAAGTAAACTAAAAGACACAGATAGGATGTGCTGTTATTCATTTATAACGGACCCTTGTAATTGATATTTCAGAATGTGATTACTGTTTGACGCGTGTATCACTTATCTCAAGCCAAACGAACATTTAGACTCACACATACACTCACAAGGTGCGCGTTCGCATTCACAGACACACAGGTGCATATTATATACATAGGTAAACTAATATTATGTTCACGCATTTTATGCCTAATTTCACGAATAGTTAGAAAGGACGGAAGACTTTATCAGATTCGCACTTGACGTTATCTGTTCGTATTCGTGCGTATAATATTTCGAGTTTTAAATACACTCGGCTAAAGTGACAATTCAATCTTCTATGAAACGACGGTATGGTATTGCGTTTGGATATACAGTTTCCTCAATAATAATTCTCAACTGCGGTTTAACTCTTTTTTATTACCCTGTCTGCTGCGGTTGAAACACTTTTTCTAATGGGGTAAAACAAAAGCAGTATTTATTGTGTCAATACTTAATTTGTCCCAAAAAAAGAAAAAGAAAAAAAAGAACCCTCATCACTTATGTGTGTTTGCACGCAATGCAGAAACCAGGCATTATCTTTCCATAACTATGTTTGCTTTCAGTGCGCAGAAATGCTGTGATTGCAAACGCGACCGATTTCTTTGTTCACCATCCCCATCCCCCCCACCCCCCAAAAAAAGAAAATTAAGTATAAAAATTCTAAAACATTACAAATTTACCCAAGCTAGTTTTCTCAAGTGCATGCACCAACAGAAATTTTAATTGCTTATGCTTTCTTTTTTAACACCAATATTCTAGTCTTGTGGCATGGACGCCCTACTTATATGGCATAGCGGTATAGCATTAAATTTGTAGTGGAAAGGATGTGTGTTCGATTCTCGGCTCTTTTAGATAGGGCGTTGTAACCTTGGGTAAAATGCTTTACCCCACTTTCTTCACTTCAGCTTGCCGGGTACCTAGCAATCGGTAGACACAGAGGAGTAAATGGATGGTTAGCGAGTGCTCTGGTGTAGTTTGCTCCTTCTTTTCTGTCACACATCTATTAAAACGGACAGCTGTCAGTCCACGTTGTGATAAGACAATAGAAAGACTCTTTGCAAGAATTTTCCTAACCCAGATGTTCATGGGTACCCGACCATAGACAGCGAACGATAACACATGTACTAGTAATTAGCATTTTAACGCCTGTAAAACCGTAGCATGCTCTGATTGCTTCCCAGAAAGTTGAGATTGTTTCAGGATGCTATCAAGTCTGCTAATGTAATAATATAGAAACTAGAATTTGGGCTATACAGATTTTATTTATTATTATTATGCTACTACAACGTATTACCCAAGGAGCCTTAGAAATCTGTAGATACACAACATATTGGAAGGCGCATATTTATTATCATGCTGTAATTTTTCTTTTCCCTCGGGGACAAGCTTTCAGAATCAATAGTATTCCGACACACTGTTATTATCAACTTGAGCAAGACTACATGGGGACACATTATTACTATTTTTTAAAACCAGCAATAAAACTGCAGTAACTGTCCCTCATCCAACCTGCAGTATTGCTTCTCCTTTTTCAACCAACGGCATTGCCTTTCGAGATCTGAAAGACAAAAGGAAAGCATAGGCTTTGCAGCCAAAGTTGGTAGACAGCATGGAATCTTCTCCTGGAGCTACTTGCCAGGTAGAAACTTGTTTATAAATTGATTTTGTCAGGTTTCACAGTAAGTAATTGTGTTGGTTTCGTGAAGACTAGTACACTGATACTTTGTAATATTGATTTAATAGTAGGCCTACGTCCACCGTAAAATCATGTTGGTATTTAACATCCAAGGAAAGAAGAGAAGCTTATAATGTATCGTGGTAGCTACCACATTTTGAATTAGTTAACTCACTATATCCATTATATGAGGCTCTCACAAGTTTTAATTTTTTTAATAATCTATTTTTTAAAACTCCCAAAGTTGTAACTTACAGATCATTGTTTTCCAGCTCTCAGTACGACAAGAACTGTGTGGGCTACGAGTGAGGGTCTACTAATGACGTTGTAGAAATAATTCAGGAAAGGGAAATGAGGAGACCCCCGACAAGCATCATCAGACAAGCTTTGACGTGGAATCCACAAAGAAAGCGTAAGAAAGGAAGACCAAAGATGACATGGAGGCGAGCGGTACATGCTGAAATGGAAAAGGTGGGGACATCATGGAAACAGCTAGATGAAGGATGCACAGGACAGGCTTCGCTGGAGAAATGTTGTTGATGGCCTATGCTCCACTGGGAGTTAAAAAGGGCAAGAGAGAGAAATAATTCCCCATGTCTAATCCTCTATTTGCTTCATGTCGTCTGCACTGGAACAGCTCGTTATGAACTCCAAAATAACAATAGTGGCAGATTCTACGACCCGATTATATTATTCTACTCCATGCAGCCGTCTAGAGGCAGAATAAAACTGATATACATTAATTGCTTTGCTCTGGTTCATACATGATACGACGACTTGTATTATCTGCTGAGGTGCGTACATCAACTTTCTCTCATCTCTTTTTGCTCACGTGATGCAGGAAAAAATAACAATAAAAGAAAAACAAAAAAAAACAACCTTATTTTTATGGTGTGGTGAAGATTTTTCAAAAGAAGTGGCGTCGGTGGCCTAGTGGTCAGTCTCTCGGGCTCGCAACCGTAAGGTCGTGGGTTCGAATCCCGTCAGGGGCCCGA
>NW_004797275.1:3140490-3143151 GCF_000002075.1 Aplysia californica
ATATATATATACACATACGCACACACACACTGACATACACACCCTTCTCTTACTCTGAAAATATATTTGAATTTTGAAGTCATTGAGAAATTTGAAGTTAAAAATGTTGAATGCAACAAGATAAAAATATTAAGCTATTCCGAAAACAGTTGTTTGAATATCTTGATAACGACCCCAAATTATATAAATCTTACGATTTTCATCGAGCAAATAGAACCTTTGGTTTCTGATGTTATAGTCTTAGTAACTCAAAATGCCCCAAAACTGTCAGATAGAATTTTGTAACTAAAAAAGGCAGCAATGTGGTTTTTTCCATCGATGTCATGATACACATGTCCCATGACCCCACGACCCCGCAAATTCTGCGCAGACAAGTCGTCGTAATAGTTCTCCCAGGCTCGAACGTAAAGTAATACGTTGTTGCACGAATTATTATTTTCCACGACCTGGGTACATAAATTACCATGTTCCCGATCAATGTTTACAATTATTATTTTCCGCCAAAAAGTAGGTCACTACTACATAACAACGGCAGCTGCGTAGTATTCGCGTAGTAAAATCTACGATTGACATTTTTAAAGAGCACAAGTACGTAAACTACATGATTTTGTTTTGTTTCCCGCCAGCCAAGTTTTTCTGCGCTTTCCCTACGTTCGGTGGAGTGCACTAGAACTTTGTACCTTTTACCTTGTGGCTGATTCTACTTCTGTAAGCTCTTCTTTGCAGAAATTGCCACACACAAGATTGCTTGTCGTAATTTTGTTAAAGTAAAATGTTACATTTATAATTATTATATTATCATGTAAACTAAGAGAATTCAACGAACGTTAATATTAACAGCTGGTTGGATCGTTTCATCTTTGTTGACTAAAGTTGTAAACAGGTCACTGCGGTTTTAATGTAATTCATTACCTTAACTCAACAATGTTAGGAAAGGAGGAGGGGGGGGGGAATTATCGCTTTAGTTTTGAGACAATCCTTTACTTTATGACTTAATCTCGCAATTCTAGCTTTCGGAACGGAGTTTATTAAACGGTCTGATTGCCCCCTCCCCCCCCTTTCCCCTTTTTCCAAAGAAAACCAAAACAAACAAACGAACAAACAAAATAGGGGTTTTTTTCTGCCCGTTTATCTCAATGTATAAATAACAGAAGACACAGTAGGTAATGTGATACCTTAAAATATAAATAACTCCTATTTGTTATGTAATTAGCATAGGTGAAATGATCAAATATGACCAAAAGCTAAAATTTATAGGGTATACCATAAATACAGCTGACTCTAAATCTATAACCGAAATAAAACGAGGTATTGCAATAACTAAAGGCAGTTTCAATAGAGATAAGTCCATAAGTCCAGTTTCAGAAGAGGAATATCTCAATGGCAGCCAAAGTAGGATAGCTTAAAGGTTATGTGCAGTCAACCCCTCTACACGGCTGTAAATGCTGGATAGCTTCAAATAATAACTCTACATTTAAACTAGCGACATCAAAACTTAAGTTACTAAGGAGATGGCCACAAAAGCATACTTGAGAGAGTGAATTTGACCATGATCCGGTACCTTGCCGACTGGCGTGGGCGATCATGGACCTCCACTTCACTCTGTCTTACGTTGCAGCAATGGTGTCTGCTGCTTCCTGCCATGTTATCATTTTGGCCAGTATATTTTCCCTCTGTCTGCCTCTGCCTCTCTTTCCATCAAACGTTCCTGTTGTTACCATATTTTCCGTATTGTGTGTCCAAAGAAATTTGCCTATCGCTTTCTTATATTCGTCATTAGCTGTCTTCTACAATTTGCTTCAACCAAGACCTGATAAAGGTAAGCGCACTAAAATTTATTTGCGCCAGAAAGACAGAGACAAAAAGGCCGCTCGTCCAGAGGAGAAGTGTCTTTCGACATGAATCAACAACTTCGAGAAAAGTATTTCACGAAAAGGCATGTGAACACAAAAATTTGAGTTTAATTCAAGAGAATAACAATTGTTCATAAAACAGTCGTTTTATTTTCGAAATAGACCGCCAAAACCAGAGCTCATTTCAACCACTAACCGAGTTTTTATTTCCCTAATGCACTTTTCACAGTTGGTTTACTACTTTAAAAAAAAACAAAAAACAAACAAATATACAAACAAACAAATAACTACCAATGAGGCAAACAAACAACAAAAAACCGAAAAAAAACCATTGATCAGTCTCAGTTTGTTATAGTCTTTAACCCCTGAGGATTCAACGAGTCATTCCAGGTTCGATGAGCTTTTTAGAATTCGTTCAAGGTCATTTCTCAAATGCGCTGCCCCTTGTCCTGTCGCCTATTTATGTCCTGAGCGTAAACAAACCACACTGTGTGATAAGTGCCATTGCAACAGATGCAACATGCGTCTGGCGGTCACAAATGGTGAGTACAGATCTGATTTCGCGTCGTGGGACACTCACTCATAGTCATAGCAGGTGTTGACGGTGGGTGGCATTGGGGGAAAAGAATACGGTGAACTTATTTTTCGAAAGTGCGGTCAGAGTCCACTACTGTTTGTCAATTGTTTGTGAAGTGTCACCGCATTTCTTTCTTTCACGTATCTCTTTTGTATCCCTCTTCTCCTTCTCGCTTTCTCTCTCTGCCTTTCTGTCTTTCTCTCCCCCTCCCCCTCTCTCTCTCTCTCTCTC
>NW_004797275.1:3144722-3147440 GCF_000002075.1 Aplysia californica
CACACACACACACACACACACACACACACACACACACACACACACACACACGCACCCAACACAAACATAGACAAATAGTCTTCGAGCCTGGATCGCGTTTGTGGTGTTGTGGTTAGAAGCTTCGCGGTAGCACTCAGAAGTTGTGAGTTCCTTTCCCGTTTGTCCACGTTTTCAATTCATTTTTTAATATCCCTGTCTCTCTGCTGGGATGTTCTATCAGTCAGGATTAGTCCTAACAAGAAGATTCAAAGCAGCCCGCCTCCTAAATCATCTTAAAGTTTTAAATGACGGGTGGGGAGGGTAGGGGAGAAGAGGTTTTTTTTTTAGTAGAGGTTTTACGGCTCTCGCAACTGCATAAGGTCATATGAGCGTCAGAAGATTAGATGTGTTACAAAAGAGTTACAAACATAAAACAGTAGAAGGGGAGATAAGGACGATAGTTGTTTGATTGGAGAGAAGTCCCCGCCAACCACCCACGGGAGGGAGAAAGAGGCGTAAAACTACTACAAACTTAAAATAACTTGTACTAAAGTCTAAACTGATCTGTCATTATATCTATAATCCTTTTTTTTAAAAAGCAAGCAATATCCTTGAACCCCACCGGAAGCAAAATGTTATCGGCAACCTGTCAGGTTTCTTTTCAATATGCTATAATGGGAAATCGAAATATCTGGAAAGTGAATGAAAAACTTTGAAAAAAAAAATGATTAACTTCTTTTGTGGATTTTGAAAAGAATATCCGATTCATATTATAAAAAAATTCAGATTCCTGAAAACGAAAGCGAGCCACTCTGCCTCTACGATGGTTATTTCAGTAAGTATGGCAGTTATATTCATATAATTATTATTAAAGTTTTTAAAAAGTTTTTACAAACTACAAAAAGTGGGGTTTTGGCGGGAATTCTGGTGTGGTTTGCTCCCTCTTTCCTATCAAACATCTATCGTCCTGATCTTCCTACTTTTCTGTGTGTGTTACTCTCTTGTAACACCTCTAATCTTCGGCACTTATATGACCTTATTGGGTTGCAAGTGCCGTAAAACTCTTACTAGAACAAAAACACAAAAAAGCAATTCACATCTCTCAACATGTTCTGACACACAACGGACCATAAATTATAGCCAGCTGTTCTATCAATTTGTTATTTACTTGCAGTCCCTCTGTAATACTACTACTACTACTACTACCACTACTACTACTACTACTACTACTACTACTACTACTACTACTACTACTACTACTGCTACTGCTACTACTACTACTACTACTACTACTACTACTACTACTACTACTACTACTACTACTACTACTACTAGAGGAGGTAGAGGAGGTCGAGGAAGAGGAGGAGGAGGAAGTGGAGGAGGAGGAGGAGGAGAAGGAAGAGGAGCAGGTAGAGAAGGAGCAAGAGGAGTTAGAGAAGGATACACAGAATATCATTATACTAGACCCTCCCCCCTTTTTTTCGTCCCCCGCGCTCTCCTATGTTTATATCAAACTGCGTATCTCAAAAAAGCTCCTTCGGTCAATAGCTTAAGCAAACGACGAAGGACACCTATAAATCATAAATAATCACAAACATTATGATAAAAGGGTCGCCTTTTTTTTTTATCCCAGCTTAGCTCGTAGACGGAGGGCTGAATACAGGGATGTATGGTCTTTAATTTTCTACCATTAGGATAACCTTGAGAGCCAAACCTTTTGCTCTAAGTGCAGTGCCGTCACGACAGAGTGAGGTGATGGTGTTTGAACTTCGCACGTACTTTTAACTTGTACTTTTTTCGGCCTCTACTGATACCTTGCAGTGTTGTAGTTTTTCTTAGGAAGAGTTTTACGGCGCTCGCAACAGCATAATGACATTTGAGCGCGCGAAACACAAGCTGGTTGCATTCACGACAGTTTTTAGCACATCTTCATTTTGGTCAACCATCAGATTAAAATGTTTAAAATTCTTGATAAAAATATTAAACGAAAAATGACAATTTATATAAATACTGAAATAATCGTATTGCTCCTTTCTCTGTTTCCGTCTCAGTTCTGGTTGTATGCTCCCGTTGCTATACTTTGTGGTGGTAGTCTTGACAAACCGTTTAATTTATTGTTAGTTTATGTACTGTAAGCAGCGAATCTTGTACCTGACTTTACAAAATGATAATATTTACTTTTAAACCGCATCAGATTTTTGCTTAAGTGTAAGACAATTTCAGAAATTATGGTTTGTGATAAGTAAATGTTGTTGTACTGTCGGCTCCAGCTGACAAGTCGTTACAGAGTTCAGGCTTACTAATTGGTCGCTTTTAAGCACAACGGGGCTTTCCTGAAAAAGGCTGTTTTTAGAAAATCGAAGATAAAGTTTTTGGACCCTTGTTCAGTTTCTTTAAAAGATACGGAGAGTTTTTTTCTATACTTACTTACTTACTACCCATTACGCCATCTGGCTTTTAGGGCAGCGACAAAGGATCTCCAGCTCTGTCTGTTTTGGGCCATCTTGGTCAGCGTTCCCCACGAATGATTCCAGGACTTCATTTCAGACTCTACTGTGCGTCTCCAGGTCACTTTGGGTCTGCCCCTTTTGCGACGTCCTTCGGGTGTCCAGTGGAGGGCAGTTTTCACAATAGAGTCTGGCTCTCTTCTCTACGTGTGCCAACTTATCAGTTTCATAAATTGTCCTTACATTCCACAGTCCTGTGATAACTTTTGTCTTTGCGGTGTTCAGGTCCTCC
>NW_004797275.1:3148234-3150035 GCF_000002075.1 Aplysia californica
ATCATCATCATCATCATCATCATCATCATCATCATTCATCATCGTCATCATCATCATCATTGTCATCATATATCAATATCATCTTCAGTAGCAGCAGCAGCAGCAGCAGAAGCAGCAACACCAGCAAAACAGTAACAATGATTAAAAACAAATAGTATACTAGCAAAAACAATATAATAACAGTGGCGGTGGGTAGTGAAGGGCTCACAGGCTTGAGCCCCTCTCCCCACCCCCCAACTCTATCCTAAAGCAAAGGAAAATAACTAATTAAGCCGTTGACACCGTTTCGCAGCATGCAATGAACACAGAGTGATCAACTCGGCGGGTTGTTCGATTATCCAAGCATTGTTGTCATTGCTTACAACTATAGAAACATAACAGCCAATCCTGATAATATGTCTTTAGGGCTCAGCGAGGTATAAGTGCGTTCCCGCCCCCACCCCCACCCCTTTAATGAAACCCCTCTTGTAAAAAGGTAGAAGACTTGGAAAAAATAACACTGCACGGATGGCTCACGCTCCCCAAGCCCTGACAAGGGGGTGAAAGTTTACGACACACTTTCTCCCAGTGACACAGTTACCTACGCACCCATTGGACTTTTATTAGGTGCGTTCTACTTCCTCGACTATACGGCCTAATCCAGCTCATAGACGGTAAATGTTTCAAGTGCTGTGTGTGCATGTTTGTGTGTGTGCCGCTAGATTTAACAGTTATTAATTACATCAAACCACTTCTGAGCAAACTTTTTCATGAGATGAAAATTAATTAGACAAATTTGAAGGTGAAACAGCTTCGTCTCCACCATCCAGATGGAAGGCAAAGGTGACTCTTCTCGTTTGAATGGTTCTCAAAATGCCGTGGCTCGCCGTGAGTATAGAAAAATCACCACTGTTTTGTTCTTAAATTATTGCTTGTTATTTGGTGGTAAAGAAGTGGAGGCAACCAAATCCATCCAGATTTGGATCCACCCCTGATAATAAACATGTTTACTAAAAAGCCAAAGAAATAACTCATTCGAGTAGTTTACAACTACGTGTTTGTTTCTCACCTCTCGCGTTCATGACCACTCTGCCCTTTTTTAAAGTCTTCATCACCCTCACTCGACCGACCGACATCCCAACCACAGCCCATCCAATCTCTACTTATTGCCGAGCGATTTAGCACCAACAAAAACACACATATTTGTGAAAGTTCAGTGCCCATGACTCATTGTCGGCCGACCCCCACCGTCTGTTCACAGTTTCTGCAACCTCAGTCAAAGTAGTCCCCCCTGCAATAAAGTATTACTTTAGATAGACCGTTTTGACCCGCGAATCTACAAGACAAGAGTAGATTATTATAGGCTACTACGTTGGTTTTTTTTAGTAGCGTCCGTTGGAGTGCCAAAGCTTGCGCGCATTAAATAAAAAGAGGAATGTGGTTTCTAATTTGAATAAACTCCAATTTGTATACAACCTACGAGCTTGATTAAGAACTTCACGCACGCGGGAGTCTTTTCAAAAGCATGTCTTGTAAAATATCTGACACAGTCGCGGACTCGGGTTGAATGAGTCAGTCAGTGAGCCACGGCGGACACAGGGGTCGTCTTTACGAGCCTGTAGCCAAATAGGGACAATGCAATTTGCCAAACATTTAATAATAGGGCTTCGGTCCCTACTACAAGATAATTTGGAAATGCCAGAGCGGGCACATATTTTTCACATACAATTGCCAAATGCCACAACATGTACCCTCGAGGCATTTGTTAGAAGGGGAGAAAAAGTATTTTATCACTTGAATAGATTCTCTATATCTCTGTCTC
>NW_004797275.1:3152344-3154511 GCF_000002075.1 Aplysia californica
AGGGTAGGAGCAAGTGGAGGGGGAAAAGATTGATCGGGCGCATGAAGAGGAAAAAAGGGGTGGGGGTGGCGATATGATATGGAAGGGGGGGGATGATGGAAGATGGACATGTGAAAGGTAGGAGGAGGGAGAGGGGTGGGAAGGGGTAGAAAGAAGGGGGTGGGAAGGGGTTGAACCCCAAACCCCAAGATCTGCCTTAATTTTAGGGAGGGGGGGGGTATGTCCTGGAACTGCCCTAATTTTAGGCAGAGTTGGTTTGGGGGAGGTAAACGAGTAGAGAGGAGCTGGGAAGAGGGGGGAGGGCGACAAACCAAGACCTGCTGCAATGCTTGCCCTGGCGTGAACTGTGGGTCTCAAGAAAAAGCAGTGTTGTCTCGCTTAGTGTTTTGGTTGGTGGTGGTGGTGGTGATAGGGATATGATTGTTATCATTTTCTTGCTATTGTTGTTCTTATTCTTGTTGTTGTTGTTGTTGTTATTGTTGTTGGTGGTGATGTTTGCGGTGGTGGTGGTGGTGGTTGCAGTGGTGAAGATAGGATTGTTGTTATTCTCTTGTTTTTGTTGTCGTTGTTGTTGTTGTTGTTGTTGTTGTTGTTGTTGTTGTTATTGTTACTGTTGTTTTGTAGTTGGTGGTGGTGGTCTTTGCGGGTTGGAGATATGACTGTTATGATTCTCTTGTTATTGTTGCTCTTATTCTTGTTGTTGTTGTTATTGTCGTTTTTGTTGTTATTTTTATTGGTGGAGGTGGCGGTCTTGTTATTGTTGTTGGTGGTGATAGTGGAGATATTTTTGTTGTTATTATCTTGCTATTGTTGATGCTGGTGGTGATAGGGGTGGTAGTGGCAGTTGTGGTGGTCGCTACGGTTTGGCACAGGTGGTGGCGGTTGTGGTTTTGATGGAAATGATAGTATAGTGGCAATGATATTGATAGTGACCATAGTTGTGACATCATTTTATTTCTTTGTTTTCACTTTTTGGGGGTTTTATGCTTCTGCTATGTGTGTTTGTGGTTGTGTATGCGTGTGTGTGTGTGTGTGCGCGCGTGTATGCGTGTGACTGTGTGACTGTGTGTGTATGTGTGTGTGTGTGTGTGTGTGTGTGTGTGTGTGTGTGTGTGTGTGTGTGTTAGTTTGTCTAGGCGTCAACAAAGTCAAATAACTGGACTGATATCTACAACCCCGAAAAGTGTTTAATTGTTGTTTGTTTTCATGGTGATGATAGCGATGGTAGTAGTCGTGTAGCGATGTTGTTATTTTTTTACCCTAATCTTTCCGCATTTTGTACCCTCGAGGTTGTATTCTTCACATTTTAGAATACTTCTAGTACATATATCTTTTTCAAACGTTCAGTATTTCTTTAAAAAATCATTTTGACAGAATACTTTGCAAAGCCTACGGATCGGATTAACGAGTAAATTTCCTTTTTGGAAAGTGGTGGCACAGAGTTCCCCACCTCGTATGGATATGATAGTAAAACACGACGTACGGATAGGGTTAAAGAGTACACAAATGTATCTCCGTGTGGTTCCTGGCGTACCGTACACTATAGCACCACTGGTTGGTTCTGAGAAGCAGGTTTGAAACGGGCAGAAAACACAAATAAAAAATAAAGAATAGACAGGAATGATAAAACTGTTTTAGTTTTAGTAAGAGTTTTAAGGCACTGGCAACACAATAAGGTCATGTAAGTGCCGAAAATTAGAGGTGTTACAAGAGAATAACAAAAACAAAATAGAAGGAGGGGAGATAAGGACGATGGATGTTTGGTAGGAAATAATTTAAGGAGCAAACCCCACCAGAACACCCGCCAACCACCCACTGTAAAACTGTGACAGCGTCCCACTGCACTAGACGCACACAACGAAAGACGTGTTGGTTCAGCTGCGTAGGACGGATGAGAGATGAGAAGACACATATTTTGGAAAAACTCAAAAAGAAAGAAGAGAAACAAATAGGAAAAAAGAAAGAACATGGAAAAACAAACACACACTCAAAAGTCGTGTGTGGTGCATCGTTCAGGGCCACAAGTTCAGCTGACAAGGTTTTCGCCCTTCAGCTCTTGGAAGTAAGGCATAGGCATCTTGTTTATGATCGTTTTTGAAGGCCTGAAAGGGTAGAAGAGTGAATGTGTATGTGTGTAATGTGTGTGCGTGTGATATATATATATATA
>NW_004797275.1:3154611-3156706 GCF_000002075.1 Aplysia californica
CCCCTCATATTATGACCTAATGGAGTTGCAAATGTCTTAAAAATTTCATTAAAACTGCAACTTTCAAAAACCTTTAAAAAATGCTAAGTTTCTATTAAGTGGTTATTAATAGAGATTAAACAAAATCACATTGATGTCGTTAGTACATAGGCAAATACACATGTACAGAAACAACTACCAACAGACGCAGTTGATTGAGTGTAAAGGAACATGAATCATTCGTACAGGTAAACGGTCAGTGGAGGAGGGCAGTGTTCTGTGTGCACTGTGACACCTGGGCTGACTGGGGAGGAGGGGGGGGGAGGGGTAAAAGAGAGAGAAGACCTTGAGGTGGTTGGGGGTACGGGTTGGCGGGTTGGGGTTGGAGTAAAGGTTTGGGGGTTTGAAGTATGATAGGTAGAAAAGGGGTAAGGCGGGAGGGTTGAAGTAAGATTATGTAGAAAAGGGGTAAAAAGGGGGGCGGGGGTGAAGTAAGATATGTAGAAAAGTGGAAAAGGGTGATCTTGAAAATCTCATTGCCATACCCGGTGAGTACGTTTCATTGTTTATTTTCCACATAAATATAATATTGTCGGTTTTAAGGACAAGCGGGCTAACCCAGATTTCGAGGGGTTTCCAGAAATCTTGACCTACACCAAAAGTGTGCATTACCCTACCAGTAGGAGAAGTTTGGTTTCATTTGTGTGTATATTTGTTAGGTTATAGAGAAAACTCTCCTTGTCTTTTAAAGAAACTGAACAAGGGTCAAAAACTTTACCTTTGGTTTTCTGAAAACAGCATTTTTCGGGAAAGCCCCCTTGTGCTTAAAAGCGAGCATACGGCATCATAAACGTAAACACCAACCGCTCATAAATAGTTGCCCTTTTACAGAGACCAAGGGGCTCTTGTGGCAAAGTGAGTAGTCAGTTTAGACTCAAGTAATGTCAAGCAAGTGTCGGTGACACGTGGGTCAGATGGGTCTTGGGCAAGACACGACAACCCCAGCTCAAAATACAGGGCGCTGAACAGTGGCGACCGACAGTGGCATGGTTGTAAACTGTTCTGTATTTGTGTAATGTATTTATGTATGCATTTATGCATGTACAGACTTCAAAATAATTAAGGACCACCAACACAGACAGCGCTGATTTTTTTTAATTCAGAAAAAAAGACAGCAAGGAATGTTTCAAATTTTTTTGCTCTGGAAATGTTAATGGGTTACCAATTCGTACTGCAAAGCTTCCTATAGGGGCAAAACCACCACGTGCAGCACGGAAATCCTTGGGGAATTTTAGCCAAATATGCTGTTTTTTATCAACTTGTGGGCAACACCACATACATTCATCAGTTAAAATTTCAAGTGTATGTCATAAACGTTCTTACGGACTCGAACTGTTCTCGCTTTGGTGGCAATGTTGGCCGCCGTTTGGGCAAATTCCAGTATCGCATCAACATGCCACCGAGACGAAAGCTGATAGACTTGGATCGTGCCAGAGCTATGACATGGCTACAGGATTTAGTTGGAGCCCGAGAAGTTGCCAGGAGGCTTTTAAGTGTCACACTATCCCATTGTCCTCTTGAGGCAGTCCCATCAAGTCACTGAATCCGTCCAAGAACGCCCATATGCAGGTCCACCCAAGAAGACTACTCAGAGTGTTTGCAAGTGGTCCTTAACTTTTGTTGAAGTCTGTTTATATGTATGTGCGTATTTAGAATTATGTATTTATGTATGTACATGTATGTTTGCCATTGTAAACCAAAGTGCCCTTCTGGAACAAATAAAAGTGTACCTTATTTATTATAGCGCTAAGATCAACGATTATGTCTTACTCAAGAACACCCCCCCCCAGTGACCATCAACCCAAAAAGCTGTGTCACCTACATTGCTTGAATAATTACTGATAAGCCTGAACTCATAAATCATTAAATCATTATGACACTGTCACTGTCATAATTATTTTAATTACCGATGTTCTCTTCCAGGAAAACGTGTTGTTTCAAGGCATGCGAACTTGGAGCTAACATGCTTCAGCTATGATACAAATTGATTGTACATTCAATCTGAGCTTGGATTTTGTAAGATAAATAAGAACCAATTATTAATTTTTAATTTAAA
>NW_004797275.1:3156806-3158047 GCF_000002075.1 Aplysia californica
TTGGAATCTTCCGACACTCTAGCGTTTAATTTATAACGACCTCGCACCGGCTTGAGATAGTTTTTGAAAAGCTTATTTTCCTCCTGTCGTTCATCTTAAAGGATTTTTTGAAAATGCCTTTTTCATAATAGCACTTTCATTCTCTATTGACGATACTCAAGCGATGGTTGGCGGGTGTTCTTGTTTTTGTGGTTTACTCCCTCTTTCCTAGCAAACATCAATCTTCTTTATCTCTCCTTCTTTTTGTGTTTGTTACTCTCTAGCAACACCTCTAATCTATGAAACTTATATTATGACCTAATTGTGTTGCAAATGCCGTAAAATTTCATTAAAACTGTAACTAAAGACGGCATCCTAAAAAAAAGAACTGGAATGTTTCTATTTAGTGGATATTAACAGAGATTAAACAAACCCACATTAATGCCGCAAGTCTTACATTACTTTATCCGTCCTCTTGTACCTGTGGTCTAAGGCGTCGAGGGGAGAAAAAGCTTCCTGATGTCGTTAGTACTTAGGCAAATACACGTGTACAGAAACAACTACCAACAGACGTAGTTGAATGAGTGTAAAGGGGGCTCTCGAGGCCTAGAGATTAAGGTGTTGGCCTCTTACTCAAATGTCCCGGGTCTGAATCCGGGTAGCGATCGAAAAATTTTCTTCTCTACGATTGTCTCCTTTCGCCTCCTTCTCTGCTCACTGGCAATGTTCTGTCGTCTGCTTTCGTCTCCTCTTTCTGTCCCCCCCCCCTTTGTCGCCTCTTCTTGGCTCCTGACTCTTTGTGCAGCCTTTCTCTCACACTCCTTCTGTGTCGCTGTCTCTTCATTTCCCTCGGACTCACTTTCTCTGTTCTCACCCCCCCTTCTTTCTTCTCTGCCCCCCCCCTTCTCCCATCCCCCTTCTTTCCGCTCTTCCCCCTTTACTCTCCCCTCCCCTCCCCAACTACCTCTTCCCGTTTTCCTCTTTTTAAAAATCACTCTCTCCTTTCCCTCGTTTTATTTTTTTAAAAACCCACTTTCTCCTCTTCATCTCCCTCGTTTTTTTCATCACTCTCTCACTGTCTACCCCTTCCCCGTCGCCCCCGCGCTTTTCCCTTTCGTCAACCCGCAGCCACCTCCGAATCGTCAGCCACCCCCAACCTTTGACACGGGTCAAACTTCCATCTATTATGAACATGTATTAGGCGAAGTGATGTGCAATGATAGTCGCAATAGAGAGATTGTTTTGGTCTCTCTTTACTCATC
>NW_004797275.1:3159399-3161899 GCF_000002075.1 Aplysia californica
GCGCACACACACACATACACACACACACACACACACACACACACGCACGCACACACACACACACACACACGCAGGCGCAGGCGTGCACACAAATACACACACTCAAACACACACACACACACACTCACACACATACACGTGCGTACACACACACACTCACACAAGACCCCACACATGTATGCACGCACCCTTACACTTACACAAAAAGACGTAAATACACATGTGCAAATTTTCAACTGAAATGGTTTGTTTAATATTTTAAGTGAAACACATTTTTATCGGAGAAAAGAAAAAAGAACAAAGTGCTCTTTAAAAGTGCATACTTACTCATGGCATTGGTAAAAAAAAAAGTATGCGAGTCAGTATGGTCTCTGGAGTCCTATTTGTCCTTGAACGTGGCTCAAATAACCAAAAGTGACACTACTGATCTATTAGTAATGGATATATGAAATAGCAAGGAGCTCTGCTTCTATTCACAAATGAAGAATTGCTTTTAAATGGTTACTCTCCAGTATCGAGAAATTAATGCAACCTCCGCTTCCTCCTTCTTCATACCCGAAAGGGAAAAAAACCCAGATAATGTTCTAAGGAATTCGCCCGCATCTGAAACGAAAGACCATGAGAGAAAATGTTAACATTATCCTGACCGTTGCTTCTGAGGCCAAAAAAGCTTTGAGGGAGCAGAGATTAAAAGAGTTTTACTGGGAGGGGTGATGCCTTCTTTACGCTTAGATAAGATCGTACTGTCTCACGCGATACGCTTGCTGGCCAGTAAAAGACTTAATAACTTTGTCTCCCTCAATTTACCTTGTCCTTGGTTCGAGTGTACAGTCAGTTCTCTGGGTAATGCAAATGTCTAGCCCCCAGTGCGGATAATCCCGGTTTGAATCCATAACATAAGGCTATTGTTGTCAGAATAAGCATAGATGTGTATTGCTCTTTATAGTATGTATCTATGTAAGTTCAAAGATCTTGTAATTACATTTTTGCATGTGGTTGAATGACGCATCTGATGTGATATGTACATTTTGTCAGCTTTACTTCTTTTTTTTCCATATTGAATTTTAGTGAGAGTAATTAATATCATTTAAATTTTTATGTAAACCTGGATTTATTTTTACGGTCCTGTACGGCCAAGAAAAATTTCCCTCTGGGATAATAAAGTATTATCTTATCTTATCTTATCTCATCTTATCTTATGTGATTGATAGTTTAAAGTGTTAAGTAATTTCGATGCTACTTACGGTGCTCAACCCAGTGATGTATTCTCTTGTAGCAAAAAGTGGATCTTAAAATAAAATAAAAATAATCTCAAACATTTGTACGAACGTTAACACTGATTGACGACATAGAATACTTTTCATGAAGTGCCAACGCCGATGTCAAATTCTATCTTGACATCTTTCAACGTAAGTAGGCGAGGTGAAAATCCCTTGGTGTCTTCTAAACTTGAGATAGAACTACACAATGGAGATGCATTATTCAGTACAAGTTGCATGTACAAATAGATGGCAGAATTTTTACCCAAACGACCCGATTAAATAACAAAATGTAGTGTAACAAATAAATTTTGGTTCGGCTTTTATGAATACAGATTAACACAAAGCTGTAGAAATGCATAAAACGATAACAAGTAAACCTTAGATGTTTGAATATTACTGTATTCTTTCTGTCTAATCTTCTGTGCCTCCGTTCACTTTGGTAAGCTATGGTCGGAAAAAAGAGTCCCTATAATTACCAGTATTAATTATTAGTCAATTTCTTTTAGTCTGAACCTTTTGAGGCAAAACCAGTGAGAAACAGACTTGGGAATAAAAATTGAGACAAACAACAGGAACATAAGGCAGCAGGGAATATGAATATTTACAACCTGCTTTAACCGATAAAATAGCTCAAACTATAGTTTCTTTGTTAGTCTATGCCAGTGTTCTAAGTGAGTCATGAGTTCTAGAGAGGTAAGCAACTCACTAGGGTAACCTTATATTCAGTTTACTACATCGAAGTAATGGAAGCAAGTAAAGGGGACATTTTTCGCTAAGTGGTTCATAAGTCACAAACGAGACCAAAAAATGAGGAATTTGAAAGGAGAAAGAGCAGCACACGTACATTTAAGATTACGTTACAATAGTCGTGCTTCTGATTACAGGAAAAACTGTTTAATAGTCTCTTGTCTCTAGACATAGAGATAAAACCACAGGATTCCTGGACAGAGAACATATTCTTTAACCCCTCTCATTATTCTTCGTCTAGTCAGAAATGTTCTCCTAAGTGGCATTTTGTGACTGCAACAAACTAAAAGTAGCGAATACTCAAGAGCACTCTTTGGTTTTTTTCGATAGACCTATTATTTTGCCCAATAAGGTCTCTGGGGTGCTTTGGAATATTTATGAGACAATGTCTGATCAGTCATAGAAGCAGCAATTTCGTTCCATACTTCCCGTACTTCCTCATTTCCCCATGTGTACATCCTCGCAATAGGTTCACTCCATCACGTCAAAGT
>NW_004797275.1:3164399-3166776 GCF_000002075.1 Aplysia californica
CGACTATCAAGGCACCCCGGAAATAAAGTTCACAAGAGAGTGTCAAACCTACAAAACAAATAGAGGGAAAATGACGATAGTTAGATTAGGAAAGAAAAAGCAGCAGTTCCCTGTTGTAGCTCGGGCACAGGTATGAGCATTACATCGATGAATCAGCCCATTTACAATTCTACTGTTCATAAGAACAGGTTAAAGTACCCCCCCCCCCTTCTTTGGGAATGACCTAAAGACACTTCAGTAAGTAGCACCGCCCCGAGGGGGGGGGGGGGGTAGAAGTTAAAGATGTGCAACGAGGTTGTTATCTTTGTTACCTAAAAGAAACAAGAAGTGTTCACAATAATGTTATTCCTGGTCATTGTGCATTTACAAGTACAATGGATGCTGTAATTCTAACAATTTGTTTTGACAATATCATATTCTATTCGCCAGTCATTAAAAAACTCGATTATTCAATAATTCTTCTTTGTACGTACTAATATTACCGAACACAGTGGTTGTCGTCAAACTAAATACGGTTTTTGTGATCTCAGAACTCTTTATTTCTGAGAGTTTCCTTGTAAGAATTTTGTCTTGTTACGTTATTGTTAGTTCAGAGATGGATATTTTTTTTTTCTTCAGATATTCAATGAGTTTAATCGTTTCAATCCATTCTTTCTCCTTCTTGAAGACAGGGATTTTGTATTCGTGAAAGATAGCCCCTCTTGACTCGTATGTCCCTGCTATGTTTAAGATAAGGTAAGATACGACAAGATGAGATAATACAATATTTTCTTTGCACGAAATTTGTGTGTCTTTTCAGGAATGGTAAAAACACACATAGATATACACACTCAACTTGATAACTGTATAAGATTCATAAAAGAATTTGTTGGCGACAACCTCCTCCATTTCTTTTATTATTTTCTTTGACATGCGTTATTTACCATAGTAACTTTATTCGTCGCTTTTGCCCTTCTCTCACAGCCCTCCTTATCCTCGTTCTGCTCTTGCAACTTCTTCCTTCCTTTCCCTAACTTGCTTCGTTCTTCTCCATAGCGCCTTGCTCCACTTCAACTCTTAGTCGTTGTACCTTTCAGCCCCACCCCCTCAACCCACTCCAGTCCTCCTTTTCAATTTCTTCCTCTTCATCATGATCCTTACATCCAGCCCTCGTCTCTTTCCTTCCTATTCATTTATTTTGCTACAACATTTTCTTTTTCTCTTCCAGGTGAGGTGGCCAGTGAAGTGAGTAACAGTCGTTCCACATGAGATCTAATTGTTATGACCCATGAGCCTTGACCGATATCTTCAGAGTGAGTATACATGTAGTGCCATAAACAACACAACTATAATAATAGCATGTGGATACTTTTGACTGTGAGCCCATCGTCTATTTTAAAGAAGACTCTCGCACAAAAGACATGAGGTACAATATATTTGGTTTACGAGAATTTCAGCAAACGTGAAGGCTAGCAAGTAACACATTGCAAGACTTAGTATTCGTTCATTCGTCAAAAGTCAATTTTCCGTTGTTTTGTTTTGTTTAGTTTTTGTGGGTTTTTGTGTTTTGATTTTGTTTCTAAAGTATTGGTTTTTATCATCATTTAAAAAAAATTAAATTATTTATTTACTTATTCTTGGTATATGAAAAGCATTATCTAGAAGACGAAAATATGCTCAGCAGTCATTTAATCTATAGAAAAACATGACACATAACCTTACGTAGCCAAACCAACTTGCAGCCATGGTAGGGTTAAGTTGGAAGACATCAGCTCCCCAGCGCTAGAGACAAACAGTGTAACAGCTGTGAGGGGTCATGACCTCTGTGGCAGTCAGGGGCGCCACTCGGCTCGGCCTACCTGGGTTAACGCCTCTGATACTCTTGACACGTCGCTCTGAAGTGGCGCCTGGGAGGGAAATCGAGGGTTAATGTACAGATACATAAATACAAACTCCAGGTTCGTTTGTGCGTATGATATAGTAGGCCATTAATGTTGAAGAAAAAATATTAAAAGCAGGAATAATATTATGGAAACGTTGGAAAGATACAGGAAAACTGAACCAGAGAGGCACAGAGAGACAGCAAGAAAAAGAATATGAGTGCAGATATCACATAAACACACACTTTAGGTTCATTTGTGTGTATGAAAAATAAACGTTTATGAACAATGACACAGACCGATAAGTAGCTTTTTGTGTACGATATTCATGTTAAAATCGAAAGTTAATAAAAAAAGAAAAAATAAGAAGAAACTGTGGGAAATATACAAACACACGGTGAGTCATACAGACAAAGGGCGAGAAAAAGAGTGTGTGTTTGAGAGAGAGAGAGAGAGAGAGAGAGAGGGAGATAGAGAGAGAGATAGAGAGAGAGAGAGAGAGCCAGAGAGAAAGAGAG
>NW_004797275.1:3168596-3170541 GCF_000002075.1 Aplysia californica
TCTCTCTCTCTCTCTCTCTCTCTCTCTCTCTCTCTCTCTCTCTCTCTCTCTTTCTGCCCATTTTAACTGCCTCTAGAGCATAGACCATCAACAATATTTCTCCAGCTAAAGCCTGTCCTGTGCATCCATTTCTAGCTGTTTCCACGATGTCCCCGCCTTTTCCATTTCCGCTTGTACCGCTGGCCTCCAAGTCATATTTGGTCTTCCTTTCTTACGTTTTCTTTGTGGATTCCACGTCAAAGCTTGTCTCATGATGCTTGTTAGGGGTCTCCTCAGGATGTGCCCAATCTATTTCCATTTCTTCACCTGCATGTCTTCCTCTACTGGCCTTTGGCCTGTTCTTTCCCACAGTTGAGCATGTGTAACTCGATCGTACCACTTGATCCTCACTATCCTTCTTAGACATCCATTTACGAAGCTCTGCAGTTTCCTAGCTGCTGATGCTGTGAGCCTCCATGTCTCTGAACCATACAGTAGAGCAGTCTTCACGTTTGTTTTGGAGATCTTCAGCTTGGGGTTCAACCCCAGTTCCTTAGACATCCACATATTCCTGAGGATGATGAATGCTGCTCTTGCCTTTTGGATTCTGACCTTGATGTCTTCGTCTGTTCTCCTTGCCTTGTTGATGACACTTCCCAGGTAGGTGAAGCGTCAAAGAACTAGCTGAGCGAAACTGCACAATCAAACGCACGGACGTCCCTTAGAACAAAAGTCTTTCTCTTGATCAAAGAGGAAGACAGTTAATATCTGTTGAAATGTCTGGGACCCTGTGAAGGATGAAAAAAGACACATTCAGACACGGGTCTCAAGCATCGCAGGCCGGGTATAGTACCGACTGAATTAATGGAACAGTCAGTCATACAACGCCCTAAGTATAAAAAATTTAACTGATTAAAAGGGAGGCCGTAGGAAATATCTTTAACCCTATCCGTAGGTCGTGTTTTTCTGTTGTATCTATACGACGTGGGGAACTGTGTACCACCACTACTTTCAAAGAGGAAATTTGCTCGTTAATCCGATCTGTACGCTTTGCATTAGCAGTCTGTCAAAATGATTTTTTGAGAAATACTGAAAATTTCAAAGAAGTCTTTGTACTAGAAGTATTTCAAAATGTGAAGAATGCAATCCCAGGGGTGAAAAATTACCCCAGGGCGTACGGATAGGGTTAAATGTCTGACACCCTCCGAAAGTTAAGGGCAAAACAAGAGGCATTTAGACAGGAGTATCCAGCACTACACGCCGGGCATAGTACCAACTGAGCAAACGCAGCAATCAATCATTGGAACGATCTTAAGAAAAGAATTAATCATACTCCCTAAAAAAGGGCTTTAAGGCCTGTTTAAATATCTGACACCCTGCAAATTGTTGAAAAAAGACGCATTCAGACACGGGTCTCCAGTACTACAAGCCGGGCATAGTACCAACTGAGCAAATGGAACAATCAACCGTTGGAACACCACCAACAGCCCCATCCCCAAAACAAAAACCAAAAAAAAATATTCAAAAAATGAAAAAGATAGTAGCTAAAAAAAAGCAACAACAGAAACCTAAAAAATAAAACCAAAATAAGCCTAAAGATATGTTCAAAAGTCTGGGAGACCGTGCGAAGGGGTGAAACATGAGGCATCTGGTGGCGCACAGGGCGTCAGAGCACGACTTTACGATGCAATCAAGTTAGTCCTGATTAGGATCACTCATAAACAACAGAGGGCAGGAAGCAGGCGGTCTCAGCAGTCTCAGCAGTCTTAGAAGTCCCACTCGGCAAGTTTGGAGGCCAGCCGCTGATACCAGCTTTACTTTCTTGACAAACAATTTTGGGGAAGGAAAAGAGAAAAGGTAAAAAAACAAAAACGAGAAGGGTTTAAAAGAAAACGTGGTATGAAGGCGAGAGATGGAGAGAGAGAGAGAGAGAGAGAGAGAGAGAGAGAGAGAGAGAGAGAGAGAG
>NW_004797275.1:3171474-3174769 GCF_000002075.1 Aplysia californica
ATGATGATGATGATGATGATGATGATGATGATGATGATGATGATGATGATGATAATGGTGGTCCTGGTGCTGGTGCTGGTGCTGGTGCTGGTGCTGTTGTTGGTGGTGAACATACCTGCAACTTACTCCTCGTTATAATGACCTAAAACAGAGTGAATAATTCTTATCATTTAAAAAGAAACTAACGTTGTGTAAATCATGAACGAGGTCTTTTTTTTTGCCACAAAATAGTATTTTGCTACGAATAATATTAGTAATGATTTGTCGGCCACCTGAGTAAATTTGATAAAAAGTTATTCCTATCCGTACCCCCTCGGATCCTTTTGTAACCTAGGGGTTGTATTCTTTACATTTTAAAATATTTCTAGAACGACGATCTCTTTGAAACTTTCAGTATTTCTCAAAAGAACATTTTGACAGACTGCAATGAAAAGCGTACGGGTCGGTTTAACGAGTAAATTTTCTCTTTGGAAAGTGGTGGCACCGAGTTCCCCACGTCGTATGGATACGATAGTAAAACACGACTTACGGATAGCGTTATTAATATCTTCTCTCAAATTCCACAAGAAAAGAACAGTTTTACCTCTCTTTGGGAACCGTTCAGAGCGCGTCATAGACTTTCGCTCATAATCACGTCCGACAATATCTGTGCAAAAATATCTGTACGATAAATACCTGCCGTTGTTCTTGTGGTACTGGAGATGGCTAACCTCAGCTGACCTCTTCTCGAACCTAAATCCCCCCGATATTGTTGCCAGACAGACTTATTAGCTACACTGTTGGGCGTTGAGGTGCTGATGTGTCTTGACGAATGACCACCATGTGGTTCTGGCGAGGGATATATTTCGCTCTGTCTTCACGTTTCCTCCATCGTGCATCAACAACAACACCATGTGCTGCCCTGGAAAATCGGACATATCCGGCATGTACCCTTGTGTGGCATCTTCGATAAGGATAGATCTATAACAGTGACAAAAGTTTTGTTGTTTTTGTCGTTGTTGTTTTTTTGTCCGTAGCAAGAACTTTTGTTAAGATAGTTTGTTAGATAGTTTGGGGGCACCACCACTTTGGCCCAAAATGGTATTATGTGTATTCTTTTCAGACTCTAAGTGCTGGTGTATTATCTATCTATCTATCTATCTATCTATCTATCTATCTATCTATCTATCTATCTATCTATCTATCTATCTGTCTATCTATCCATCCATCCACCCATCCACTCATCTATCATTCCCTCCAACCATTTGTCTTATTCACAATTTTAAATCACAACATCCAGTTCTTTAAAAGGTGATTTTTGGTTGGTGTTTATAGGTTTATTTTTGTTTTCTCCACAAAACGCGATAAATAGCGACATATCATCTGCCTGCAGTCATGTTCTTTACCTCAAGCTATGAAACGACTTGACTTCGCTAGGGGGTCGACGAAAGTTTCTCGGTGGCTTTTTCTTCTTCTGATCATCGTCAGTCTTATAAAAAGGTGCGTCAATGTTTCTCATAATTAAAAGATGCTCGTATTTGTTGAGCTTTAAACATATCATTATTACGTCGTTTAGCTTAACAAAATTAAGAAGCAGCTTTTTACATAAACACACAGACTGTGACGGAATTAATTGCTTGTATTTGACTTGCTGATACAAACATTTTTTACAAAATCCCGAAACGCTGTTGGCTGTGTTAACACTATACTAACAGTTTCATGAGTATTTGTATTATTAATCATTTTTAGGTCCGACCCAAAGATGCTTAGAAATATTCGATTCGGATTATTTTCCTTCTGTATAAGAAAATAAATCCAAATTGTAAAAAAGAAACCCCCATGTATTGTATTATGTATATGTGGTGTTTTGTCACAAATAAGTTGTGATTTCATCAATGTATAGGATAACATTATCTACCACACATTGTATCACTCAACAAATATTACCTTAGCCTTACAAAATGTTTACTCTAAAAACAAAGCTAGTCAAGTTTATTTTGTGGCTGAAGAATAGAAATGTTCAATTTTTCCTTTAACAAGAAAACTGGTCACATCGCATTTTGTCGCAAAACTGTTTAAATCAACGAACAAGCACGCTTCGTAAGGAGTCAGCAATTGAGAAACGTGGCGGTCCATTTTAAATCATTTCAATTAAGATTAAAAGATTATCTCGCTAAACACATCAATACGTATATTATAATGTCTTTAACCCATTTGGTAAAAAAAACCCAGGACATTCTACAAAGTAACACGCGTGAAATTACCCTCTGAGATTGAATTTCATGCCGGAGTTGAGTAAGAGAACACACACAGACACACTCTCCCACATCTGCTAACTATCCGCTTGACGTACTAAGTGCGATAAACTTTCAGAACGTTTCGTGTCTTTTCACGTGGGAGAAAGACTCAGAAATTTCCCCCATTCACTCGTAGCGTTTTAACAAACACAGGGAACGACGTGCAAAAGTAATTACATTTATCATTAGTATTATTCTTGATCTCCCTTGATTGTTGTGTTAAAACACATTCCTGGCTCCTCTAACTAGTATCTTTCAGAGTAAAAGTTGTAACTCTCTGCACGTGCGCACGAATCAACGGAAAGGTCAACCGAGGTTATCTGGGAGCAAAGCCAATCTTGTAACGCCATGCGACACGCCACAGCGAGAGACGTAAACGTCTAGCATCCTCCTCCGACCATTTTTTGGCCGAATTTTTTTTTTTTTTTGCCCGTGAGCTCCGAGCAGTCCACACAATCTACTCACGTTTATCTCACGGGCCTCGGAGGGGGAAGAAACAAGGATCTTGGCGGCTCTCTATCAGCCGCGTCCACCGAGGAGGGGACCCCGTCATCATAACGACCATCTAATCGTTGGGCCTGGCGGAGAACGGCGTAGCGTTACATACACTACGGGCCACGGTCGTCGACTGGACGTGAGGAAGGTTCTTTCAGTACATAAGGTCGGTTAGGTAGGTTTTTATCATGTAGAAACTGCGGCTTCTATTGCTACAACTTTTTTTTTGCATACATTGACGGGCATTAGCTTAGCAGCCTCTGTCACTGGCTGCCTATAGAGGGTACATTTGAGAGAAAGAAAGACTGCTCCTGCTGCTGTTGTCCTCGCAATAGTATTATGGTCGCTGGTGGTTATGGTGGAGTTGTTGCAGTCAGTTTATTGTGGATGGTGATGATGATGATAATGATGATGATGATGATAATGACAATGATGGTGGTGGTAGGGCTGGTGAAAATACCTTCAACTTTACTATCTGCTGTATACATTGATGATGACGATGATGATGATTATGATGATGATGA
>NW_004797275.1:3174967-3187467 GCF_000002075.1 Aplysia californica
TGGAGGAGGGGAGGAGGGGAGGAAGGGAAGAAGGGAGCAGAAGGAGGGGTGGAGGAGAGGAGCAAAAGGAGGGTGAGAGGGGGGAGGGAGAGCGTACGTATGACGACCTTGGCTGAGCATAACTATGATAATGGGGAGGGGGGCTGGGGGAGAAAGAGGTTCCCAAATCTTGATTGTCGAGATGTTTGTCAGTGACAAAACAAACCCAAGAATGGGGGAATAAAGTGTGTGTGTATTCCAGACAACGATTAAACGATATCATATTCCACATAATTTTTGTCTTGAGAAAATGTGTTTATAAAAGATACTAATACATTTAGCCTTGTACTCATGCACTCTCGCTGTATGTGTATCAATGTACATAATAATATGTTTTAAAAAAACCCCACTAAACGCAAGCACTCACACTCGCACTACAACACACACCCAAAAGTAAAAAATGAATCAACCCCTCCCAGCACCCATTTCTTTTGATAATTTTAAAACATGTGTGGTGCGTGACGTCACAATTGATGAGCCAGACGCAACCGTACAGAGCTTCGCTCAGTAGGTCATGTCTGTTCCGAATGGAGAACTCAAGTTTACTTTTGTCTTTTGCCGAGAGATCCCTCTATGGAACAAAATCCACCCCACCCAACAAAGCTTTTCAGTAAAAGTGATAATGTACTGGAAACGTGCGACCACCTTATAAGACCAACATTCTGGAAATTTGAGCCCTTTGCAAATGTTGTGGAAACTTTTGAGCGCAGGTTGTGCAGTGTCGTATTTCTCTTGGCTTATTTTCTCAAAGATTACTTCTCATGAAATGTTGGTCGTCTCAGAGCATTGCAGCCATCAAAATAGAATTTTATGGTCTGAAGTAATGAGGCGCAATGTCTACTGCGCTGCGCATGTTATAGAAATCAACAACGTCGCATTCAGGTCCTGACTCCTTGAACCTTTCCGGACATTGCCTGTTCTGTACCTTACCCAGAATTCCCGTCTTGGCATCTAACTCTAGAAAAAAGCAAAACCAAAACTAAAAAACCAGAAAACAACAAAAAGAAGAAGACAAGAAAAGGAGAAAAAAAAGAAAAGTGAAACCGCCCTCCGTTAATTTTTGTTTCGTTTCTTCTACTTTTTGCTAATGTTCTTCTCCCTTCTTTTTTGTATGCGTGAGCGCTGTTTTTGTCTGAACCAACGTCGTTGGCACTGAGTGAAAGGCACGGCCGATAAGACTACGTGCACACGGGCAAGTGGTTTTTTCACTGACTGACACTAGCTGCTGACAAGCGTTCAACAATTTGGTGGTCTTGTCAGTGCTCCGGGATGTCTGCAGCAGTGCCAGAGACTTTTTATCACCGTTCTGAAACGAGAGCTGTCCTCACAAGTTTGATCCTCGCCCCGCCCGACTTCCAGATGACCTCAGAGGCGAACTTTTGTCAAACTCGTGACTTACCCGCTAAAAAAGTACACCCTCCTGTCTGGGCATTATCGATAGGTTCCTTTGGGGAAAAGTACAAGAACATGCGGGCATGGACCGGGGGGTTGATTAATTCCCCCATCATTCGACACCTTTACAAAGGTCTAGATTGCTTCAAGATGTTTAGGGAAAGCCGAGAGGGAACTGAGGAACCATTAAAAAAAATCAAACAACTTAGTTTTTATCCCCATCATAGCAAAGGTAATCCATTTGATGTGGGGAGTTTTAATTTATCGTCTCTCATATGACAGAAAAGGGAGTAGTTACCCCGGAACTGCTTCAGTTATAGAAAGCCGTGCTAAAGATTTGATCCACATTCTCTACAAATCACAATACGACCCTGAATTCTTGTAACTACTCTTCCCCTCTCAAAACCCGCTATCAAACCTCCATCCCGTTACCTGTTTTGAAGTTAACTAACTCAGAAATGTTATTAAGTTCGTTACCTGGGCGTATTGAAAATTTTGTGCACGTCTCAACTGTTTGTGTTCCACAGCTTGGTCCACAAAAAGCTTTAAAATCAAATTTAAATGGCCCACATTCGTTACAGCAAGTAGATTCTCTCAAATCCAAATTAGCAGTAGCATTATAATAACGAAATGTGTGCCAAAATGTAAAAATCACTGGGGGGGGGGGGGGGGGAATGAAAGAATTTAAAATAGCACATTGAACGAGGGAAAAAAGTAGATGCATGGAGGAAGTGGTAGGTTGCACTTAAAAATGTAACAATTCGAACTCTATAATACGACTAGTCAAAAATCAAAGAAAAAATGTGTGTCTTGGAAATGCTGGAAACGCTGCCAGCCCGAGTCCTTGGAATTGCACGATATAAACCAAACCTGTATGCAGCTATCCCATAGGTTGTCAACCTGTTGTGAACTCACTGACCGCCTTTCAAGGTTAAGAGGGGGAAATCGACACTTTTGAACATCATACCTAGTGGATTTTTAAAGTAGCACCTGTCTCCCCTGAGAAGTTTCGACATTTTGGTTGGCTTTTCTCTTTCTGTTTTCTCAGTGCAATTCCTTTCATCCTCGAGGGTTACTGAACTTTTCACTTCTCTCGACTGATCCTACATTAAGATTCTGCTCCGGCATTTAGGTGCGTTTTTTAACATTGTTGTCTTTCCCTCCACAATAACACCGTTCTTTTCCAATTATCGTTCCAAACTTTCAACAAAATGCTACGTTTCGTATCTATTTTCTGAGGTTTAAAAACTCAAGGAAAGGACCAATTGAGGTGAAGTCAGTTTCGCCAGCTTTTAGACCGTCGCTTGATCGTAAACCAGAAAGCACCCGTTCCAGACGCATCCCGTTATGTCCACAACCCTCTCTCCAAACGTCAACATCAGGGTAAGATCTTACTCAAAAAACTGTAAACGATAACTCCTTCGTATGTCCAAGTCTGTCCAACAGGCCCGTGGCTTGAGGGCAAAAAAATCAAATTGCCCATTACAGGGAGGCGGTAGTTCGCCGTCCGCTCTCCAAAAAATGTTTGTCAAGGAGAGACGTGCGATGCCGTCAGTAATCACACGGAGGTTAGAAGAGGAACAGTTGCCGTTTTAAGTGGGCTGTATACTTACCCCACGCCTCTACCTATTTACAGGATCTGCTTAATAAAGGCCTTGACCATACCGGACAGACGTCCATGAGGTTTTGCCATTTTTGCATGGCGCAGTTGCCGTCGTTTGTGGTGTAGAAGTTAGATGCTTTGCCGTTGTACGAAGGAGACCCGCGTTCGATTTTCGTGTTGGGAGGAATTTTATCTAGTGTCTTGGTACTTCGGCAAGGACATATCCCTCTCAGTATGGGCTGGCCCTTACAGTCAGGGTTATAGCTTGCCTCATAATTAACCTAAATTGTGTCGCCGGGGGCTTAAAACCACATATATAAAACAAAAATCAAATGTAGCAACCGTTCTAAAGGCTTTGTCAGTTTTGCATAGCACACTCAGCTGTGAGAGAGTTTGCCTCTGGTCGCTGAAACAGGTGTCGAATTTAGGCTCTTCTCCCCGGCATGCTGAAGGCGCGAGTTCGATTTTTTTTTTGCGAATATCTCTGTCTGTCTTCTCTAAACTGTATCCCACTTAGTCCAGATTGGCCCTGATAGGCAGTGTCGAAACAAACAGCCTGCTAAATGTTCTAATCCTATTTCTTCGGTTAGACTGTAAGACATTTATTATTATTACTAGTATTTACACTAGTCCGGTTCGCTTATGTCCTAACATGAGACCAAACAGCTTTCCAAATATCTTACAATGGGTCTGGTTAGATTTTGAACTTCATACACTATAACGGAATGTAGTAATAAGAATACCAGAGGCAAACAAACCCCAATGAGATCGCAATGTACGATTGAAATGTTTTACACCCAAATCAACATCAATACAATCTAGACCATTCATTTGACTGGCTGTTTCAAATCTGTCTCTAAGCTCCAATCTGGGCTAAAAGAGACACAGTGCCCCAACAGACAGAAGCATTATGTACTCGTTAAATATAATCCACTCCCGAGAATCGAACTTATCGCTTTTGCGTGCAACAACGGAGAGTCTAACCATCGCACCAACCACAAACTTCTGTAAAATAAGACTCGCAACAACAAAAACGGTTTACTGACAGCGATGGCAACAGCGCAATCACTATCACTAAGAACAGCACAACATCAACGCTTTACATGCGATAAGGTTAGGATATTTCGAAAAGAGTAGAGGATGCCACAAAAGGACTCACAATGTCCTCAAAATCATCGGTTCTTTTCAGTAAGATAATTCCGATCGTGTTGACAACAATATTTTACGCCCCATTTGAACACAGCTACGGTCGTTTTGGACGGGGGCTGAATCGGCCTTGGCCCTCGTGGACAACTTAGGCGTAGAGGTATACGTTATCTCAGCGGAGAGACTTAGAGTAAGAGGTCGTATGGTTCAAGGGTACGGGTGACTGGCCTGGATCTTGTGCAATTGGCACAGAGGGACATAAATAAATCAGGACTTAGAGTAAAAGAATCTCAATTTATAATATAGACTACCCACAAGGGAATTGAACTCCCGCCTTTGGTGTGCAATATTTAAAAGCCCAACCATCATATCACAGACTCAGATCCAGCTAGAATCCCCAGCTGTTGTATGCACAGACACTACAAGACAAGGAAAGAAAAGAAGACGGAAAATAAACTGCTCTGAACTCCAAAGTCGTAAAGTCGTTTATGACAGTCATGGAACGCCAATTTTATGACCGCCCCGCGCACGATATCCGACAAGCAAAAAGAAATCAAGCTGTCTAAGGATACAAAAATAAAAAATAAAAACAAAACCCGGCCCTTCCAAGGGCGTTGCACATTCTAATGTCTGCCTTCAACCCATCCACACGTTTACAAACCGTCGGAACGATCATCCTGTATGTACTCCGTGGTTGTGCGGACTCGGCTCGCCTGTTTAAGTCTGGAATGTGAGAGATCATATCCCATCCCCCTCCCTTCCTCCACCCCCCCCCTTCCTCCTCCTCCCTCCCCATCTGGCGCTAAGAGATGGACAGAGGTCGTGAGGGAGAGGAAGTGGGGGGGAGGGGAGGTTGGGGGGGAGACGAAAGGAGAACGGGGTGAGGAGGGGGGGGGCGTAAATGGGGCGAAGGGGAAGGGCAAGGAGAGTCGATTGACCAGTCATTGGCACTAGACAGGGGCTTCCTCTGTCAGTGACCAGCGGCCAACTCTCTCACAGTTGTGCATGCTATGCTGAACTCAGACGACCTTCTGGCAAGTGTACAAGCCCCACAGAAGTGGAGAAACGACATACGTCCTCCGACAGCAAGTCGTGCCTGAGAAAAAGTTACGTTTCATCCTAATATTAAATGTTTAACTGCCCGGACAGCAACAAAAATAATAACAAACCCAAAATACATCTCTTATATTAATTGCATGCAACATATTATTTTGATCAGATGAAATACTTGTCCTGATTCCTTTATAAATATATTTTTTGAAACTTGTTGGTCCGACTTTTTGTGTGTACCTATTAATTTTTTTGTCCTGTGGGCTCAATGGCAAACGTCCCAGAAGCATTGTGTCCCTCGGAATACTTTAGTAAATCATCATCATCAAGTGCCATATCTAACCATGGTTGTCGATCTATTCTTTTGCTCGGATGCTCTTAAACATCAATAGTTGACTTTAGTGAAAGCATTCTCTAATAACTATTTGCTGGCAAGAGACGGAGTATTGTACCACAGAAAGATCGGAGAAGCAAGGACCAACTACTGGAAAACAAAGAAGAAGAAGAAGAAGAAGAAGAAGAAGAAGAAGAAGAAGAAGAAGAAGAAGAAGAAGAAGAAGAAGAAGAAGAAGAAGAAGAAAAAGGAGAAGAAGAAGAACAACAAGAAAAGAGCATGATCAAGAACAAGACCAAGAACCAGATATAATATTATATGCATTGTTGTTTTTTCCAGCTCGTTGATCCCCAACTTGTCAGGAAAGACTCAAAGAGTGGAACAGAAGAGAAAGTAAATGTGGAGACACCTGACAGAATGTGGAGTATTTCCGACTTCCGACATACATACATACATACATACATACATACATACATACATACATACATACATACATAAATACATACATATATGTGAGGCAGCGTGGTGGAATCAGGCTCTCGTCAATTTTTGGGCATGTAGAGTTATTGGTATCATCTTAAAGCTTGTTCACTTGTCTTTATTTGAATGAAAAAAAATATCCATTTATCTTGAATACAAGTCGAGATATTTGTGATTGAAAGAGGTGGGGGTCACCTGTTTTCAGGGGTAAAATTAGTGAGAAAATGGCCGCCAGAGATTAGTTATTTCCTTATTTTAATAGTCCGTGGTTACTGAAAATTTACAAGTTTTTGTGCCTTTAATCAACGTTTTCCAGAAAAATCCACACAGAAATTAGTTCTTTAATGGGCATGAAAGGTGTCGAGCCAAAAAACAAAAATTCAATAAAAGTTTACAACCCTGTGGAAAGTGCAAGTTTCTTCACTTTGATTATTTTGATGAGAGCCTGATTCCACCACGATGCCTCACATATACATAAATACATGCACCAATACATATGTAAATACACAATATAACTCCAGTACAGAACAATTTACAACCATTCCATTGCCGGTAGCCACTGTGCCCTGTGCAGCGTCCTGCATTTTGAGCTAGGGTCTTGCCCAGTGACCACCCATCTATACCCCGTGTCACCGACACTTGCTTGACATTACTTGAGTCTGAACTCACTGCTCACTTAGCCACTGGAGCCCCTATATTATGCCCGTCTTCTAAGGCAGGACAATGCGCTCTTTATATCCATCGGTCCCCCCAGAGTCCTTTGCCTTTTGGAGTTCTCCTTTATGCATACTATGAATCAAACGGATTCCTTCTGTTCTCTTTTGGTTTGGTTTTGTCTAGGTTGAGCATTCCTTTCTAAATCATACATGCTTTTTCACCGATGGGACATAATAATATGGTTTATAGGCAATTTTGGCAAAATCACCAAAAAAGCATCAACAAAGTTTAATTTTCCATTTCTCTAATTATGAGCACCAATTTGTTACTTTTGCAACATTTTCTTTCAGTCGTCACGGCAATTTTTTTTTCTCTTTTTGTATCTTTTATAGTCATCATAAAACTTGTCAGAATCGTTTTGATCTAACACTGTCATGCTTATTTCCCAACCAAATGAATACCTGGCAACTTTATCAAAGGTCGACATAGGACGATAACACAAACAAAAGCTACCTGGCGTCTTGGATAGAAAACCGTGAATTTTACTCAAATAACCCAAACCCAAAAATGTTATGAACAGGGTTTTTTTCCCAAAAGCTCGTAGCAGTACAACCGAACTTTATTGAGGCGCAAACAACGGTGTCCATTCAATGTTGCTTTGTTCCTTATAAACCATTATTTTCCTCAGTTCAGAAACACTGTGGTTCTGCGACATTTTGTTGACAGAGTAGTTACATATAAGAACAAATGTTATATTGTCCAAAGCTGATGGGAGAGCATAAAAATATTATTTTTGTTCAGGGGTGAGGCCTGTAGAGTTATAAATTTTCTCAGTTCAGGCGCACTACGTATCTACGAATCAATCTGACATATTGTTCACAGACTAGTTCAAGTTCCACAAAATAAATTTAATATTGTTATTCACAGGGGACGGGCGCAGACGAATTTAGCTTGTCCTTGCATTCTGTTTTGTTCCTAGTTCGGTCGTATTAGTCGTGTGGGGTGAGCGGCTGTCCTTGATTTCGACTATACCAGGAAACGATACCTCGGACAGATGTACTGACATCGGTTCGTCACCTGACCTCTGCGGGCTGACATCTGCTCGACATCATGAAGAAATGGTGTCCCCAAAGGGTCAGATAACAGAAATAAAAGACATAAACGGGGTAGAATTTAACCTTATTTTACCAATTTACATAGTAATAAAAAAAGGAAAAAAAGAACAGAACGTAAACGCTCTGTACCTGGAAGCATGGACAACCAATTAACAGCTGTAAAGATCAATTGAGGCGACAGAGTTGTGGTTCATAAAACTTTCTGGGTATCCAATGGACAGCTAGAAAAACAAATGTAGAAGTCTTGGTCGGAGCAAATTGCAGACGACAGCTTATAACGAATATACGAAAGCAACAGGCAAATGTCATTGGGCACACAAACAAAAACATTGGAGAATAATATTGTAACAACAGGCAAGTTTGATGGAAAGAGAGGCAGGGGCAGACAGAGGGAAAAATACTGGACAAGTTGACAACATGGCTGGGAACTGCAAGAACAACACCATCGCTGTTACGCAAGACAGAGCGAAGTGGAGGTCCATGATCTCCCACGCCAGTCGACAAGGCACAGGATGAATAATAATTATAATGGTAATAATAATAATAATAATAATAATAATAATAATAATAATAATAATAATAATAATAATAATAATAATAATAATACTAATAATAATATCTGAAATGAAAATAATGATAATAACTGAAATGATAACAATGATAAAAATGATGATAATAATGAAGACCTTGGAGATCTCTCTCTCTCTCTTTCTCTCTCTCTCTCTCTCTCTCTCTCTCTCTCTCTCTCTCTCTCTCTCTCTCTCTCAATCTTTCTATCTATCTGTCTCTCTGTCTTTCTCTCTTTGTCTCTGTGTGTGTGAATGTGTGTGTGTGTGTGTGTGTGTGTGTGTGTGTGTGTGTGTGTGTGTGTGTGTGTGTGTTTGTTTGTCTAACCCAATCTGTACTTTCTCTTTCTATCTCTCTCCCTCTATTTCTCTCTCTCTCTCTCTCTCTCTCTCTATCTCTCTCTCTCCCTCTCTCTCTCTGTCTGTCTCTCCCTTCCTGCCTTTCTCTCTCCCTGTATGTCTCTACTCTTGATAATCTCTCTTTATCTGTCTCTCTCTCCGTGTTTTCAGTTACCCCCACCCCCTCTCTCTCTCTCGCTATCTGACTCTCTCTCAACTTCTTCTTCTCTCCTTTTCTCTCTCTCTCTCTCTCTCTCTCTCTCTCTCTCTCTCTCTCTCTCTCTCTCTCTCTCTTTTACAAACTGTCCCTCTTTCTTCGTCTACCTGCACTCATATGGCCTTCAAGATCTGTAAATAAAATTATCTTTCTCTCTCTCTCTCTATCTCTGTCTCTCTCTCTCTGTCTCTCTCTCTCTCTGTCTCTCTCTCTCTCTTTCTCTCTCTCTAGGTATACATACATACATACATACATACATACATACATACATACATACATAAATACATACATATCTGTGTTTGTATTTGTGTGTGTATAGTGTGTGTGCGTGTGTGTGTGTGTCTACCTTTCTCATCCACACTCATTTCCCTTTGTCTCACTCTCGCTCCCCCTCCCCCTCTCTCTCTCTCCTCCTTTCTCTCTCTCTCCCTCTCTCTCTCTCTCTCTCTCTCCCTCTCTCTCTCTCTCTCTCTCTCTCTCTCTCCACCCCTCCCGAGTGTCCGTGCTGCAGTCAGTAGACAGGGCGAAGAGGGCGAAGGTCTGCAGTAAAATGCCATGGCTCAGTGAGTACCCCAGCATGCTCACGTACAGAAACGCATGTAAATCTGTCTGAACGCAGGTGAAATATCCATTCGACATCTGGGAAAATGCGCCCAGGCAGAAAATGTGTATGCTTTGAGCGTCTGTTCCTTCCTGTTGCCAGTTTATGCAGAGTATCAGGTTTTATCGATCTAGGTCATTTGCCTCAAAAGTATTAGTTTTCGCTGGCAGGAAATCACATTTTTTCCAAGCGACGCTCGTGCAGCAAAAAAGAAAAGAAACGAAAGAAAAGGAAAGACGAAAAAAAAAGACAAAAAAGAACACACAGCCGTCAGACAAGCCAGTGTGTTGCACATTCAGCAAAAAATAAGATGGTCAGAAGAAATGAGAAAGAAACAAAAATAAAGAAAGACTCGGTTAAGGAGTAGCAATTTTTTTGTTTTATTCGTTTTCGTTGTTGCTTTTTGTTCGAGTTGAACCTCCTACTTACACAGAACTACGTGGGGCCTCTCGTGGTCTAGAGGTTAAGGTTGTCGCCTATCACTCAAAGGTACCGGGTTCGAATCCGGGAAGCGACGGAAAAATTCCTCCTTTCACCTTCTTTCCTGTACTCTAGCAACATTCTGTCGTTTGCTTTCGTATCCTTTTCTTCCCCCACCCCCTCACCTCCTTTGCCCCCTCCTCTGGGCTCCTGACTCTTTCTGCAGCTTTTCCACTGCTTTTTCTTGGCTCCTTCTTACTGCTGTCTTTGAGCCACACCCTTGATCTTCTGGTAGGAAAGATCTACACCTTGTCTTCTCGGACAAGGGTGAAAAATCTCGGAGGTCCCGTGTGCAAGTTGCGCACGTTAAAGATCCTAGGGTGGTCCAAAATCGATAAGAATAGGCTTCAGCTGCCACCCCGGCTAAATTAAAAATTTCTACCAACTGAAAATGTTAGGTGTGTCCCGTGCGCTCATATGACTTTGTGCAGTAGTGAACGCCGTAAAACACCCCCCAACCCTACAGTATTACGTACTGTTGCACCAAAAAAGAAATGACACGGAAAACAAAGTACGTCACTGGGAAAAATATCATATTTTGTTTCAGTAATAGTTTCACGACACGTGCAACGCAATACGGTCATATAAGTGTCCGAGACTAAATTTAGATGTGTTACAAGAAATTAACAAACATAAAAAGGAAGGAGAAGTGATCACTTCGGTAGATATTTGACAGGAAAGATGGAGCAAATCATAACAGAGCACCCGTCCACCTCCTGAAGAAAATGTCAACAGCACGTCATAGAGGTTGTGACGTGTAAGGGGTACTAGAACATCCAGGGTGTTGGACCTCATGTTGATGAGACAAGGTCCTAATCATACCCCTGTGCCACCTCTGAATACACATTTTATTATGCTTATTAAAGTCTCCGATGGTCAATTCAGAATGCCCCAGCAAAATAAGTCCATTGCATGGTTTAAAATACTTTTAAACTCTATTTCATTTAAGAGACTGTTCATCCTGATTTAAGTGGCGTCCGTAGCCTAGTGGTTAGGCTACTACTGGGCTCGTAATTGTGACATTGCGAAGTCAGGGGCTTGCGCCCTGCTCGGTCCGACGGCGTTGTGTCTTTGGGAAAGATACGTTACAGACATTTCCACACTTGGCTAAGCTCCTTCGGAAATGGGCCTTAAACTCGGAGATCATGCCTCTAAGATAACCTTCTAGTGTTGATATAGTTACCGTAACCTTTTATGCTCGAATTGACACAAGTCGCCGTAATTTATTTAAGAGACTGACTGCTTCGACACTGCCTGTTAGGTTTACCCGATGTCGGATGCAAAAACCTAGCAGTCAGAGGAAAGCACTTAACTGAAAATGAATTTTCAATGTGTCGTCAGGGAAATCGAACGGAAGCCTGTTGTCTTTATACGACAAAGTGCCTGACTTTTACACCACAGGTGCAGGGCCCCAGGCTGATTTGACCTATTCCAGTAAGATGAAAACCAACAAAACATGTATTCGGGACCCCACCTGGATTACTATGCTGCGGTTTCCGTGTTACAGATCAGGTATACACTTGTGGGGAGAACATTTTATCGGGTATCTCGAACCTTCTGCTAGGATGTTGTATCTCTCTCAGCCAGGGCCAGACGCCCACCTCCTAAATCATCTAAATTGTACACAACACCTAGGCCCCTATTTAAAAAACAGATCAGGATGGCGATCTCGAGCGAAAAACAGGGTACCACCTTATCAACAAGCCCTTGAAGCTTCCGCTTCAATAAATTGGATTTTCGAATGCAAACGAGGATTCTTTAATGGTTTCATGGCATGAGTGCAGTACACTTTTAACTTAAGAATTCAACTCGCAGTCTGGATTTCCAATGCGGGCAACAGCATGCATTCTGTTACATATCCAAGTTTGTATTTCAGATTTCTGTAAGTTGATTCAAAATGAGACGCCACATTTCCTCTGATCTGCAGGCCAAGTATAATGTGTCCGCCACATCCTTAAGACGTTGACATCAGATAGGTCTGGGCCAGAGAGAAAATGGTGGAAATCCTTGCAAAACCTAAAATTAATTAAATTAAAAGAACATCCCATTCGATGTTCAAACAGGGGTCCTCGGCACCAGAGCTAAGCATAATACCAACAGAGCTGACGGAGGGACCCTTAAATGAGGAATGTACGGAACAAAAAAACAAACAAAACAACAACAACAACCCATTGTGAAAGAGGTTCTTGAAGGAAAGATGTGTGGAAGGAGAGCTCGAGGAAAACAAAGAAAAACAGACAGAACAAAACAAACAAACAAGCAAATTAAAAATCTCAAACATTTTTGGATTCAGAAACAGGAAAGAAAGCGATTCCATTTGCCGGCTCCAAAAAAACGAGCTACGTAGAAACCAAAACGTAATTTAAAGGGAATGTCCTTCTTTACTTTCCTTTTTCAGCATGGCCAATTTCATCTTAATGCTTTACACGAATTGATATTTATAGTCTTGTCGTCCATTACACTCCTGGTCTTAATGCCACG
>NW_004797275.1:3189967-3192795 GCF_000002075.1 Aplysia californica
AGCGGTCTCTGCCAAAGATAATGTATGTCGCAGTCAGACCTCTCCTGTCAGGAGCAAAAACAAAATATTTTAAAGACTTCTGCACTTTTATTGGTACTAGATATAAAACGTATGGTTATTCTGAAGACTGAAATAAACTATTCCCACCTTAATTCTTTGCAAAAGTAAATTATCTTCTCGTCTTCAGAAGAGGAATTTCCTAACAAAACAGATAATGTCTAACGTGTCCAGTGCGCTCTTATGACATTATGCAGATGCGAGCGACGTAAAACAACAAAAGAAAAAAACCCAACCCAAACAGATTAGAAGAGGAATTATGTATTTTGAGAAATAAAAACACGATTTGGTATTATTTCCATCATTATATTGATTAAACAGAATCAACAACACCATGAGAGTGGCTCACTGGTATCTTGTGAAGCTCGTTAGGCACTATTTGATTTCTATTTGGGTTAGAATTTTTACGAAGCATCCCATAGACTTTCAGGTTGAAGCTCTCAATCCTCTCAACCCATACAGTTAGTTGGCCCTGAAAGGTTGAGTCGACACCGACCACCTCATAAATGATCTAGATTGCTTTTTTTTCTTAAGAGACCACCTGTTTCTAAGAGTGACGACAAGAGATTTTGCTTTTCATGCGGACTTCGATTAATTATTTAATTTTGAGCACAATATTACTAAGTGTCAAATCTTTCCGCACAATTAAGTCCTTTTCCTTTCTGCACCACCACAACCTCTCCTTTTGTCTGTCTGTCTGTCTGTCTGCCTGTCTGTCTGTCTGCCTGTCTGTCTGTCTGTCTGTCTGTCTGTCTGTCTGTCTGTCTGTCTGTCTGTCTGTCTGTCTGTCTGTCTCTCTCAAACTCTCTCTCAAACTCTCTCTGTCTGTCTCTCTTTCACTCTCTCTCTCTCTCTCTCTCTCTCTCTCCTCTCTCTCTCTCTCTCTCTCTCTCTCTCTCTCTCTCTCTCTCTCTCTCTCCTCTCTTGTTCTTTCATACTTTCATACTACCTTTCTCTTTTTCAGTCTCGGGATTGTTCTATCTCCCCATTTCTTCATTTCTTCGTTCTCTCTCTGTCACTCTCTCTCTCTCTCTCTCTCTCTCTCTCTCTCTCTCTCTCTCTCTCTCTCTCTGTGTGTGTGTGTGTGTGTGTGTGTGTGTGTGTGTGTGTGTATCTACAACAATATCACAGACACACCTACGTAGATACGTAGAAACATACTCTCACATACACACAAACATACACACAATCCCCTCCCTTCATTTCTCACTTATTCGAATCACCATCACAATCATAATAACAGATCTGGGTATCGTTATTGCAGAGCCAGCAAAACTGAAGCCCAGAATCGCGCCAGATGACCTCACTCCTCAGTCTATTGCCCTGCCGCGCCCTTGACCTTCCACCTGTGCTAACTGCATAATTCCGCTTCAATAAAAACAGGGACGACATAGCATACATTGCTTGTGACTTGTGATACGACGTTCATTACCTCTGGCGCTTTTGATCAACGTCATATCACTTCCAAGTCCCGATATCACTTTCCTTGTGACAGCTGAAAATAATTTCGAGGGTGATTCATATTATGTGACGATTGGATTATTTGGTCTGCTGTTTCATATTATTATAGCACCGTTACGGCCTCGGCAATTTAACAGATGTATGATGTAAATCACTGTTACGGTTACTGTTGTATATCACATGCGAATCCGTAAAACATTTTGTTTTATTTTGTGTTTTGGTTACGGGGGGTTTTCAGTAACTTTTTTTTTTGGGGGGGGGGTGTGAAGGGAATTTTCGGTTTTGACAGACACAAAGATGTCCTTTGAATGTAGAAAACATAATCCGTAAAGAACAAAGTAAGCACTATATCCTTTTTGTCATAAAGAAAAGGTTATAATAAATGTATAAAACATTGGGGTGATGTCCAACTTGTGAGCAGGAAAGTTTTGTGGAATTCAGTAAAAAGGATGTATTCCTCCCAAGAAATCCACAGCATTGTTTTTTGCTCCACCCCATTTGCGGGTGGTTGGTGTATGCTCTGTTGTTGTTTCCCCCTCCTTTCCTATCAAACATATACAGTTTTGTCGCTCCTCTATTTTGAGTTTGTTACTCTCTTGAAGGACCTCTAATCTTCGAAACTTATATGACCTATTGCAAGGGCCGTAAAACGTTTACTAAAAACTAAAGAAGACAAACGTTATATCGGACTATAACTTTCTCTCTGACTTTCTTTTTTCCCATCTGCTATAAACCTTTAGACCAGGTAATCGGCCTTCAAATACGTTGTATCATGTATCTGGCACATCATTACCACATTGAGGATACACTTTCTGGAGATTTAATAAAGTGCTTGAAGATGCTCTGCTTGAGAAAATTTTAAAAATAAAAATATTCATGCATGTAATCATTAAATTCCGCTTTCCTTATCCAAACATAAAAGTATAGACAGTATGCATTCTATGAAATAACGCAAAACGTCTAACGGACTCTTAATCGTGAGGTTGCGGGTTCAGGGGTTCGAGCCATGGGCCCGACGTTGTGTCCTTGGGAAAGGCACTTTACTCGAGTTTTCCTCACTTCACCCAGGAGGGAAAGGGTGCCCTGCCATGCCATAAACAGCGAAAGATCTTGTCATTATGTTAATTTTTTTAGCATCTATAAATGGCTGCTTGCACTGTATGCTTCCCAGGAACTTGAGGTTGTTTCAGAATGCTCTCAGGTCTGCTGGGGTAATAGTATAAATTGTGAAGCGCAGAGAGCTTGCTATTGAACGGGGATTTGCGCTATACAAAAGCTATCTGTTATTATTATTATTATTATCATTATTA
>NW_004797275.1:3195832-3200832 GCF_000002075.1 Aplysia californica
TCTCTCTCTCTCTCTCTCTCTCTCTCTCTCTCTCTCTCTCTCTCTCTCTCTTTCCCCTCACAATCAACATTTCTATCATATCCCAAACTGGCTTGGTGGCGCACACCCTTTTCCTGTTTCCAAAAATTAAAAGTCAGCCTTTTTATTGCGCATTTCTCTGTCCCTCCCCCTCCTCATCCCTCCCACAACTCCACTCAGAAATGCCTGGGATGTCGTCTCTGGTTCCCACCGACACTTGTCCCTGCCGCCATATTGTTTTCTCTCGTTATTTTTAAGCAGCAGATTCGTGGCAAAATACCGGAAGCCGGCATAATTCGCGTGCAAACCTCCAGTTCACCTCGACAGAAGAAGGCTCAATATTGGGCCGTGTCGCTGAGAGAGGTATTTGGCTGATTTAGGGGGCGTCGGGCCCGTTTGCTTGATTTGTAGGGGGCTCTTGAATGTTTTGTTCACTATTCGTGCAAGAGTGTGCGACTGTTGTGGCAATGTATCGTCTATTTCCAGGGACAAAAAGGAGGCCTATATCATGACTCTTGAGAGGCCTGTGTTCTGCTCCTTGAAATAGATTGACGTATTCATGGGGAGGCAATAAAAAAGAATAAAAACAAAACGTTCATATAATTTGTAGATGATGATTTTGTTCAACACAAAATATAAGAGCTCAAGAAGGTTTTTACATCACCCATTTCCCTTCAGTTGTATTGAAAACGCCATGTGGATTATTACACGAACACGCACTTATGACCTTATTGTGTTGCACGTGCAGTAAAACGCTTACTAAAACTAACCTAAAAACTATTACATGAAAAATGTACTTCTATTATGGTTTACATCAATTCAGAAAGCAAATAACAATTATATTGAAATAATTATCTAGTTAACATTCAAAATTTACTTTTTTTTAGCAACCTTACATTTAGTAGCACGAAATCAATCACCACACTGCAAAAGCAAAAGCCTTGTTTTGAGCTCGGGTCGACTGTTTTGCTCAAAGAAATACCAATTCTTAAGACATTAACCCTGATATTGCTTGATATCCACTCCTTGGGCCGTCACGACAGCAATACCAGTTCGCTTTCTACAAAGAATATGTCAAATAAGCTATCACCCGTGTGGGAGTACGTTTGACAATATTGTTCAAAGCTGTAAGTACTAACACTGATTATAGTCAGTTTTTAGATTTTGAACGTATAGTAAGTTTCTATATTTTCAAACTACAGTAAGTTTCTAGATTTTCAAAGTAAATTAAGTTTCTAGATTTTCAAAGTAAAGTAAGTTTCTAAATTTTCAAAGTAAAGTAAGTTTTTAGATTTTCAAAGTACAGTATGTTTCTAGAAATTAGTGAAATAGGTAGAGATGACATGCCCATACGCATAACAGGTTAACCGTACACCTCCTATTAGAAGGCTATAGTGTATAAAGCAGGTCCGATTTGCAGGATTAGATGTAGTTGCTCTCCCTCTCCATCCCACCCCCTCCCCCCAAAGGGGGCATACTCTGCATTGACTAAATAAGTCCTGTTTCTAGAAAATCCTTAAAATGTCGATGAAATCAGCCAGGCAAATTAAACATGTATGTTGTGTGAAGAAGAAGAAGAAGAAGAAGAAGAAGAAGAAGAAGAAGAAGAAGAAGAAGAAAAAGAAGAAGAAGAAGAAGAAGGAGAAGAAGAAGAAGAAGAAGAAGAAGAAGAAGAAGAAGAGCAACAACAACAACAACAACAACAACAACAACAACAACAACAACAACAACAAAAACAACAACAACAATAGCAACAAAAACAACAACAACAACAAATTTAACAACAGCAATAAGAACAGGAAGCTTTTAAAATCAAGCGCTTTATTGAAACCGTTTAAAATTTTGTCACTCAGCAAAATCTGTGTTATCCTCAACAAGGTAACGTTCTGTGCAAACAAACCATGTTTACATGTCAGCCTGAATTGGCGGTGCCAGTTCCAGAATTTATATTTTCGTGTTACGTCCTCTTTCCTCGAACCTTTGCACTTTTTAATTAACTACGCAAATGCACTCAGACAACGATAATATATTTCATTGTTTTGGCATTGAGAGTTAACAAAGCTAACACACTTTTTATATGTCTTTCAGTCTAGACCGTAAACTAGGGCTGGGCAATGAGTCGCTTTAACAAAATCCGGAAAATATGTTAGTGCACCTCTTCGGTAAATAATATGTTATGAACCGGTTCGGCAAATGGGTTAGAACCACTTTAACAAACAGGTTAGCATCACTTCAACAAATGTGTGCACCCACTTCGGCAAACGGGTCAGGAAAGGGAGTAAAGAGTCTGAATTTGGATAATGTACTTATTGATGATTATCCGATTATCCGGATATTGCCCACCTCTACCGTAAACTCTTCTGCCGCTTAAATGTAATTACTGTGTCATTCTGTTTACATTTCAACAGTTACAAGATGAAGTTCAGTGTTTGCAGATAATCTTCATGAAGACTCTTTGGTGGACGGGCGTTCGCGGGTTAAGTGGCCTGCCCAGTTATCTTGTTTGTTTAACTTGTACGTTAAAGACACGATCAGATTTTGATAACAGTCAGAAAACAGCATGAAGAATGACAGGCAACTATTTTGGAATGTACTTTATAGTCGGTTTCTAGATTTCCAAATTAAAGTACGTTTCTAGATTTTCAAAGTTCGGTCAGTTTTTAGATTTTCGAAGTATACTCAGTTTCTAGATTTTCAAAGTATACTCAGTTTCTAGATTTTCAAAGTAGAGTAAGTTTCTAGATTTTCAAGGTTATTAGAGCACAACAATGTTGCATGATGTCACGGCTAATGACGTAAGTTTAGCGGTTGCATGAATTTAGTTTCTATTTTAGCGAGTGAGTACAAAGTGACATGACATTATACTTAAACAATCGAATTTCATTGGGTTTCTTCGTTTTAGAAAAGTTTTACGGCATTGGCAACTGCATAAGGTCATATGAGCGCCAAGGGGTGGATGTCAACAGAGAAGTCAAGACGCGGAATCGGGCTTACTCTGCTCACTTCTCAAACCTCAACAGCACAAAGTCTGCTTCGACTATCAAGGCATCCATGAAATAGCAGTTAACAAGAGAGTGACAAACATACAAAAAAAGTAGAGGAAAGTGACGATAGCAAGGATGAGGAAAGAAAAAAGCAGCTGTTCCCCATATTGTTGTTCCGGCACAGTATGAGCATGACATTGATAAATCAGCCTATTTAAAATTCTACTGTGCATAAAATAAAAAGTTAATATCCTCCCTCCTTTGGGAATGGCCAAAAGACAACTTCAGTCAGTAGCACTGTCCTGGTTTTTGTTTGTTTTTGTTTTGTTTTTGTTTTGTTTTTGTTTTGTTTTTTTGTTTTGATTTGTTGTTAATTTTTTGTTGTTTGTTTGTCGTTTTTTTGTTTGTTTGTTTTGTTTTTGTTTGGGGTTTCTTTGTGTTTGTTTGTTTGTTGTTGTTGTTTTTTTTTTTGGGGGGGGGGGGGGTTTGGGGGGGGAGGTCTTAGTCTTTTAAAAAAATCTTCACGGTGTCAAAGTAAATTTCTTTGTTAGATCTAATCAGGCGAAGTCAAACTGGAGTGAATTCACAGGAATCTATCCTATTAGTCTGGTTGATTTTACAAACCAACAGGACAATGCATGTTTATCTCTGGGCCAAACATTAGCATTGTATAATATGGTCGCTTGTACGCACTAAGGGGCTATCCCGAAAAATACTATTTGAGAAAATGGAAGGACAATTTTTTTGCCCCTTGTTCAGTTTCTTAAAAAGATATGGAGAGTTTTCTCTACAACCAAAAAAATATACACACAAGTGAAACCAAACTTCCTCTATAGGTAGGACAATGCCCACTTTTGGTGCAGGTCAAGATTTCTGGAAATCTACGGAATCTGGGTTAGCTCGCTTGTACTTAAAAGTAAAAGCGACCATTATTATGCTTGGCTAAAGTGTGGATCACCAAAGGGATGTTGCTGACAATTTTTTACGGCGATTTTTCAAAGTTCTCCTTTAACTTAAATAGGTCCTATCAGATATGATTATAGATTCGGAAGCCCTGCCTTTAAAAATAACCTTACTATGTCAAATGTCATATCAGACTGCATTGAGCTTTCGGAATAATGTGCGTTTAAGCGCTCAGAGCTTATACTCGCATGGGATAGAGCGCTGTATAAATTCAGTTTATTATTGTTATTTTTATTTTTTTATTTTTTTGTTTTTGTTTTGGGTTTTTTTTGGTTTTTTGCAGGGGGGAGGAGGTTAAGTGTTTTACGGCGCTTGCAGCTACATAAGGTCAAATGAGCGCACGGGGGCGACCGAAGCCTAGAACTACTCTGATCGATTTTGGACCACCAAGGAATCTTGCACACGGAACCTCCGAGATTTTTCGCCCTTGTCTGAGAAGGCTAGGTGACGATCTTTCCTACCAGAAGATCAGCGGTGTGGCTGAAAGACAGCAGTAAGAAGGAGCCAAGGAGCAGCAGTAAAAAGGCTGCAGAAAGAGTCGGGAGCCCAGTGGACGGGGCAAAGGAGGTGAGAGGGTGGGGGGAAAAAGTGGAGACAAAAGCCGACGACAGAATATTGCAAGAGAGAAAGAAAGAATGTGAAAGGAAACAATTTTAGAGAAGAAGATGTGTCCGTCTCAACCCGGATTCGAACCCAGGACCTTTGAATGAGAGGCAAACACCTTAATCTTTAAGGCCACAAGAGCCCCCCCCCCCCCCCATTATTGTTATTATATTGTTGTTGCTGTTATTAATATGGCGCATTAGAGCTGTATAGAGAACGTGAAAATTCCTTATGATAACAGCTGGCGTTACTTGATCCTTTCTCTGCTATAGTCTTTTTCCTCAAGAGGGGCTTGTTATCATAAAATGCAAAAAAGGAAAGAGACAATATTATTATAGTTTGGTCATGCTTAAACTAAATATTACGGCTTGTACTCTGTTTACTTGCCTATGCTGAATCATAAGGTAAACAATTCTCTTTGATAAAATGGTG
>NW_004797275.1:3204544-3205282 GCF_000002075.1 Aplysia californica
TTACTCTGTCTCAAATTCCTTTACGTAAGAATATCGGTTTCTTTCTCTGGGTGCTGTTTACTCTTTCGAAATCTGTCTAACATGCTCTCTCTCTCTCTCTCTCTCTCTCTCTCTCTCTCTCTCTCTCTCTCTCTCTCTCTCTCTCTCTCTCTCTCTCTCTCTACCTCACTTTCAGCCAGCTTAGAATTAAACAGGCTACAAACCAAATTGTTACACTTGTCTGAGCTTACATTTTTTCATCAAGCAGATGGTTCGTTGGCATTATTGTGTGGTGTTTCATCTTTCTTCTTTCCAGTCTTACCATTATCCGTATCATCTTCCTGTATCTTGCAATTATCCCAGAGTATTGCTTCGGTTATAATAATATGTTCGCTGAGTGGACATAAAATATGTCTCAATAGAACCAACAATTGTATTGGCTGATAGACGGTTTGATCTGTCCCCGTCGTTTTATGCAAGAAAAATTCAGAAATGATGCAGACTGCCCAAAAAAATGTGAAATTATTCGATTCTGTTAATTTTACCAAAGAATGATAAAGGAAAATAATCCGAAATTATGCAAAAAATTATCAAATTTTGCTAAATTATGCGGGGTGCATAAAACCACGGGGACAGTTTGATGTCTGTGGTTCTGATGTGGTTGATGCTCACAGGAAGAGGATGATGCTTCTGGTCCCAGAGTTCATTTCTTGGGAGACCTCAGGTAGATAAATCAGAGAAACTCTTTCAGACTTCGTT
>NW_004797275.1:3205545-3206725 GCF_000002075.1 Aplysia californica
ACTGCAACAGCAACAACAACAACAACAACAACAACAACAACAACAACAACAACAACAACAACAACGACAGCAACAGTAGTAGGAGTCACGAACAGAACACCAACACGGTCTTGCATCACAGATAGTAATTCTTTCTAGTACACCGTTTTGAAGGAGGGTGATTGAGTGTGTGTGCGTATACGTGCGTGTGAGGGGGTGGTTGTGAAATGGGGGGGGGGGGGGGGATTTAGGGAGGAAGGGTATCAAGCAAACAAAAGGCAAGACATGATCGAGGGCAAGTAGGCCCAGATCTTGTCGAAGAACTGTAGTATCATCATTAAGCATAAGCTTTTCACAGGCCACACTCCACACGATGGTATCCACGCTCCACACGATGGTATCCACGCTCCACACGATGGTATCCACGCTCCACACGATGGTATCCACGCTCCACACGATGGCATGGACTTTTATGTTACCCTTCTGTCGGGGTCAACAGACCAACGCACAGCTCCACAAGGCTTATCAGAACACCTGCCTCCTTGGCTACAATTTGAAGATGGGGAAGATCACGATTTAAAACGTAACCACTGAACTTTGGTGATAAGTAACTCTTTACAGCTGGTAGACTATCTTTAAAGAGTTCCAGAAATCGAAACGTTTGGAGATCTTCTGTCTTATGGTGTGCTTCATCTAAGCCTCAAGGATGTATTTCATGTCTATTAGAAAATTCAGACAAACAAATCTATGTCAGAGGAGACAGAAAAGAGACGCTTCAGTTGTCTTTGTTTACGTTTACGTATGTGCCGTTAACGAACTGTAACCTGGTAGTTTTCACGAAGAGCATCATGTAGAGTTTAGATAATGATTTGCTTTGTAACTTGAACTATCAAGCAACACTTGAGAATGTCATAGTATACGTCAAGCTTTTTCCCCGCCTCCGACTAAATGCGTGGATTCTTGGGGTGTTTTTCTAGCACGTATTGATCATTATCTATGAGCCGCTACATCACAGGCGCCGCCCCAATCAAGGGATATGTAAGTAAGTGAGGATTGGCAGGTAGATAGGTTGGTAGATAGGTAGGTAGGTAGGTAGGTAGGTAGGTAGGTGGATAGTTAGGTAGGTAGGTAGGTATGTAGGTTGGTATGTTGGTAGGTAGGTAAATAGGTATATTAAAAATGGGTAGATAAGTAGGTAGGT
>NW_004797275.1:3207048-3208058 GCF_000002075.1 Aplysia californica
CACAGTGCATCCAATGATTAACATGTTGACTCGATATGTGACGCTGCTTTTTAATAGAAAACACTCTCTGTATAATAAAACGTCATGCTCATGCATCTAGGCCAAGCGTGAAGGTGCAACATGACGATATTCCATAAAAATGGTTATATTTTTCTGCCTTGCGAAAATAGGTTGTTTAAAAAAAAGTACTTTGCGTGTGTTAAAATGTAACAATAGATTTTATGATCATGCCGAATTTCTAAATTATATTTTATCTTTTGCTGATTTGCAGCAGAATGATAACTAAATTAACAACCGTTCAAAATAACTGCATACGTACGCATATGGCTTTAATAAAGAGCCACGTTTCCCCCTTCAACTCCTGTCCATGCAAACATTTTGACTGGGTGGAAATTTATTCCGGGTGATTTCAGCGCCTGTATGAAATAATACACAGATGGCTTTACCCAAGTATTTTCTCAGGGGTAAGAGGTGACCGATGAATTCAAGTTTTAGGTTAAGTAAGAGTTTTACGGCACTTGCAACATTATAGGGTCATATATAAGTGCCGAAGATTAGAGGTGTTTCAAAAGAGTAATAAACACAAACAAAGAAGGAGGAGAGATCAAGACGATAGATGTTTGGTAGGAAAGAAGGAGCAAACCACACCAGAGCCGACCACCAACAGTGTTCAAGTTTGTTGAAGAAACGCACAATTTAGGCACAAGGGATTTTGAATCTCGAATCTAAGAACGACTTAAACAATGCCCCCTCGATGAAGATATAAATTATTCTTAAAAGTGTTTTAAATTTATCCCCCAAAAATATAGTGATTATGATACCTACTTGCATAGGCACATATTATGCACGCACCCGTGCACACGTTCGCGCACACATACACACATACACACATATACACACACACAAATACACACACATACACACCCAGACACGCGCACACACACAACACATACACACATATACATTCTTTCTCTCTCTCTCTCTCTCTCTCTCTCTCTCTCTCTCTCTCT
>NW_004797275.1:3208291-3209522 GCF_000002075.1 Aplysia californica
ACACACACACACACACACACACACACACACTCATACATTATATAAATTATAATTTTTAGCATACTTTTTTAGGGGGGAAAACGGATGATACAATCAGTGTTTTGTGAATGGATAGTGAAGTAACAGTGAAAACCGAATTGATTAACGTAAACGTATTATTTCCCAAATGCTCACACACTAAGCAGTTACTCCCAACAATCTTACCCAAAAGTACGCATCATAATATTATGTTCCATCCCTTGCTTCTTCAGCACTTATCTCTACAGGTTGTCACATCCAAATATTTTCTCACGGGTAAGAGATCTGTGTGCAAGGACAGGTAACAATAATTATCCGTCTGTTCTGTTTTGTCTTTTTACTTTTTTAAAATACTTTTTTTTTTATAATACCACGTGTGGGAAGGTTAAACAAAAGATAACCGTGAATCCTTTCGGGTATCTAGATTGCTTTTTCTTCGGAAATTCTTGCTGAACAAACTGTTACATGGGCATGTGTAAGAAGACGGGAATCACGAACACACATTCTAATTGAAAAAAAAAAAACTAAACAAAAGAAAAGCAAAAACAAAAACCCGAAAAAACAGTCAAGCGTAGAAAAAAAAAGATCAAGAACCTCAGGTTATCAGCCTCTCTGTTTGACTCCTTAATCTCTCTCTGTTATCATGTCCCACGAGAGTCAACCACAGCTGTTTCTATCTGGTGCTTTTTTGTGGGGTTTTTTTGTTTTGTTTTTGCGGGTTTTTTTTTGGTTTGGTTTTGGTTATTTACGACCACTCTTCACAAGAAAGTAATAGACCAACGCAAAGCTGCATTTCGTAACCCTTAATGTATGCTACACATTAATGTATGCAATATTATTGTAAGTGTAAAGGTATAATGTTTTACTCCACAATTGACGCAATTTAGATCGACGCTACTTTGACCGTACCTTTTAGATTAATGTCACCCAGGTTGGGGTCAGAGATAAAAGATTTTAAAAAAGAAAAAAAATGTATTTAAAAAATGTACTTTTATTTGAAGGAATACAACTCCGGCCCACTGCCTACAATGGCGAAACCAAAGTTCCTAGCTAGTGCATTACAATAAAATGCTAATGAACTCTGGATATTTGTACAATGATTTTATGCACACAAAATATACAACACTTATTATGTTTTATAGAATATTACTAAGGTACCAATATGTATTATATAATTTTGTATTCATATACATATGTGTGTGTGTGTGTGGGT
>NW_004797275.1:3213001-3214501 GCF_000002075.1 Aplysia californica
TCAGAGGAGGGGGCAAAGGAGGTGAGGGTGTGGGGGCAGAAAATGGTGACCAAAGCAGACGACAGAACATTACTAGAGAACAGGAAAGGTGGTGAAATCCTTAAGGATTTTATTTGTGATGATGAGGCGTAAAAAGGTTACAAAACTTTAGTCTGTGCTACGAACAAAATTCTATGCCAAAATTAACCTTGAACATGAAGGCCATTTACCAATCTTAGTCCCTCGAAAAAGGGTATTCAAGAAACTGGTCTTACGTGTGCACATCTACCTAAGAATGAATAGTTAAACAACAAGAATGGTAAAAGGTACATCTCCCCTCGATAATATAAGCTTAATGCACGTTGTTAGTTGCGTGTCCCATTAAACTCTCTCAGCAGGAAGTTTTCAGTACAAAAAACATCATTATCTTCATGTTTAGTTCTTTTTCATGTATAATTATGTTGCACTTTATTATACGCAGTTTAGAGTTTCAGTTTTCCAGATAAATGATATTGGGCTAAACTACGTCTCAAACTCGATCGTTCACACTTTTGTCAAAATAGTTACAAATAGAGCATTGCTTTATAATCTGGTTTGCTCCTTTGTCTTATGCGATTTAGACTTTTTTACCATACTGAGGATATAATATTTCGGACGCTGTATCATTTGTAATAACGGGCTTTATACTCTATATCACTTTCTAGATATAACGATGTCGTGTTCCGAGGGATAAGGGTCACAACGCCTTAAATGACCCAGCTTTGTACTTTATTATCATGATGCTCTAGTTAAAACGGTCTAACTATTTTCAATCCTTTTGTTGTATGATAAGTGGCTCGACTATCATGATCTTGTTATTGCGTCAATACAAAAAATTAAAACCTTATTTTCTTTGCGGGGCATAATCTGGTTTCCCTGAAGATTGTGACAGCTGTAGCAGAAGTAATAACACCCTTAATGTCTTTTGACCTTCTTGTTTCACAGCTCTGGGATGACGCTGGTAGGTTCCATGATACAGAGAGAATTGTGTGTAGGCCTACTTCCCAAAACGATATCCCTGATTGGACATAAACCTGTCCCCGCGGTTTCAAGCAAAAAAAATTCTGAAATTATAAAAACTGAGCCCAAAAATGTGAAATTATGCGATTCTGTTAATTTTAACAAAGAATGATAAAGGAAAATAATCAGAAATTATGCCCAAAAAATGTCAAATATTGCTAAATTATGCGGGGTGCGTAAAACCCCGGGGACAGATAAACTAACTATTCAGGTGTCTGAGGGGTACTCTTCGTTGTAGTACGTAGAAGACACGAGTTCCATTCCCGATTGCTGCCTACTACACTGCTGCACATCACTCGGCACAAACAGTTCTTGATATAAAGGTGCAAAGGTACCTAGATCTAGATCTAGGAGTCAATACTTTGTGACAGCCACAAATATTTATGTGATAGAATATGTACAATTATATACTATATTATTATACTACTACTATTACTACTACAATTGCTGCTACTACTGCCA
>NW_004797275.1:3217295-3220831 GCF_000002075.1 Aplysia californica
TAATACAATAAACAATAATACAACATTAACAATAACAATAATCATAATCATTGTTTAATAATACCGGTAATAATAATACAAAAGATAATAGCAGTAGTAGTAACAGTAGAAGTAGTAGTAGTAGTAGTAGTAGTAGTAGGAGTAGGAGTAGCAGTAGTAGTAGTAGTAGTAGTAGTAGTAGTAGTAGTAGTAGTAGTAGTAGTAGTAGTAGTAGTAGTAGTAGTTACATCATCATTGTTATCATAATCGTCATTATTGTTCGTTGTTGTTTTGATTCTTTCGCTGACAAGCTAATCACGTCGTTTTGGGTTTTTTTTACGTCTTTCTATCATTGTTTCTGTTATTTCTTATTACTATTGTTTTTATCATTATAATCATTGCTTTTATTATAATTATTACATTTGCTAATATTGATATCATTGTTTTAATTTGTTATAATCATGTTTTTGTTCTTTTACTACATCATAATTCTTGTTTTATTATGATTATTATTTAAAGATTGATGTTAGCGTTATTTTTTAATTTATATAATTATTAGCATCGTTTCTATCTTTAATTCCCTTTGTAATTCTCTTATTTCTTAGGGTCCCTTAAGTCGGAGTTACTAAATAGTTCTCGATAAATCTAAAAATTAACCTAAAAAATATGTAAATAAAACCAGAACGATGCGATTTGTTTAGAGAAATGTAATTCAAAACTATCCTGCAAACGATAAGTCCCAGCTTTTTTTAAGATACCCAGAGAAGGGCTCAGGGTTCTTCAAGTTTTCGTTGAGCCAATTTCGTTATCGTCCCTTTGGTTGTTACAAAGGTTCTGTTAGAGATGAAGACCTACCTGAAGTTCTTGGAGTACTCTCGAAAATGAGAAAAGAAGCAGACACCTGTGTGCGAGCCCCGTGTCCTGCTTGAGGAGGTTATTCGATAAGCAGGTACTAGAAAGACTCTTGACATGGCTATCACATGGTCGGAATTTTGACTTACCTTTTCAGGTAGTGCTAAAAAGTGAGGGAAAAAAATTACACGATTTAGAATTTAAAAAACACTGAAAACATGCCCCACGCAATTGTGAGCTGGATTCGTTGACGTAAATGCAAATCGTGACGTCCCAGTTTTTCTGTATTGTTTTGTTTTGTTCGTGTAGTAAACACACGAGATCATGAGTTTTGGTACCTGCTTCCTTGGAGTTTTTATGATGAGGTCAGCAATAGGAAAATGATGCTCGGAGAACGCTGGAGAAAGCATAGTAGTTGCAGTAAAGGGGGACATAACAGTGTTTGGTTTTGAGTCATAACCCTCTTTGTTTAGAGTAAAGAAACTCCCCGTCAACACACAGATGCCTATTTTAATGATTAAGTGCAGGGAAAGGGCAATAAAGAATAAAACGTTTATTTATTGTAAGTGGTTTAAGCTCCAATCGACACTATTTAGGCGATTTAGAAGACGGGACTGTTCAACCCGGGTTAAGAGGATACAACAGCCCATCCGAACTGAGAGGGATAGTGATACAACGTCCAAGCAAAAAGACGGAGATACTCGAATTTAAAAACATCACGACCGGGAATCGAACTCAAGTCTTCTGCTTACGTCCACTACACCACAGAAACTGATCACGATGAACTGACAGAAGCAACAAAAGGCAATAAAAGGAGTGGGATCTGTTAGTGACACCCACAAATTACTCTCAAATGCCTCCATCTGCTGAACACATTATATTCCCAGAACAATTTGTAACACTATTTGTTAGAAAACCTGTGTATACCTATGATAGACAACGACAGGCGAGGAAGTTGCCTTCATTGCTCTAGAGACAGGTTCAAAAGTAATGGCAAAGAGTACATAATTTGGGGTTTCAATTGATAGTTATACGCCCTTTTCGATCCTGTCTAACAAGCATCACAGCTTCAAATTCTTTTTTAATGAATTATCACAGATAAGCTGCTCATTAGTTGTGTTATTGGGAAAGGCTCTTTGCACGAATTTTCCTCACTTCACCCAGGTGGAAATGGGTACCCGGCCATTGACAGTGAAAGATCTTGTCAGTACGTTAGTGTTTTAACGCCTATAAATTGCCACTTGCACTGTATGCTTCCCGTGAAGTTGAGGTTGTTTCAGAATGCTCTCAGGTTTGCTGGGGTAATAGTATAGATTGTGAAGCGCATAGAGCTTGATGTTGAGCTGGGACTTGCGCTATACAAAAGTTATCTATTATTATTATTTGAGTACATTCCTTGTGCTCCACAAAAGGTAAAAGCTTTTCAATGACTAAGGAGTTCATCCGAAAAACGGCACTGTGGTCGTCATGTGATCCTACTGATCTAACATACAATGTGACTACCAAAAAAAAAAAGTTAACACCACGGAGGTAAAAGAGCTATATAAATAACTCATTGGCCCCAAATCGTGACGACCGAGTTTATTTTTTGGCTTGTTGTCACTCCAGTGTGATTCCAACATAGGCACCCCTGTTTCTATCAAATTAAATACTTTGTTGTAGTGGATGTAAAGATTAAGATAAGATGTGCTTTAACGTGAAACATGAGCTGAAATATCTTTAAAACAATGGATAAGAGATGTTGTGTGAACATGATAAGCGGTAGAAAAAGATTAACCGTTCCAAGGGGTCAAATCTCAAGAACACGATAACGAGATTAGCCAAAACATCAGACAGAGGCACCACGGCACAGCAGCGGGTCTCAAGTTTGTGGAAACTAGTAGCATCCAAATCAGACACAGGACGCGTTGTTATCCAGTTTAATATCGTGCTGGGCTATGGTGTGGATCAGGCTATTCTAATATCTAATAATGCATTTATCAACTGAAGCTGTTCAGGGAGTTACTCTTCCATCAGTTGACTGTCAGTTGAATTCGGAAGTACTGCATCGTAAATAAATAACCTTACAGTGTTGGTAAATTCCGAACAACAGACAGGCACACACACACACACACACACACACACACACACACACACACACACACACGCGCGCGCGCGCGCGAGTTCACACACATACGCACACATTCAAAAACAAATCTGTAAATTTATACAGATTATTATTGTGTACATATATGATATATTTATGTTATATATTTTTTATGTGTACCTAAATATATATATTATATATATAGTAGTAGCAAGATATAGTTAAGGACTCACTGTCATGGGTTAATTAACTCAGTTAACACAAAACCCTCGGTACAATAGGAAAGCTTCATTGCAAGGGAGTGAAAAGCCTGCAATAGGTCTAAGCTATACCAATGTCCAGACAAATGGAACTGAATAAGAACGACAACCGCCCCTTCTTACTTACGCAAGACAAACTGTTGTTCCCAATTGAGAAGATCATAACCTGCATTCTGTTCCAAGGGACATAACAGTTTTTAAGTTTTGTAAACATTACATGCTGCTGCTGCTATGATCATGATTTTAATGTAAAAATAAATAAATAAATAAATAAAACAAAAACAACAACCCAACAACAACAACCAAGCTTATAAAAAAGAAAGAAACAGGAACAAGTAAACAGGTAAAGAGAATAAACA
>NW_004797275.1:3222085-3225144 GCF_000002075.1 Aplysia californica
GAGAGAGAGAGAGAGAGAGAGAGAGAGAGAGAGAGAGAGAGAAGAAGTTAGTATAGCTTGAACAAGCAGGAAAAACACATCTTTTACAAGAAATACATGGTAAATGTTCAGCAACATTAAAAAAGGACACCCCCCCCCACCCCCTGCTTCCCATTCTTAAATTAAGTTAAAACCGTCTTTCTTGCAGGACAGTACGAAAACCCATATGGCAAGGGTACCCCAAGCAAACGAAAACTTACAGGAATTTACAGACGCATATACAAATGGGCTCGTGTATACAAATAAACGCAAAACACGTACACACTTGCTCGAGTGCAAAAACACCCACAGCTTTGCAAACGCCCACATACGCAAAGGCCCGCATGCACGCATGCACGCGCGCACGCTTAGAGAATTCTAAGGGCGCATTCATGTGAGTTTTACCCCCACATTAGTCAGTCTGTAAACAGACACCCGTTTTAAACTTTCCCACCCGGAATATCTCGCTCCCCTCAACCACCTCGACGTTCAAGGCGGTCCCCCCATAACAAGTCCCTTTATCAGTCTGCGAGCAAAATATACATGCTCACCAACAGCTATTCTGGGAGAGTGGTGATAGCATCACGAAAAGAAACAAAAAAACAAAACCCCAAATAATCCGAGCTGGTAAATGCAACAACACCGGGTGCATTATGAGTCACCGTATACTGTTCACAGATTATAGTGACGTCATCTGTAAACCGTCGGGGTAGGGAGTAGAGAGAGAGAGAGCCTTGATAGCAGATTAGCCTTGGAATGTCTGGGTTCCGCGGACGCACTCTTACCTGAATTTGATATACTGCTGAGCTGGCAAATAGAGCATGGTTACTGTCGACGTGATACAGACTGCTAACGGGCCTCAACAGGCAACAGACAACTAATGAATGACCCCCCCCCCCTTTTCCTCGTAACAAAATGTCTCGAGCGAAAAACGGTATTCCAATGTAAGAGATGGATGGCCTTGGACTAATGCACAAAAGGTACGTTTTGTATTTTCAGTACCATCTGAAAAATAATAATAATATTTGTTCTGTGCACTCAAAGATGTCCAAATCTTTGTTAATCTTCAGTTCTGGTATTTTTAGGCAGGATTTAGCTGAAGAATAACCCAATTAGGTCCATAGCTTTTGCATCTCCATTGAAGAGACCTTTTCTAGTTTCGCTGACATTTGTTTCAATAATTTAGTTGGTTTGTGTTGCGACTTATATATATTCTAAGTATCGACATAGCAGTCCTTCCAAATGGAGCTGACATTATACTAACACTCAGAAACATGCTATGTGAACATGCTACGGTCAACAACCATCCCCTCCGCGCCCACTCACACACACACAGACACACACACACACACACACACACACACACACACACACACACACACACACACACAAAGAAGCCACAAACACAAACTTCAGCTAAATCTGCAAACATTTCCAATTCATCTCTTTGTTAAAAGGTGTGTTGTTATGGCTTCCATGAAACGTTCCCTTTTTCTCTCGTTGATTGTTCCCTCATAAATCATCTATTGTTTAGTTATAGCAGCAAGTGGCTAGAAAAACTTCCAAAATAGACTGTTTATCAAAGGAACGAACGGGTTTTTCCAGTGACTGGACGAGAGGGGAGAAAGTGGTCTTTATTTCAAAACGATGTATGTGATGCATAAATGCACTTGTGAGGTTTATTTTTGTTGAAGAATACACGCCTTGTCTCGTAACTCACCAGTAATGATAAAAAGAGGAGTTTTTATCTCAAATCTAAAAGTGGGGTCGGCCTCAACAGAGATTAAACTGTGGAGAGGGTGAGCTTTATGTTTTGACTTGTCTAATCTAAAGTACCTGCATTTCAACAGCCCGCACATAAACTGAAAGTGATGTAACGACTGTTGTTACCTTATTATCTGAGTTAGAGTGATCCTAATTGACGTTCAAACACACACACACACACACACACACACACACACACACACACACACACACACAAACACACACATTCACACACACACTTCTACTTCTTCCAGGTCTACTTCTTTTTTTGAGGGGGGGTGCTTTCTTTGTTTTACTTTTTTTTTAATCTGAAAATGGAAATGGCAGGAGACTAGACTATGTTTTTTATGAAATTGTATGAATTATTAGTATTTCTGATTTCTGGACAATGCTTCGAGATTTATCTCACCATTGCCATTGGTCTGATGTTAAGACATTTAATAAATGAATTCGCTACGTCCATACATAATTAACAGAAATGGAAATATGCCAATCTAGATACATGTATAATAATCGCTACCTGAGAATTACAAAGTTCTATCTGATATTGTTAGCTGTTTTGAGTTACTAAGACCATTATGTCAGAAATCAAATGTTCTATCCGTTTGTCATAAACGTAAGACTATGGAATCGTCATCAAGATTCAAAGAATAGTATTTGGAAAAGATTGACATATTGTGAAACTCAACATTTTTTGCGTCAAACTTCACAAAACTAGGTACTCAAGTGAAAGAACAGTAATTTTAGGGTTGCGATAAGTTTCTAGCTGAACCAGTTAACAGCTGTGCTGTTAAATCTTATCTTTGGAAAATAACTGTAATTTTAAAATATTATGTCTAATTCTAGACACGCCTAGGAGAGGCGTCTTTGGTGCAACGATTAGGCTTTTCGTCCTTGTGCGAAAAAGACGTGAGTTTGATTCCAGTTTTAGGTGATTTTTTTCTCTGCTTGGAAGCTTTATCCGTCTCAACACGGGTTATCTTATTACTATTGCCACAACTAAGTTTTTTGCTTATTTAGTAAGTATTTTACGGCACTTGCAATTGCACAAGGTCACATGAGCGCGCCGACTAAGTTTAGTTTCCGCCTCATAGTAACCACACGTATGTCCAGCAGTAATTCTTATACTTAACAACGTCATTCTGTGTATCGTATAGTATGGTGTCAGTGCCTCCCGATTTAATGTGTGTTCGTGTGTGTGTGTGTTTGTTGGTGTGTGTGTGTGTATATATATATGTGTGTGTGTGTGTGTGTGGGTGTGTGGGTGTGTGTTTGTC
>NW_004797275.1:3227019-3233692 GCF_000002075.1 Aplysia californica
TCTCTCTCTCTCTCTCCCTCTCTCTCTCTCTCTTTCTTATGCGCACTCTCGCTCTTTTTTGTGTGGAAAAACTAGATCAAAACGTGACAGCAGATCTCCGAATACGAGTGGTATCCTAACTATTCTTGTCTTCTAAGGAAATCGTTTCATGTCAACTTAGTGTGCTGAAAGACAATTACATTTTCAGTTAGGCCTATTGTTCCAGTTGACCTGATTTATGCCCAGGAAGTTGTTAAACGTAATAACTCAATTAATCCTAAGATAAATTGATGGTAGAATCTTATATGGGTGACTGAGTACCTACTTTTCAATGTCGTTAATTGTGGTTAAACTGAACACACATCTAAACGCTAGCTAGTCATTAAGCAGCAAATAATTTGTTTGGTGCTGGTGCTGGTGGTGTTGCTTTTGCTTTTTGTTGTTGCTGCTGTTGTTTTTTTTTATATTGTTGTTATCGATTGTTGAGTTTGTTGCTGTTTTTGTTGTTTTGTTGTTCTTGTTCTTGTTCTTGTTCTTATTCTTATTATTGTTGTTGTTGTTGTTGTTGTTGTTGTTGTTGTTGTTGTTGTTGTTGTTGTTGTTGTTCTTGTTTTCATCTGCATTAGGGCAGAGTTATTGTAAGTTAATATTTTAAGATTCTCAAAATATTAAAATAAAAATATGACGTAGTAGTTCCTCTTTAAAACTTTTATTTTGCAGAAAAGTACATAACTATGATTGTTGCTCCATGTTAGAAATGTTTTCTCACCACGGAATCTCTCAAAGCCATTACCGGGACACATGGGGAGCCAGAGATGATGCAGTTGCCAGAGTCTGGCGTGTCAAGCTAAGCCTCTGGAAGGAGGCGAGGCAGCGCGCTGTACATCAAAACACGAAAGTTAATTAAAATCTTAGGGAGCGAAACTTTAAGAGGTAGATAGATGGTTGCTCTTTTGCGCTGAGCTAAGACGTACAGATTTCGTCTCACCGGCTTCGAAAAAAAAATTGTTTAAAAAAGCAAAAAAAACAAAAAAACCGGCCCCGCCCCTCAACCCATCTTTCCAACTCCAAAAAAAAAGTTTCAGAACACCATTACAAGACATTCCCTGCATTCCTCAAGGGCCTGCTATCTATGTAATAACATGGAGTTACTGCCCTTTACGTGTCTAGCTCTTGGGTAGTCTGGGTTGTTGGTATTTTCTTGTACTTTTACAGGATACGTACCATCGTGTGGACTACTTGTGGGTTATATGAGGATTTTACGGCGATTTTAGCAGTTAAAACATATAAGAAAACTGTGCCTTTAGGTCTTTGGCTTTTCCGTGAACTCTCTTGAATAAATGCCAATAGCCCGAACTGATTTAGACTTTTACATCTATCTATGAGGACAGTCGAGTTTAAAATAAATATCAGATACATTATGTTTATGTTTATTATTTTCATGAATGTAAATTTACGCTACCTTTCCTTCAATACTAGCTAAATCTCAGCAGGTCACGTCGATGATAGACACAATGGTTAGGATCAGTTTTGACTTTTATTGTGACTTCTGTCGAAACCTTTTTTTTTCTTCAGCAATATTAATATTAATATCCACTGCCGGCCTATTAAGCCAGTCGCAGTTTCACAAGAGCTGCGAAAAATATGACATAAAGATCAATATTAGCAAGACCAAAGTCATGACCATTAGCAGGAGACCAGGCAAAGTGGATATCAACATCAATGGATCCCAACTAAAACAAAGCAGCGAATTTAAATACTTGAGCAGCATTTTCACAGAAAATGGAAATTAGATCGAGAAATAGAGACTAGATGCCAGAAGCCGGCCTTCTCCTGAAACATCCTAATCCCCATGAGCACCAAGGCGAAGCTCATCAACGCCATTTTTTTCCGTCCAACACTCACATATCAGTGCCAGACATGGTCCCTAACAAAAAATCCATAAGAGGAAACTGGTCACATGCGAGATGAAAAGCTTAAAAAGAGCGATCAACAAAACAAGAAGAGACAAAATAAAAATGAATTCATAAGGGACACCGTAGGAGCAACAACAGTCCTACCACACATTGAAAAACAAACGGTCAAGTGTTTCGGAAACATCACGCGGATTCCCTCAAACCATCCAGATCTGAGAGCATACAACATAAAATATTCTGGATGGAGAGCCAGAGGAAGACCAAGGCGACGATGGAGTGAATCTGTGGCAGACACCCTCAGAGCTCACGGGATGTCCCTCCTACAGGCCACTCACTTTGCTGCAGACAGACGCCTGTGACTCCCCGCAACACCCACCGGTACAAGCGGAAGAAAAAAGTAAAAAGTAAAAGTAAGTCAGTCGAAACTGTAATCTATGACAGCTGACAATAAATGACGTAGGTGCTATGCGTTTAGTTGTTAGTTTTTGTTTTTAATTTTTTGTATTTGCTTAGTTTTGGTTTTTTGGGGTTGTGGAAGAGGACTAAAGAGAATGATGAAAATACTCTCTCACACACACACTCCCTCTCTCTCTCACACAGGCAGACACACACACACGCGGCGCGCGAGTGTACACATACATACATACATACATACATACATACATACATACATACATACATACATACATACATACATACATATGTATATATATACATATATATTAAACAGACATACATACATACATACATACATACAAAACAGAAAGTGATGAAAAGATTGAGGGAGGGAAGGGAAGAGAAAGTGAGAAAGAGAGAAAGAGAGAGAGAGAGAGAGAGAGAGAGAGAGAGAGAGAGAGAGAGAGAGAGAGAGAGAGAGAGAGAGAGAGAGAGAGAGTACTCATACCTACTCTGACCGTGATGTGTGTAAATAACATCATTATTGATATGTATCTTAAAGGCAGTTGTTTAAATGCTAGATAGCGATACGGGGGAATCCAGTGTCTGTTGTGCAGCAGTTAGATTCTTCGCCTTCGATCGCAGGAGACCAGAGTTTGATCTCGAAGTTAGCAGAAATAACTTCAAGTGTGTCAATCGTTCTACACTGGGCTATTGAATCTACTCCCTGTTCATGTTGGCCCTGACAAGCAGGGTCGAAGCGTGCTTTCTGCACGATCTAAAACGTGTCAACGGCAGCAACATTAAAAAGAAACGGTAAAGGAATCACCGGTTCGAATCCCAGTCCTCCTACCCCCTCCCTAAAAAAAAAAACAGGTTTAAAAGCAGATCTTCCGCTGTGACCATTTAAACAACAGAGACATGTAATCAAGATTAATTGTAGCTTGAGACACGGAATAAGCTCATATTTATCGATAACACTAACAGCATGTCAGCGGGGCTTGCATTGCATATTTCAGGTCAGATGTGACTGCTCGGTTGCTTTCTGTTTATCAAGTTATTGTAATTTATTACCTGCACCTTCATTGTTATCAGCTTTTCGGGAACCCCATCTGACAAGTAAAACAGGACGCATATATAGCTGGAATTTTAATAGGTATCAAACTGGGAGACCTTCGCTTTTCAGGTTGCACGCAACCAGAGGTGTTGTTTTTCTTAAATAACACGTATTAAATGTTGGAAATGGACGCACATCACTGAATTTTTCTTGCAGCAGTTCTATAAGTAGGGCGTCAGATTGACATTGTGAATACATTTTCTTCTGAGTGTTCTCACTAAATCAAAGGGGTTACAAAATGTATCACGATGCTCTGGAATGAGGAGCTGGTCAGTTTTGGGGCATGTGAAGTTATCATCTTAAAGCTTGTTCATTTGTCTTGCTTTCGATAAAAATTCGTTCCATTTATCTTGAATACAAGTTAAGATATTAGCGATTGAAGAACGTAGTGTCGCCTGGTTCCAGAGGTAAAACTCAGAGAAAATGGCAGCCAAAGTTTAGTTATTTCCTTACTTTGTGAGTCCATGAAAGCTGAAAATGTACATCTTTTGTGCCTATAATCAACGTTTTTCTGTAAAAATCCACACAGAAGTGTGTTCTTTAATGGGCATGAAAGATGTTGAGCTAAAAAAAAATAATAAATTCCGAAACCTGCGAAAAAAAGCCAGTTTCTTCATTTTCATTGTTTTGACGAGTGCCTGATTTCACCACGCTGCCTCACAAATGTTCACATGATACCAGTTTTCACAAGTTGCGTCTAATGAATTACTTAAAAAGCCAAGCAATAGGCACATAATACCCTATCTCAAAGACAAAAATTTACCTAGACAGAGGCGAAACTTCTAGCTATGCAACAATAAATTGCATTCTATGAAGTCAAACCTGTTAATTATACAACTGTATAAGACAATCACCTGTTCTAATGACCACTACTTCCCATTTTCCCCTTTGCGTTAAAAAAAATTATTTCGACGTTACCCAAGACGTACACCTATTTAACCCTATCCGTACGTCGTGTTTTACTATCGTATCCATACGACGTGGGGAACTCTGTGCCTCCACTTTCCGAAGAGGAAATTTACTCGTTAATCCGATACGAACACTTTGCATTGCAGTCTGTCAAATTGATTTTTTGAGAAATACAGTACTGAAAGTTTCAAAGAGATCTTTGTACTAGAAGTAATTTTACAAATTTGAAGAATACACCCCCAAGGGTACAAAAAGATCCCAGACGAACTGATAGACATTAAATGACCGCTTAGCGTAATTGCGACTGTATTTCCGAATAGTTTTCATTATTCGTTTTAGAGGGGGAAAGGAGGGGGTGTGTGTAAAATATCTTGTTTAGATTAAGAGAATTTGCGTTTTTAGAGCATCAAATCAGAGAAATGCGAGGTGGATCATAATCAGGGTCGCCGATTTGTTTCAAATCTGGCACTTAAAGAATAAGTAGATATTTGACCTGGGGTTCCACACCTGTCTGACACTATTAGTTGTGTGTCCCTTACTGTGGAGCACACTCGCGTGTCACATCGAGAAGCTATGTGGGGGTTATCACATTTATGCTCACCTTCATTCCACACATGTGCGTGAAGTGTGAGCGTATGCGTATATCATACAAGAATTTGCGGGGCTGTAGACTGACTAAGGTTAGAACTGAGTGTGGTGAAGATTTGAGCGTGTCTGAGTGTGTGTGTGTGTGTGTGTGTGTGAGAGAGAGAGAGAGAGAGAGAGAGAGAGAGAGAGAGAGAGAGAGAGAGAGAGACTGCATGAGCGTGTATGTGTGTGTGTGTGTGTGTGTGTGTGTGTGTGTGTGTGTGTGTGTGTGTGTGTGTGTGTGTGTGTGTGTACATTTATTTTTACAGACTTTGAAGAAACAGACCGAAAGGTGCAGGTTGTTTTAAAAGATCTTTATAAAGTGTTGAAAGATAAACGATTTCTAAATTTTCGTTGAAAAGGATTTTCTGAAATACTCGTCTACGTACTTCTTTACAAATAATTATATTGACGATAATATAGGCAAAGACATTAACAGTGAATTTTGTTTTTTTTAAACTGTTTATGTTTGCAGATGGACAGTTATTAGCAATGAACTCCCTCCTGTTTGATACGTAATAAAAGACATTAATTGGTCGCTTTTAAGGACAAGCGGGCTAACCCATATTTCGGGGGATTCCAGAAATTTTGACATACACCAAAAGTGGGCATATAGGAGAAGTTTTCATTGGCGTGTATATTTGTTTGGTTATAGAGAAAACTCTCCTTGTCTTTTAAAGAAACTGAATAAGGATTTAAAAAACTAAAGAGTTAACGAGTAAATTTCCTCTTTGGAAAGTGGTGGCACTGAGTTCCCCCGTCGTATGGATACGATAGTAAATCACTACGTACTGATAGGGTTAACCTATTTAAAATAAATAATCACCAAACTAGTCCAAGGAATAAACATACAGTTACATTATTACTAACAACAAGGATTGCCTGAGGTTTGGTAGAATTGTTTTTTACAACTGTTTCACCTATTTACAAAATATAATCAATCTTAGGAGAATTAGATATGAATGATCCATTCAATAAACATGTAGTTAAACTATTATTATTTGACAAAGATTGGCTGAGTGTTTGGCAGATTTTTGTTACAACTGTTTCACTTATCTACAAAAAAAAAAAACACCAAACGGAGTAGAAGTGAATGATCCAAGTAATAGGCATGCAGTTAAATTATATGTAACAAAGATTGGATGAAGTTTGGTAGATTTATGTTAAGACTGTTTCACCTATTTACATAACAGCAAAGCAAACGGAGGAGAAATGAATGACCCAAAGCAATAAACTTGCAGTAAAATTTAAAGTAAAAAAGATTGGATGACGTGTGGTAGATTTTTGTTACGACTATTACATAATAGCAAAGCAAACAGAGGAGAAATGAAGGATCCAAACATAAAAACATGCAGTTAAATTATATATTACAAAGATTGGCTGAGGTTTGGTAGATTTTTGTTACGACTTAAAACAACAGAGTGATGCCATGAGACAGCTGCACTGACGCGCCGTACAGTACGCTAAGCGATAAGTGGCCTGATCATGGACAACTTTTGAGGAGGTTTTCTCAAAACATAACCTTTTGACTCCACACCCTTTAAAGTGCAATTTCTCTTTGCAGAACGATTTCAATGCACCCAAATGAAGTGCAAAATGATTACGAAAGGTGAGGATTTTCAGACGACAGACGAGAACAAAACTGTTAGTTTAAAAAATTCTCACCTTCCCACTGGTTTTTCAGATACTCTCATAAAAATCTAGATCTATATTTATATACATATAATAT
>NW_004797275.1:3235183-3240428 GCF_000002075.1 Aplysia californica
AGATAGATAGATAGATAGATAGATAGATAGATAGATAGATAGATAGATAGATAGAAAAGCATTCTCAAAGAATATTATGAGCATATTAAAGTAGGGCGTCAGGAAAAGATCAATTTAAAAAGATCAAATATTACGCGCTAGGTTCTGTGAGAGGAACAAAAGACCTACCTCAAATACATACACTGGACAAATATAGACGACAGAGAAACCAAATAAAGGCATAAAGGTAGCGTGTACTCAGAATGTACTCACGCTAATCAAAAGAGATCAATCGATGTCGCGTCTACGGGCGTGAGAACTGCTCGCTTTGTGCAGGCGTCTAGGGTGATTTGTTATGATTAATGACCGTTTTGTTCCTTCTCTTCAGACTACGAGACTGTCCAAATACTTACAGCAAATGCCACACCTTTGTCCTTGCTGGCTGCTGGGCATAATTAGGTCAATTCAATTAGGTCAGCTGGACGGACGATCCTCAGGAGTAACCCAGTCTGGGTGTAGCCAGACAAAGTCATCAATTTGCATGACCATCTGATCAATTCTGATGAAATATCGTGAGGAGAAAGCCTGATAAGCTGATATTTAGGTCGACGCTATTCTGAGTTAACCTCAATTATTGACCCATCTTTCAGCATCACCTTTCACTAGTTCTGACATTTCCCTTCCTGCAAATAATATGGAGTGGCAGCTAGGACTTATGAATAGAGTACAGGGGGTATATCACGTGCCCTCAGCGGCACCCAGTGCTACCACTGAGGTGAGCATGTAAATAATTGTATTGATTTTTGCGTACAAGAAACGATTAATTAACTGAAGAGTTTATGCCACTAAGATTTTGTGTTTGTTTGTTTGTTTCTTCTTTTTTTGTGGTATATTTTAAATATCGGTGCATTTTTTAAAGAAAACTTTTAATCTCCTCTGTAGGTTTTCTTTCAGGGTTCGTGGTATAACTGTTAGGCGTACAGTTGTACGCAGAAGACGTGGGTTTGATTTCCATGCTGGTAGCTATTATCGAGCCTCTCTGAATGTCCGTTTGGATGTATCTCTTTTAGAGCGTGGTGCAATTACAAAGGGGGTGAAACAGGTCCATCCTTTAGGTGATCTGTGTCGTATAGATAGGATGGAGAACACTTGCAGTTAAGGCTTTCTGACTTCTAAACAACCAGGCTCAAAAATCACCGTGACGACGTTCAGTAAGATACTAACTAAGGTTTTTTTATGTTAGACCTGTGAGCCACAGGTCTTTAGGAAAAATATTAGAAAAAAAGTGATTCAGTATAACGCGTTATCCTTCCAACTTTGAATCTTTTTATTACCAATATACTGATTCTTTACAACAAGGTATAGTAAATTCAGCCTTATGAGCCATGTAATAAAAATACTACTTAAAATAATAAATGATGAGAATACGAAATATAATTCTCCCAGAAATAGCCTAAAAAAACAGTGTGGATTTATTGAAGGCAAAGGCACTGTAAATGCCATATGTGTTATCAGAACAACAATAGAACGTGCCCTGGGAGTTCAGAAAGATCTTCATTTATGCTTTATAGACTGCACCAACTACACCAAGGCATTCGACAAAGTTAAGCACGACAAGATTATCTACATACTGGAAGTCCTCAATATTTATGGGAACGACTTAAGGACTATCAATAATATGTATTGGGACCAACCCGTTGCAATAAGAATAGAAAACGACACCAGCGAATTCGCACGGATAAAAGAGGAGTCAGCCACATAGAAGAAATTCCAGGTATCTCGATATGGGGACACATCGTAAACAATCTAAGATATGCAGACGACACACTCCTAATAGCAGAAGATGAAAAACATCTACAGAATATCTATCAAATGCCATCGTACAAGAGAGCGACATCATGGGCCTAAGCCTAAAGATCAAGAAAACTGAAACAATTGTGATAAGCTGAAAAACTCCAACCCCAACATACAATATCAAAAATAATGGTACCACTCTCAAGCAAATACAACATTTTAAATATGTCGGGACCATTATATCATCTGATGGGAGATGTCACACTGAGATTAATAGCCGCATTTGCCAAGCAAAAGCAACCTTCCACAAAATGATACAGACACTTACAAACATCTCTGGAAACGAGAAAAAGTATTGAAAGGTTACATCGAGCCAATCCTGTTATACGGGTGCGAAGCGTGGACAATCAATAAACAGCTGGGATGAGCAATTGGGGCGACAGAGTTGTGGTTTATAAGACGCACGCTGCGTATCCCAAGGACAGCTCGAAAAACAATAAATAAAGAAGTCTTGGTTGAAGCAAATTGCAGACGACAGCTTATGACAACTATACGAAAGCGACAGGCAAGTTTCATTGGACACACAATGCGGAAAGAAGCATGGAGAATATTGTAACAACAGGCAAGTTTGATGAAAAGTAAGGCAGAGGCAGACAGAAGGAAACGATACTGGACAGGTTGACAACATGGCTGGGAACAGCAAGAACGACAGACACCATCGCTGCAATGCAAGACAGAGTGAAGTGAAGGTCCATGATCGCCCACGCCAGTCGGCAAGGCACCGGTTGATGATGATGATGATGATGATGATGATGATGATGATGATGATGATGATGATGGTGATGATGATGATGATGATGATGATGATGATGATCGTAAATAACCGAAACCGATAGTCTTACTGCTCATCTTTTAGTAAGAATTTTACGAAACTTGTAGCACAAATAGGCTACATATGTGCCGAAGTTTAAGCTGTTACAGGAAAGATACATGCGCAAAAAAAGGAGAAATAAGGACGACTGATATTTATTGATAGGACCGAAAGAGCAAAACACACAAGAGCACCCGCCAACCAACCACGCTGCAATGATTTAACTGCTGTGTTATTTTAACTCGAGAATCGCACAAAAGTCTCCTTTCGCAGATCTCCGAGGCAAACTGGGAAATCATGTGACACCTGATAGTCTTCGGTTTAACAATACACCCCTGGACGATATACACGAAAGTAACCCCTTATGACGAGAAGATTTGGTCGCTTTTAAGAACTAGCGGGCTCACCCAGATTTCTTGACCTACACTAAAAGTGGGCATTGCGCTTCCTAGAGAAGAAGTTTGGTTTCGTTAGTGTGTGCATTTATTTGGTTATAGAAAAAACTCTCCTTGCCTTATAAAGAAACTCACCAAGGGTAAAAAAACATTAGTTTCGATTTTCTCAAAACAGCATTTTTCGGGATAGCCCCCTTGTGCTTAAAAGCGACCATTTACCACAATGCTATTACTCCACCAGAACAGATGCAGGGAATACCCCAGGGAAGGTCACAGTTTGGAGTCACATCTGTACCATAACAAAACCCCGCGAATGAGCAACTGAGGTCTGCCCGGCTCGTCTGCTTGCATGGGAGGGAAGTACGTGGGATTGTGTCAGATCTTTAAATTGTTTACAGAATTGTACACCAACCTTGAAGATCTGCAGGCAGCCTGGACTGTCTACTGCTGCGTGCACTCCACAGATCATATAACACGTTCTCACAAGACAGAATGCTGGGGGAGACAAAATACTGCTGACGTAGTCCCAAAAATCTCACATCCTTTCAGTCTGTATTTTTTGTATATTTATTCTATACATGTATTAGAAATTAATATATTTAAAGAGTTGGGAGATTTGGGTTTGGTGTGGGGGGGGGGGGATATTCCCAAAGTGAATTTGTTGATTTATGGTTGGTTAAGGGAAAGGGGACGGGGAAGAAATTGTAATGAAATATAGCAATATAAGAAAAGTTTTCGTTAACGTGAATATGACTATCATGAAAGCAAACAATGGGGAAATACAACAGATCAGAAATAAATCTAACATAAGCTGCTAAGGTTTAGAATTGAAAAGAATGGTTCCGACTGCAATCTTCTAAAGACATTCAAGTCTCCTCCTGTCCAGGATATTTAAAGAAGGCTTTCTATTGTGCCTAACTATTTTGTTTAAATAAACACACACACACAAACACACACACACACACACACACACACACACACACACACACACACACACACACACACACACACACAAACATAATAAAGAAGGACAAGTAATGAGGTAAATGCTGGAAATGAACAAAGAAGATAAAAAGTCGGTGTTTATGTTTTTTTTAAATTCCACACTTAAATTTGTTTTTTAAGAGGGAGGGGTTGCCCTGTTTTTCAATTCGTAGGAACAAAAAATTGGAACGAAAGTGAGCAGCAACAATAGAGAATAATACGGTCCAAGCAAAAGCTATTTCAAGGTTAAACGTCCGCGCATAGTGGCATTACCATTCCGACAAGAGAAGAACTCTAGAAAACAATGTAACAAGGCAACCTAGCGAGGAAATAACCAGGGCTAAAGGAAATGAAAATGTAATCAAGAAGATGGAAAAACGAGATCAGACAAGGAATGATTGGAACGGAAGATGGTAGTGACAAACGAGGGAAGGACAGAGAGAAGGGGGGGGGGGGATAGAGAGAGAAGAAAGATAAATGAGGAGACGATGCGGCGGAATTAAAAGAGGATGAAGGAAAGCAAGGAAAGCTTGGAGAGGAAAGAGAGAAAAAAAGAAAATATGGAAGGATAGATAGAATCAAGAGGATATAGAGAACAGAGATAGGGGGGAGGGGGGGAGAGGGGGTCGTGATGGAGAGATTGAATATGATAAGCTGAAACGAGGGGACGACAGAGATGCACATGATGATAGAGGGAAGGACTGAGGAAGAGAAAAAAAGATAAGGAGAAAAAGGAAAAACAAACGTAGGAAACACAGAATGATGGAGAAGACAGAAGAAGGAGGAGGAGGAGGAGAAGATAGAGAGAAAGGGTAGGAGGGGGAAGTGACAAAAGCATCAGAGAAAAGTGTTGATGAAAGTGAGGATGACGATGAAGGGAATACACGGATGAGAAGGAAAGGATAATAATATGTGGAAGGCGGGATTAACTACAGCAGCAGGATGGAGAGATACGGGCGAGGGAAAGACAGACAACAGGGATTTCAGGCGCCATTACTCATCCGCCGGGGTAGCAAAAGACGTGTGTACTGATTGCATAGTGGTAGGGACGGAGACGCAATCAAGCATGTAACAACTCTGTGCTTTTTTTTCGTCTCTTTATCTCATTTTCACTCCCCCCCCTCCCCTCCCCGCTTTCTGTCTGTTTATCTATCTCTGTGTGTGTGTGTCTGTCTATCTGTCTGTCAGTCTGTCTGTCTGTCTGTCTCTCTGTCCGTCTCTC
>NW_004797275.1:3240528-3243517 GCF_000002075.1 Aplysia californica
CTCTCTCTCTCTCTCTCTCTCTCTCCCTCAATGTATAAGGATATAAGTTTCAATCTCATTTTCTCATGACTAACTAAGCTCCATCTTCACCTCTCAAAATCTTAAAAAAATATTTCTCCCTTCAGATTCATTTTCTTCCTATTTTCTTTCCACTTTAGGGATGACGCAGCAAAGTCTGGCTCTGGCGCTCCTATGAACTTAAGCAGTTGCGAGCGACGTAAAACCTTACTAAAACTAAATTAAACCAAAGGTCTGGCTTCTTCAGCGCCAATAAGACCGCATAAGCGTTTTCCTCCATCATAATATTTTCCTCTGACGTTATCTCCCCTACGTACATGGGAAACGTTTCCTGAACAATGGTCCTCTTTGTATCTTGAAGTTCTGCTTTTCGCATTACTCTTTCAGACAATAGTACATCATTGTCGCATGACGTAATTCTTACTATTTTGGAGGTTTAGTAAGAGCTATTAATAACTAGATCTATCTAACTCGATTAAAAATAAAACACCCTGGAAGATTTAAGTTGATAGATAAAAATGTTTACATTTGGAAGTATACATCATGTCCAGAAAAAAGTGGGTATTCAAAGTTTCTTTCGTTAAGAACTGGTACCGTTTTCTTCTTGCTCCCTTCTTTAAAAGATAATGTTAGTTATTTTGAAATGTAAGCGTTAATGCGGTTTGCTCTGGCAGAGAAGTATGTAGATTCAGATTGTTGTGTTTTCTTTAGAGTGAATAGCTATTGCCCACAGTTTGTTAGGTAGTGCAAGTATTGAGTGGTGTTTATGTTATGATTGCTTTTTTCCCATTCTGTTTGAAGCTATCGTAAGGAAACATTTTTTCAAAGCAGAAACAAAATTTTCAATTTCTTTCTTATGCCATACTTGTCCATTCCACTTATTTTGATGCATCTCAATGCAAGCGCGAACGGGCTTTCAAATTTTCTTGATTAATTTACAATATTTTGCCAAGTCTAGTTTCTTATTATGTTAATTCTAAGTGACCATATCTCAGACATGCAATTTTTGTTCATTTTCTTTTCATTCCTATGCTGCATGAGTGAGTAGTACAAAGCTTTAGCACGATAACTGGGTGAATACAGTTTCGGTTTTCTTTTGGATGCCTGTGTATAATAAGCATGTCTTAACCTTATCCGTATGCCCTGGGGTCATTTTGTACCCCCGGGGTTGTATTCTTCACATGTTAGAATATTTCAAGTACGAAGATCACTTTGAAATTTTCAGTATTTCTCAAAAAATCATTTGACAGACTGCTATGCAAAGCGTACAGATCGGATTAACGAGTAGATGTCCTGTTTGAAAGTGGTGGCACAGAGTTCCCCACGTCGTATGGATGCGATAGTAAAACACGACGTACGGATTTGGTTAAAGAAATTTGGCACACCGGAACGATGTTCCTAACAAGCAGTGTAAGCTGACTGGCCTTACATTCTTCTCCCACTCTCTTTCTCTCTCATTCATCCATCTACTTTCTCACTCTCTCGATCACTAACCCAGCTTTTCACTGAACATGCTATGAACTCCGTAAGTTTTCTCCCTCACATGTACTTTAACTCACAGACTGACTGATTGACTCGCTTACTCACTCACTCTCTCACTCCAACAAAAAAAAAGAAAAAACTATGAGTAATCTTACGCCTGAGCTAATCCATAATCACATATCTCTATCCTACCCCTCCCCTTCCTCCCTTTTCCCATTCTTAAACTTCTACACCATCACACCCCCCCCCCCCTTTCGTCATTGCGCATGACCAATACAACAATATATAATATAACCCTCTGTACTGGCCATTCCCCTTGCGTCAGATCTCGCGTAAACTCTTCGCATCTCTTTAAACTCATTACATTTGTCCACTGTTGATAATGGCCCTCAGCTGACGGCTGACGGGAGTCTATGGGAGCTAAGCTCGTGCCACTCCTTTTCTTTGCTTTGTTCGGGAATTTAATCCTTTCTCAATGTGGCGGTACCTCGCTCAATACGTAAGTTTTCTCAGTAGACCTCTCAATGCAGGCGTTCAAGGGTGGCGGCACCAATGAAATAATAGCTGTCTGAGCATCTGACCGTGGTATCTTGGACGGCTTGAGGATGTCAACTGGACAATAACTGTGTTGGCCTCAAAATCCCCAAGTCTGAAATAGAAAAAGAAAAAAAAAAACCACACGGTTTTTCCTGAACTCTACTTGCGGAACATAAGTCCTTTATAAATAATGATTAAAATTCGACCTCAAACAAAACAAATGCGTAAAACCGCAATCAAATTACTATTTGTTTATTACGTTAACTATCTTTATAGGACAGATTCACACAATACAAATCACAGCAAAGAACGGTAATGGCCAAAAATCTCTTCAAAACTATTAGATTTTTTAAACACAAGAACGTTTCCCATAAAACAATATCTTCTGGAGTTACCAGCCTTTTATAAAGTAGGTCATGACAAAGTGTTTCCGTCACACGCTTGGTTGAAGGAAAAGATGATAATGAAGAAACATTAGGTCAAAATAGATAATATTATCTATAATTGGGAGGTTTATCAAATATATCTCTCAACAGGAAAACAATTATGTGATGAAAACTTGATAGTGAAGTGGCAACGTTAAATTAGGTGTCAAGATAGTAGGTGTAGTAGTAGTAGTACAGGGTTTTACGGCGCTCACAACTGCATAAGGTCATATATAGTAGGTGTCAATGACAGACTTATGTCGAGAAAGTAGTAGTAGCAGTAGTCGTAGTAGCAGCAGCAGCAAAAGCAACAGCAGAAGCAGCAGCAGCAATAGTAGTAGTTGTGGGAGAAGAAGATGATGTCGAAGAGGAGGAGGAAGAGGGGGAAGAGGAAGAAAGGATGAGGAAGAAGTATAACGAAGTGGAGAAGGAGAAGGAGAAGGGGGACGAGGTGAGGAAGAGGAGGGGGCAGGAAAAGGGTGAGGAGAAGGAGGAAGAGGAGGAGGAGGAATATTATTTATATATAT
>NW_004797275.1:3244268-3247170 GCF_000002075.1 Aplysia californica
GTGTGTGTGTGTGTGTGTGTGTGTGTGTGTGTGTGTGTGTGTGTGTGTGTGAGTGTGTGTATACATATTTGTATGTAAGTGATGCATTTGGGAAGGGATGAGTGGGGTGGGGAAGGAGACTTGTTTGACTGTGCTCAGAGGTTTAGGCTGTCTAGACCCGTTCCTAACGACGCCAGACAGCACGCAATGACCCCAGACTGACATCAGGAGACAGATAAGATAAGGCTAACGTTGTTAAGAAAAAACTTAACCTTGCAGGTTACGAGCCCCAGACGGTAAAATTCATAATCGTTTTCACGCAGAGCACAAGTGTCATTGCCCTAACACAGTTTGAAATTGTTAATCTTTTTGGTCCGATATGGGTATTAATGCATTTCATTATCTATTCTTACTTTCGCTGAACCCTATCCGTACGCCCAGGGGTCATTTTGTACCCCCGGGGTTGTATTCTTCACCTTTTAGAATACTTCTAGTACGAATATCTCTTTGAAACTTTCAGGGTTTCTCAAAAAATCATTTTGATAGACTGCTATGCAAAGCGTATGGATCGGATTAACGAGTAAATTTTCTCTTTGGAAAGTGGTAGCACGGGTACAGGTTTCAGAAAGGTTTTAATTCATGACTATTTGCTTCATGGGTGTTTCAAATTACATTTTGGCGACGGAATACAAATTCCTCTATCTGTACCATCCTTGCAGTTGGTAACATTAGGGTCGTTGTTCGTTGGGGGCTTTTTGTTTTTGTTTTAGTTTTTCATTTTTTACTTTCATCCATAAGTCCATCATATACTTATTTCGTTCCCTTTGTTTAGGTGGTGGGTTGGATTGAGGGGGAGGGGGGGGGGAGGGGGAGAACGCTTCTTGCTAGTATTTTTTTGTTCTTGAAATTCTGTCATTTTTTTCTTCGTAATTGTAATGTCACTCTATGATTTTCTAATGTTCCTGCTACTTTTAACGCGCCATCGTCTTTTTCGTTGTCGTCGACATCATACTCATATTCAATCTCCTACTTCTCGTTCTCTTCTTCCCCTTGCTCCTCCACCTCCTCTTCTTATTCCTTTCCCTCCAGTTTGTTTTCAGTTATTACTGAAAGGTAGCTATACCTTGATCCAATATAAGAACTAAAAAGATGGAAAGACATATTATTAGTATTCATGTCACGCTTGATAACATTTTCCCTTAAAATTTGTCATCTTCAGTCCTCAAAAATGAAACCCAAGACTTCATCATTAAATTTTATCAATCCCAATTCTTCGTTCATAAAGATCTAGCTTTAGTATGGAAATTTAGCATCGAACACAGCAAAGGGTAACAGATTTCTCATTTATCCTGGCCCGCTCGGGGTCGTTTGCTGTGTGAACAGAATTAAAATGATTATATAACCAAGTTGACTTTTTAAATGTTTGTGTCCATTTCACCTTTAGCAGCTTGCCTCCATACATTAGTGAATCCACGTAAATTATTTTTTAACGAAAAAGCTAGATACAATGCATAAACAAAACGCCACCTCCACTGCCGAAGTATAGCTACACAGTTATCTTCCCTTATCACTCACCGGAAACTGAGAAGACCGGAAAGACAGCTCATCGCTCTTGAGGTTCACGGAGTTCCTCTTTGTTTTAGAGTTTTATTTCACGTTTCTTACTCGTCTGGGAAGTGTAAATTCAAACCTACTAATCGTCAAGTAAGATTTCGAAAATGCAGCATTTGTTTTCTGTTTGTTTGTTGTTGTTGTTTTTTGCTTATTTTTTTTTCTTTTACGCGTCTGGAAGGTTCTGTGGGTCAATGATCCTCGTAAGAAGGTTTCAGAAGGCATGCAGATTCTTTAGAAACTTAAGAAAGTGTTAAGAAGATTGGTTTCATTCAATAGAAAAGGATGAGTGACGTTTTCGTTTATGGTAAAGAATAAGAAATGGTTTCGTTTACGAAAAAATAACAGACGTACTTGACAAAATATTTCAAAAAGATTGATGGGGATAGATGTTGATCCGGGGAATACGGAGGTCATTACGAGCGTCTGGGGGGAGTTTTTGGCTAATTGGCAAATAAAAGGCTGAGCTTGGATTTTTGAAGGAAGTGGGCAAGAATCAGGTCTTAAGTATAACAGCCAAACTCCTGTATTTCTCATTACTCAGCACATTTGAGAAGGTGAAATCTTGTGTACAGGGTACAAACAGCTGTGCTTTTTTGTGTCTGTGGTTTTTTTTCTTATTTTTGTTATTGTTTCTAGATTGTTTTTGTTGTTTTTGTTGTTGCTGCTGCTGCTGCTGCCGTTGTTTTTGTTGTTGCTAATTAGGTTGTTATGGTTGTTGTTGTGTTATTCTTACTGCTGGTCCTGTTTTTCTTGTTATTTCTGTCGCAGTTGATGTTTTTGTTGTTGTTGTTGTTGTTGTTGTTGATGGTGGTGGTGATGCTGCTGCTGGTGGTAGTGACTGTGGTGGTGCTGGTTGTGCTAGTGGAGATAATTATATTAATGTTTGTGTTTTTGGGGGGAGATAGAGTTGATGGGGATTGCAAGTACGATATTGGGGTTTTGTTGTTGTTGTTGCTGATGTTGTTTTAGCTGTTGTTACTGCTGCTGTCGCTCTTGCTGCTTAGGTGCAGATGATTATAATAAAGGCGTTAAAGCATAGGTTCTGGTTTATCAGCGCTTTTGGCACCTATACCTCTTAGACTGCTCCTTTAATTCCCTTTTAGCTTTTTCATTGTCTGACTCTCTTCCTCTCAATATAATTTGTAACGCCTCTCTATCTCTGAAAATAAAATAACCTACGAATTAACACCAACACATGTTTACGGGGCGTTTTAACCCTATCGGTACGTCTTGTTTTACTATCGCATCCATACGACGTGGGGAACTCTGTGCCACCAATTTCCAAAGAGGAAATTTACTTGTTAACCCG
>NW_004797275.1:3248353-3250753 GCF_000002075.1 Aplysia californica
CACCAAATTTCTCACACTCTCTCTCTTTCTCTCCACCTCCCCCTCTCCTCTCTCTCTCTCTCTCTCTCTCTCTCTCTCTCTCGCTCTCTCTCTTTCTCTCTCTCTCTTCTCTCTCTCATACTATCTATCTCTCTCACCATCCCTCTCCCTGTCTCTCTACCACCATCTATTTCTTCTTTTTTCTTCTTGAAATCTTTTTTTTTTATATACAATATGTATCAAAAATTTAAAAAGTCAAGAAACTGAATAATTCACGACAGATTTATGTCTTCCTCGCCGCAGGTTTTGACACAAGACAACAGCAAACCGGGCAAATTTTGACCACTGAGTGTCCGGTACTGACGTGTGTTGGTCAGTTTTTATTTCATGAAGACGAACACCCTGCATTTTATCCGCCTGGAGTTGGGGGAGTATTGAACTTTGGCGGTGCTGTTTCACATTACAGGGTGATGCATTTATTTTATGTTCATTCTTTTCCGATTTGTAAGTTTAAAGGAGGCCTTGAAAACATTAAAACATTAAAACGTTAAGTGGAGGTTTTCTCCCCCACACACCTCTGAAATCCCTCTACTGTCTATCAAACGCGTATCCCCCTCCCCACCCCCCACCACCCACCCAAAAAAAAGAAAGAAAGAAAGAAAGAAAGAAAGAAAGAAAGAAAGAAAGAAAGAAAGGAAGGAAGAAAGGAAGAAAGAAAGAAAGAAAGAAAGAAAGAAAGAAAGGAAGGAAGGAAGAAAGGAAGAAACAAAGAAAGAAAGAAAAGATGAAAAAAAAAGAGAAAAAGATAAATAAATAAAAATTTTAATCCCGGACCTCAAGGCTCAACTTAACCTTTTACATTTCAATGCTTTTGTTATTTTTTTATTTTGGAGGCGGGCAATTTTTTTCATATTTTGTTTTTATTTTGCAAACAGGATTGATACGTCCTCATTAAAAATAGTATGAAATCATTGTGTGTGTCTGAGAGGAGTAAGGTAGAGGTTGCGGAATTCCTCTCCTTTTCCTTTTATCCGCCGCTTATACCCTTCTGGGTGTCGCGGGGAAAAAAAGAGACGTCTCTCTGCCACCAGCATGAGAGCTTGGGTCAGGGGGATGCCGGAGTTGTTAACGTTTCCCTGACTCAACTTATCCAGGTCTTTCTTTCTCGGTCACCCTCAAGCCTTGTGGCCATTGAATATTTTTTAATGTAGGCACGTTGTGCTGGATGGTATGTTGGTAATCGCATGAGATGAAAAAAAAGAAACAGTGTGAACAGTTTACAAAGCTGTGTCTAATCGAGCAGCCAAATCACATTTCGAGTCATTTTACTCAAAGATTATGACTAATATCATACCTTGAAAGTTTCTGATTAAATGATATTGATGTCTAGACGGCTGTAAAGTTCACAGCAGTAGCCTATCTCTTGAAATTTCTACAAAGAATATAATGATAGCAAAGGGAATACTTTAACCGTCTGGAATGAAATTCTTTTTTATTTCAGAAAGTATTCTCCGCTCATAATATGGATCTGAGTGATGTAATGTGTATTAGAGTGGTTTTTTGTTCATACACTCGTACACATTGTAAGAATTTTCTCTATTTCTTCTGGTTTCAGTTTTAGCCGTTTAACCCTATCCGTACGTCGTGTTTTACTGTCGTATCCATACGACGTGGGGAACTCTGTGTGTGCCACCACTTTCCAAAGAGGAAATTTACTCGTTAATCCGATCCGTACGCTTTACGTAGCAGTGTGTCAAAATGATTTTTTTAGAAATACGAAAGTTTCAAAGAGATCTTCGTACCAGATGTATTCTAAAATGTGAAGAATACTACCCCGGGGGTACAAAATGACCCCGGGCGTACGAATAGGGTTAAACTAGAGGCAAAGTAAAAGAGAAAATAAATGCCTGTGGTTACTCACAGATTAGAGCATGAAAGTATAATTCCCGTTATTTTTTCACGCATTAGGCCTTCTTTTTTTTTTTTTTTTTTGGATTTTGTTTTACTCATCACACCCAAATAAAAGCCTCAACAAAATTATCTTTCTCAGCTGAATTGTTGGAATTTTTCTCAATGCTCTGGTTACAGACGAAGCATTTTTTTCTGCAATATTATAAGACAGCATTTTTCATGGGGAATTATATGTAAGCTTATACAAGGTAATAATTCATAGGGTCAGTTTGAAACTGAATCCTTGTATTATAAGAGGACAGGGCCAGTATTGAAGTCGAGGCGGTCATTTGTGCTTCTGGCAAGTTGGTAAACACACACGCTTTATACCGTACTTTGCGAGACAGCGAGACAAAAAAAGGGGAACTCATTTTTCAAGAAACATCTCTTTGTAATTATTGCAGATGTACTTTGATGCTTGGTTCAGATATCGGTCCACTGACAGTGAAGGATACGTAGAACAAGTTCTTT
>NW_004797275.1:3251374-3261691 GCF_000002075.1 Aplysia californica
TGTTTATCTCCCCGTGAGTGTGTGTGTGTGTATGTGTATGTGCGTGGGTGTGTATGTGCGTGTGCGTGTGTGTGTGTGTGTGTGTGTGTGTATGTGTATGTGTGCGTGTGTCTGCGTGCGCATGTGCATGCTAAAGACCTTACAAAACAGAATCACACAGTGGTGTTGAAATGGCCAGGTCAAAGGTCATACATAACAAACACACGCAGAGCATGTCTCCCTAAACCCCTGACCACCAATACATACAAAACTTCCTCCAACTGAGATGTCTTCGGCGGTTTCTGCTACGTTCAGACCATCACGATCAGAGGTAATGCTCCCTGAACTCAATCCCCTTTTGAAGTTATCAGGTACTGCACAACTAATTGTTGTTTTGGTTGTTTTGTTTTTTTTCAAAAATCTCTCTCTCTCTCTCTCTCTCTCTCTCTCTCTCTCTCTCTCTCTCTCTCTCTCTCTCTCTCTCTCTCTCTCTGCGCGCTCATATGACCTTATGCATTTGCGAGCGCCGTAAAACCCTATACTAAACTAAAACTTTAAAAAAGGTCTCTTTCATTTCGTGCTTAATAGGTAACTGTCCTACAGTGGGGGTTAAAAGCAACTTTTTTTTCTTTTCTTGTATATGCCTGATTAGATTAGACTTTAAGAAATGGTCCAAATTTATGTGGTTCAGTCTTCCCCGTGGGTCTGTCCACCCCGGTCTCCCCTTATACAAATCACACCTCAACCTTTTACTTGAAGATAACCTATAAAGTGCAAAAATATATAGGCTTCCCGTTGTTCAATAGTATTCAAACCATTTCCGAGGTTGCATTATCTTCATATCAGTGGTGCTCTCGAAAAGTGTGTAAGAACACATCAACGGTTAATTTTAAATGTCATCGTGTGAAAGCAGTGAAACTAGGTAAGTTGGCAATGGGGAAATCATACGAAATTATACATTGTTCACTTTTGTGAGGGTTCACACATTATATAAACGGCTCTCTACAAATATTTTCATCTTCAAGGCATTTATCGTTAACAAAGTATAAAAGTCAAACATTTCGAATTTGGTGCTTTGCAACCCAAATACTTTTGAGTTGCAGGATCCCTTGTTAAACAATATCGTCAGGAGATTTATACACACGATCACAGATCACGTCTGAAGATGCTGCATGCTACTTGTGTATGTTTAACACCCCCCCCCCTCCCCCAACCTACCTTTTTCCCCCTTCTCAGTATTTTTATAGGTACTTCAGACCTGTGTCGCCGTTTGGTCCCTTATGTTCCACGCTTAGAGAACAGTTTTCCAGTGGCGTCAATAGCCTGATTAAGCTACCGGACTCGCAATCGTGAGATTGCTGGTTCGGGGGTTCGAGCCATAGCTCGGTCCGACGTTGTGTCCTTAGGAAAGGCACTTTACAAGAATTTCCTTCTTGGCTCGGTCCTTTCGGACGTTAAACTCGAAAGTCCCTCCTCTTAAATAACCTAACAGTGTTAATAGGGGTGTTAAACCCATACCATTTCAGGTGATTTGAACTCGGGTCATTTGTACCAAGGTACAAAATAATCATCACCACCACACAGCATGCACTAAATACGACATATTCACAAACTACTGTTTTTATTTCAATATTCAATCCATAAGAATCTTGGAACAAGATAGAGAACTCAGACTGCTATAAATAAATGTCTTTGTTAAATATGCCCTCTATCTCAAACTGCAGGAAAACGCTTAGGTGGATGGAATCGGGGCGCGTTTGTGCGCCAGAACCTTTGAGAACGAAAGCGGATACTGAAGGCAAATTGACTTACTGCTGTTAAGACACGACCATTGAGACACGTTGAACCCCTGAAGTCAAGGGCCTTGCGGGAGGTGTTTGTGTTGGTTTTTCTCCTTCCTAACTGACCAGATGACCGCTAAAAACCATGCTCGACCTATGACCTTTGATTCTGTTTGTGCAAAGGCAAAAAGAAGTATTTATAAAAAGTAACAAGAAAAAAAAACATGTGTGGGAGGGCTGGTGAGGAGGGAGAGAGAGAGGGGGGGCGGGGGGGGGGGGTTGTGTTGTCAAAGGTACCGGGCAAGGTCACGTACGGGTGAGGTGCGGTTGAAACTCTTGTCCCTTAAGGCCTGTGCATACGGGGGTGTTGAAACTCTTGTCCCTTAAGGCCTGCATACGGGAGTGTTGAAACTCTTGTCCCTTAACCCTATGCACGGGGTGGGGTCATTTTGTACACCCTGGGTTGTATTATTCACATTTTAGAATACTTCTCGTGCGAAAATCTTTTTGAACTTTCAGTATTTCTCAAAAAAATCATTTTTACAGACTGCTATGCAAAGCGTACGGATCAGATTAACGAGTAAATTTCCTCTTTGGAAAGTGGTGGCACAAAGTTCCCCACGTCGTATGGATACGATAGTAAAACACGACGTACGGATAGGTTAAGGCCTGTGCACACGGTATTGTGAATCGAAGTTAAAGGTCACGCCCAGGGGTCATTTAACATTGACGTCCAATTTTGGCAAGATTTGAATATCAGTTGTTACTGGGTGTAAAAATCGTTACTTTAAATGCATATTTAATGGTCTATATTGACACTTTTGGGCTCAGAAACATAACTATTTGTTACAACCTACTAAAAACACATTTTTAGCCAGCAATTTAGTAGGATTAAGCTTTAATTAACGTTCAATTACTTCTTAACCTACGGTATTAATTACGTTGGCTCCAGAAATATTTTGTAGAAATGGAAATTCCAAAAGTTATTTTAAAAAGGCAAGAAAAAAAGCATAACGTCGGAACACATGTTTAAAAGGTAAAAAAAAAAGAAAAGAAAAAAAGCAAAAAAAACCCACCCGTTTTCTGGACTCTAAACAGTTAAATAGCTTGCCAGCAATTATATTAACTCTGACGCGTTCCCAGTGGCAAATGTATGAAAGTGGATGGCTGGAACAAGGAACGACTGCAGAAATATCTTACTCTTGACACTAATGTCAATACAACTCTTTTTTTTTTAGTAGAGGTTTTACGGCGCTCGCAACTGCATGAGGTCATTTGAGCGCCAGAAGATTAGAGGTGTTTCAAGAGAGTAACAATCTTAAAAAAGTAGAAGGGGAGATGAGGACGATAGATGTTTGATAGGAAAGAAGGGGCAAACCACACCAGAGCACTCGCCAACCACCCACCAACTCATATGTGTACTTTTGTGTGACTGCTGCATGTGTTTCAATGACATTGTATGCTAGCAATGTGTCTCGTAAAGTGCGCTGAGAATTGTGAATTATGGTAAAGTCTAAATGACATTTTTATTAATTTTATTATTATTATTATTATTATTATTATTATTATTATTATTATTATTATTATTATTATTATTATTAATAATAATAATAACAGTGCCTGAACTACAACAGGGAACTGCTGCTTTTCTTTCCTAATCCTCACTATTGTCATTTTCCTCCACTTCCTTTGTATGTTTTTCACACTCTTGAGACACACTATTTCTGGGATGCCTTGGTGGTCGATGCAGACTTTGTGCTGTTGAAGCTAGAGAGGTGAGCAGAGTGAGTCGAGATTCCCTGTAAGGATTTCTCTGTTGACATCCACCCCTGGCGCTCGTATGACCTTACGCAGTTGCGAGGGCCGTAAAACCTCTACTAAAACTAAAAGAGTTTTTAAAAAAGACGAAATCAAGGTCAGATCTTGAGTAGTAATTTTGGACGTTAAAACTGAATACTTTTACTTTTAGCAACATATAGTATTATTCTTTTATAAGGAAAAAAAGGATCTAACTGGAAAAGGAAAAAAAAAGGAAAAATGTCGACAGAGCAGTCTGGCCCACAATAGGCTTTGTGTTCGTACGTGTTTGGGAGCAGAGCAGATTTTGATCAGATTATCGTGGGCTTTGCCCCAAGGGAGACAATCCCTATGTCGATCATGCGGTCTGGATTTTCTCACTGAGATTCTCTGCCCATCGGCGGTCTGCGTTGTAGTCTGGAAGCATATGGTGTGTAAAGCCGATGCACACAAAACAAACACGAAGACAGCATGAAGAATGATGAATGGTCAAACCGACCATATGTATAAATAAACGAGAAAGAGAACTGTAAGGGAAACATGTTGTTTTAAGCTGTTTCAGCCCGCTAGACAGCGTAGGAACTGGGAGAACCTTTTGTATATTAGAACAAGCCTAATAGTATAGTGAACCCTTTCTTAACTGCGCATTCTTAACTTGTCACAGCCTACGATAAAGTAGTAACTCCCAAACAATGAAAGGGGTTAAGAATAATTATATTTCATGGTGATTCTAAGTTTTTGGGGGTTTCGTTGATTAAAAAAAAAAATATTACGTTCATACGTTATCCTCGTTAATAAAACGTAAATATCTATGTCATACATTGTAAGACACCATCTTCGTCTGCACACTGCACACTACTGTCTTACAACTTATTAGGTGCTGTACTTTTGCGATTTGAAAATAAATAAATAATAAATAAAATAAACAAAATAAACAACCAACTTTCGTAAAACAGTCTCGCACACGTAAAGGCTTCTTTTTTAATGTAGGTGTTTTTTACGCCCGTATTTACACAGTTTAGATTATTGAGGAGGCGGGCTTCCGCACCTGCCTGTCTGGGCCCACCCGGGCTGAGGGAGAGATACATTCCAGCAGAAAAACTGAGATACTCGCTAAACATTTTCTCCCCACACGGGAGTCAAACTCGGGTCTCTTGCTTGCGACAGTGAATCACCTAATCGCTAAACCGCAGAAGCCAGTACAAAGGCTTCCATCAGAACTCCAATGACGAGGTAGCGTTCTCAATAACTTCTCTAACTAGGCCGGCGTTAATCAGAGAAAACGCTGTCTTAAGTCGATTGTTTGCATGAGGACAGCCAAATACAGGCCAATAGAGACGGATGGCTTGTTGGATTTCTTAAGACCCCATTAGCCTGTTTTCTGAGTGACAGCCGCTAATGTATTGGATTCGTTCATTCCGACAAAGTCCCACGCGAATATGACATTTGGAACTGCCATGCGTCGTTTGGAGTCGCCTTTGGGGAGGAAGCAGTGATTATTTTAGGGGGGATTTTTTGGTCATTTCTTTATGTAAGCTTACACGTTTCATTGTTTCTGTACTCATCTATTTGTTGTTTGTTAACGGTGTTGTTGTTTCAAGTGCAGAGAAGTGAAATTATGTCTTCACACGCTGATAAAAGAAAGAAGTCCCAAGAACAACGAAGTACTGAATATGGAAAAAGTTATGACAGCAGCTTTTACCTTTGACTACCCTCAGAATAAAATGAAGATGTTTGTGACATAATAAAAATAACTCATTTTAACTTACAAAAGTCGTTTCATTTCGGAATTGATTTTTACCCAACGATAAAGAAATAGTTTGTTTGTTGATCTCACCGTGCTTAACTATTAGTGCTTTTTTGAGTACATTTCTTGCCATGAAAATGGGTTTTCATAGTTCAGTCTATCCATCTATCTATCTATCTACCTATCTATCTATCTATCTATCTATCTATCTATCTATCTATCTATCTATCTATCTATCTATCTATCATTCTATCTATCTATCTATCTATCTATCTATCTGTCTATCTATTGCCTTGCATTTCTTAATATACATACTAGTTTATTCACCAATCAACCCTGATGGCACAATTCTATATACTGTCTTCAACGCTCAGGTTTTCTGTTTATATAACTATCAAAATCCAAATGTGTCAGGGCGCGTTGGAATCATGCGCTCGTAATTTTTTTGGACATTTAGAGTTATTGATATCATCTTAGAGCTTGTTCGTTTGTCTTGCTTTGGATGGAAGATGTATCCATTTATTTCGTATACAAGTCGGGATATTTGCGAATGAAGGATGTGGGGGTCACCTGGTTTCAGGGGTAAAATTAGTGAGGAAATGGCCACCAAAGATTAGTTATTTTCCTAGCTTGAGAGTACGTGGAAACTGAAAATTTACATTTTTTTGTGCCTTTAATCAACGTTTTTCGGGAAAATCTTCACAAAAATGTGTCCTTTAATGGGCATGAAAGGTGCTGAACCAAAAAAACAAAAATAAGATACAAATCCACAAACCTACGGGAAAATGCCGGTTTTTTTCACTTTTATTATTTTGACGAGCGCCTGATTTCACCAAGCTGCCTCACAAATTTTAAACAGCCTTACGTCACACCCGTGTCGTCGGTAATACGATACCACAAACCTTCCCCGTTATCATCACCATCACCACAAACAGCAACAACAGCAGCAGCAGCAGCAGCAGCAGCAGCAACAACAACAACAACAACAACAATAACAATTACAACACTAACATTAACAACAACAACATTAGCGATTACAACAATAAAGTAAAGTAAAGTTGTTCCCGCATCCGATCCGGACATTGGGGATTGCCTTGTTAGAGAGACAACTTCCTGGGCCTTCGGCATACTGTGGCAGGGTGGCCAGTTCCCTTCCACGCCGCCTTTACTTCCCCAACTCAAAGTCAGGTACCCATTACTGCTGGGTGGGCAGGAGGGGGCGAAAAAAAAACCGTGTCCAAACCGAGGCTCGAACCCGGACTTTCCGCTTCGGAGACGAGCACACTAACCGCTCCACCACCACCACACCCTCTTTATCTTTACCGTAACACAGTAAACAAAAATAAATAAAAACAATAAGTGAGCGAAAATAGCATGATGGCCACACGCCCCGCCGGTCCAAATGTCAGCCTGGGCGACCTATCTTCTCATCACTACAGGTTTTATGAGCTGTCTTACGCCCGCAGCCTTAAGTCGCACGTGCGAGTGGTCATTAGACAGCCGTTCCTTTTTTTCTTACCAGACGTCGGCGACACGTGCAAAACATCACAGGATCGGAGATCGTTATCAGCTGACCATTCGGAGAAAGTCATCCTCTTTATCGAATCAATTTTACGCTTTGGCGTGTTATGTGAGCTCTTGACAATCCATAAACAGACCTGAACTGTTTCGTGCTTTACGGCTTTTTATTAGATTCTTGTGGATACGGCTTTATAGCGGGCAGACCGCCGAGGGGATGGTATAGCACGTCTTCATTACAGTAACATAATAATATGAATGTATTAACACTTCGTCTCCTTCATCATGTCGGCAGATAGTAAAATAGTGAACGTGACGGCACAGACGAATCTGCAAGGAAGCACAGGTAACGTTAACATAGTCTGCTCTTAAATCCGGACAATAATCGAACCGCTCGCCCCTCCCCCCCTCCCTCCCACCCTTTTCAGCTGATTTATGACGTGTTATGTTAGTATTAGACATATGAATTGGCACTTTATTCTGAGCTTCGTTGCTTTACGCTTCTTCATGCTCGTAACTTATTGTCTTGGTTTGCTGTAAGGTCGATAACGGTTACAAAGAGAAGCCTTTCATCAGTTGTGAGACCGCCATATATGTTCTTTGTTCTCGAGACCAGAGGGTATTTATAATCATTGCTCAAGACCGTGTTTTATTTTAGGTAACAATGCGAGCCCAATTTCGATGCCCCTTAGGAGATGTTTCATAACCTGATACAACCTTCATTTTAAAAGCTGTCTTGACTTCTTTGCGGGAAAGGACAGTGGTTTTCAAACCCCAGTTAACAAAATAATTTAGTGGTCCTAAATTTAGCTGTAAATGGGGTTGTTGTAATCTCAGACTGGCAGTACTGGTCTGTGTTGTTTTTTACGCTGGAAAGTCCGAGACCTATTTATCAATCGCCGAAGACAGCCAGTTTTATGCCGTGTGTGGTCAATAATGTGAAATATCACGCAGGGTATGAAACGGAACTCAGGGATAAACGGTAGCAAATTTAATATTCCCCGGGACGCTTTTGGATAAATTATGCATTCCATTCTGCCAGGGCTCTGTTTTGTTGGGTGAATCGTGGTAAAAGAGACAAAAAGCATTAGACCTAACTCGTATTTCGTGGAATTGGTGTGGGGGTTAAAAAGTGGCAAGGTGGAGGGCGGGGGAGGGGGGACGTGTGCATCACCCTCGAAGTTAAAACGTAACGCAGGGATATCTAAACTCATAATGTCGCTTTGTTGAACGCCTCTGCCCTCTTATTTCTTCAGCCAATCGATTTTGTGTGTGTGTGTGTGTGATTGTTTGTTCTTTTTTAAAAATTCGTTTAGGTCTTGCGCTCTACTCTTGAAACTTTAATCAATTTTCCAGAGAGGTGTTTTATATCCCATTGAAACCTAGAACAGAAAACGACTTAGATTCATACTGGGAGGTAAATATTGAAGGCTGAGTACTAGTTTTGTTGAAGAAAGAGAAACTGAAACCGTAATTGTGATTAAGATAGTTCCTGCCACGACCCAATGTCTACAATTTGCTTTTGTTGTCCGTATTTACGTAGTGTTCCGATTTAGATAGTCCGGGTGGTTGGTGTCAATGTTGAGGCAATCCGTAACATTCAAAATCCGGGTGGTTGGTGTCAATGTTGAGGCAATCCGTAACATTCAAAATCCGATTTCTCTCTCTCGATCTCCTTCCCTCTTTATCGTCTCTCCGTCTTACTATCTTTCTCTCTCTCTCTCTCTCTCTCTCTCTCTCTCTCTCTCTCTCTCTCTCTCTCTCTCTCTCTCTCTCTCTCCCCTTTGCTAAAAATGGCTCGACATCAGTATCAACAAGTAAGAGGAAATTGAGGCTATCGCAATCGAATGACTATATTATAATATTAAACATGATCAGGACATACAAGTAAAGGCAAGGGTGTAGTACAAAGTGAATTTGCTATCCTTAGACTCGAGATGTCGTACCCAGGTTGTGCCAAGGGAATCTGGTTACGAGGACTTGTACTTCCTGAATGAAGGTTGTTGTTGGGTTGTATGTAGGTTTGGTAAACCACGTCAGCAGAGAAGCTGAACGCGTCGCCATCCTTAAACGAGGTCTCCAGTAATGGAAGACAAGATTGACGCTCTGTCACATCTATGTAGCGACAAGTTCACCCTTAAATAACCAACGCGACTCGAGTAGGAAAAGAGTCCGCCATGGTCACAAGCTCAGAATCGAAGGAAGTTGTTAATTAGACATGATCGAAAGATGAGGAGTCCACACTTATTCGATTTTGTAGAATTTGTACTTTAACGATTTCAGTTCTAGCATGAAATGTTTTGTTTTGTTTTGTTTTGTTAATTTTTGTTTCTTTTTTTTTGGGGGGGGGTTTCCAGGAGGGGTTGTTTGTTTGTTTGTTTTGGTTTGTTGTTTGTTTGTTGTTGTTGTTTTGTTATTGTTGTTTTTTGGGGGTAGGGGGTTAAAATCTCGTTTGCATCATCAAATCGGTGGTTCGAATAAACTGTTTCGAAGTAATAAACGTTTTTCACCTCTCCGTTGATATTTTAAAGAAACTGCCATAATGCCGGCAAGGAAGACGAGGAATACTGTGGAAACAAAACAAATCGAGGAAATTCTTTACGCTTTTATTTCACCGCTTCAGAAGCAAAAGTTTATTCTCGGGAATCCGGTTTCATGTTGTGACCACTCTGGTATGCCACAATATAAATTGAAAGCACTGCTCGTTAACACAGACGAAATTGTTATTTCCCACTTGTGGGTGATTCTGGTCAATTTTGGTGTGTGTGTGTGGGGGGGGGTGACAGATATTATCTAGTGCCCCGCTAAGACAAAACAGGCAGGTCAATGGTACGAGCAGTTTAGCCTCTCGAAGGGGGCAAAAGCAGGTGCTAGCTATAAAAAGGTTGACAATCATTGATGTAAAGGTTTGTTAAACTCAATAATTTCATTCAAGAGTCAGGACCATCCAAATTAACGTCCGTACTCAACTGAACCTTTTCAAGTTTTTGGTGGAGAATCTTCCTAGAAAACAAGAAGTTGAACGAGGGTCATTCCCACCATGACCTAGGATAAAGCTGAATTATAAGCAAGCTGTAGTCTAGCTTTCACTGGCAACATAGAAGGTAAACGAGGCAGGGGTAGGCCCAGAACAATCTACTTGGGGAACCGAAACAAATGGGTATAAGAGGGAAAGATCAGGGAAACGTAGCTTTTTTTTTTTTTAGAGCATCCGAGCAAAAGAATAAATCAAGAACCATGATCGCTACTGTCTGTCCCAGATCTGGCACTGGATGATGATGATGAATAGTATTACCCAATTCGACCTCGCAGACACGACAACTCGGCCGAGAGTGGACCACACATCAATTTATTAACGGAAATTTTCTTACTAAGCTTGTATCTCACTTCTGTGTTTACCCCTGGTCAAATCGATGTGATTGCGAGGCTTGACGGACAGGGTGAAGTTGTTTGAGGGCAAGGAGGTGTGTGTGTGTGTGTGTGTGTGTGTGTGTG
>NW_004797275.1:3261914-3262430 GCF_000002075.1 Aplysia californica
GGGAGGGATGAAAGGGCAAAAGGGATCGAGGGGGAGGGGGTGAGACTCACTGTAGGTAATACGAGGGTAATTAACGGTCACTAATCGATGAGGGACATCGGGGTCAGTTGCGGACGGCTGTAAATCCAACACTCATCCGGTCCACATCTGGAGATAGAGGGCGAGAAGGAATTATCATAAGCGTTCATCGTGACTCTGAACGGAGAAGTTATGGCCGTGCGATAGAAAAAAACCGGGGTCAGTGCTCAGAGCTGGGGGTATAAGACATAGACAATAATACGATATCGATCATCTTAGTGGTTGTTTTCTTTTTTACCGTGATTGGGGAATCGCATATTGGCTGGCTGGGAGGGAGTGAAAGGGAGAAAGAGGAAGAGAGAGGGAGAGAGAGTTTGAAGGAGATGGAGAGAGAGAGAAGAGATGACAGAGAGAAATCGAGAGGGAGAGAGATAAAAACAAAGAACAGAAGAGAGGGAAAGTGATAGCGAGAGGAAGAGAGAGAGAGAGAGAAGAGAG
>NW_004797275.1:3263332-3264495 GCF_000002075.1 Aplysia californica
GAGGGGGTGAGTATCGATGAAAAAAAGACAAAAAAACAAACCGTACGTGTCAATCCTCAGCCAAACAAGAACCCGTAATATTATGTGCCACGAAGCGGTTGAAATCAGGTGCTCGTCAATTGTGGGGCAAATGGAGTTAGTTGAATCATTTTAAAGGGTTTTTTTATTTGCCCTGCTTTCGATGACAATAATATCCATTTATCTTGAATAGAAGTCGAGATATTAGCGATCGAAGGAGGTGGGGTCGCCAGGTTTCAGAAATAAAATTAGCGAGAAAATGGCTGCCAAAGTTTGGTGACTTCCATAGCTCAAGAGTCCTTGAAAACTGCAAATTTACAACAAAAAATTTGTGCCTTTTTTCAATCAACTTTTTCCATAAAATCCACACATAAATGTGTTTCAGAATGGACAAACACAAGGTGTTGAGCCCCCCAAAAAAATATTTTTAAAAAATGTCCAAACTGGCCGAAAAAAGCCGATTTCTTCGATTCCATTATTTTGACGAGCGCCTCATTTCACCACGATGCCTATCATGTACAGCAGTACAGGCCGAGAAGCTTACTGTACCTAGCAGATGTGTTTATTACAACTTCGTCGCTCCACGTCATTTCTAATCACTTCATTGTATTTTTTCTTTCTTTCCTCATGGAGGAAAGGGTTACTCTACGAGGAGTGTGGTTAGGAGTTCATCTAATTATCAGTTATTTGTTTTGAAATAGTCAAAATTATTAGAATGTTAAGCATTAAAATTACAAACGTATGGTTAGTTAAAACCCATAGTACCTTTATACATGTTGCCAGGGGCTGGTTTTATTTCTAATAAATTTATTATCTTTTAAAATATAAAAATACCCCCCTGCTTTGTGTAACTACCGGGGAGTTCTATCCAAACGGTAACCTAGCTGATAACCACCCCGTATCTGTCATTTAGAAAAAGAAAATCAGCACCAATCTCCAACCCCGTCTGTCAGTGGGGTTGTTTTTTTTTTCATTCCTAGATTATCAGATGAAGTGTACAAAGTACGCCACCTTATTATTACAAAGTTCTTTCTAACATTGTTTGGCCGTTTTGAGTTACCAATACCATGAGAGAGAGAGGAAGAGAGAGAGAGAGAGAGAGAGAGAGAGAGAGAGAGAGAGAGAGGGGGGGAGAGAGAGAGAGA
>NW_004797275.1:3267373-3269618 GCF_000002075.1 Aplysia californica
CCCTGTTTCAACCGATAATTTTATATTTTGCAGTTTGATTTCAAATTTTCTTGAAAATAATTGATTTGCGACAGTTTTAGGAGCTATTTGTGTGATCTGCAACAAACAATACGCATGATTGACCCCCAAAAGCAGTGCATCTGTGTGCGGGAGTACGTTTCCGAATAGTACCTGGGTACTCGCCGGAGTCGTCTCCGAACATCTCCTGCTGTTTAGGTGAACATCTGCCAAGCGAGGCGGTGTGATTTACTTTTCCAAGAGTTTATTGAACATCTATTTGGCAAGAGTAACAGTACCACTGTTCGACATACCTGAGATGCTCCGACAGGAAGAAATATCTTTCGACGGAAAAAACAAAAAACAAAAACCAAAATAAAAAAACATCAAACGTGGTTTGATTACGGGTAACCTTTTAGTCACGTAGTAAATGTCTTGGAAACAGTAAACAACCTCATTTTGTTCAAGGTAGCCGAAGCCAATAAAATGCAGAAAGTGCACGGGTTGATACTCTGGAGAGTTATTTATGGAAAAAGTATTTTCAGACTCTTCAGCGTTTCCGACTCTTTACCAAAACAAAAAAAAAAAAGAAAGAAAAGAAATGCTGTCGTGCAGGGTAACTAAATTGTTTAGACAAGCATTTTGAAGGAGTAGATCAAAACTCAGAACTCTGTTGTCAGCAGTAGCAGTGCAACTTAGTGGTTCTGCAAACTGCTGAGAATCCACAGAGACGGTGATAAAATTGTGTTATGACGCGGGTGCTGTACACTCAGGTGGTTTTATTTTTTGTTGCTAATAGTGTACGCCTGTTACTGTTACAGCGGCTGATTATGAGGAGAAAGAGGAGGAGGAGGAGGAAGAGGGGGTGGAGGAGGAGGAGGAGGAGGAGGAGGGTGGAGGAGGAGCAGAAGAAAATGGTGAGGGAGGAGTAGGGGGAAGGAGGAAGGAGGAGGAGTTGGTGTGATGGTGGAAGAGAAGGAAGAAAGAAGAATTGGATGAAGTGGAGGAAAGTGGTGGAGGAGGAAGGGGGAGGGGAAGAAAGGGAGGGGTAAGGAGGAGATGAGAAGGAGGAGGAGGAGGTGATGAGAAGGAGGAGGAGGAGGAGGAGGATGAGGAGGAGGAGGGAGGCAGTGTTGAAAGTAGGAGGAAGAGGAAGAAGATAACGATGAGGACACGACCGTGGCGGAACAATAGTTGATGGAAGAGGAAGTCAGTGGTGAGGATAGGAAGAAAAAGGCGAATATAGAAGAAGAGGTGAACAAGAACTACGATAACCACGATGACGACGACAATGGGGAGGAGGAGGAGGAGGAGGAGGAGAAGGAGGAGGAGGAGGAGAAGGGGGAGGAGGATGAGGAGGAGGAGTATGAGGAAGACTATGAGAGGGAGGAGATATACAAGGAAAATAGTCTCATGAGGTAGAGATAAGAAATAGGCAGAGAAGGTAAAACAAGAGAAATACAATATAAGGAAAAATGGAGGGGGAATGGAGGGAGGGGTGGATGAAAAAGAGGGAATGAGGATGCGGCGAGAAGGAGAATAAATAGAATCGTATCGACGACAGAACTTCCACCCTGTTCCAACACATCCCGCTGGGTGCCAAACTGTAAATTAAATCTATGTTCCCTTCCAGTCAGCCTATTTTCATTCAAAGGCCTTGAACTCAAAATAGAACTCTATCTAAATGATCATAAAAAGTGAAAAAGCACATCACGTAACAGTACTTATTAGTTGCACGCAACATCAAAGTGACGTTTAATGGTCTCGAGTGACTGCCATCGAGTTGCTGTAAATCAGAAAGTCGGTGACTTTGGCTCGGACTTCGGCTGCTGCAGTACATCCGTACGCCGCACTAGTAACTTACATACATACCACGCGTAATCTCCCTCCCATCCACCCAACCGCCCCACCCCCTTTTCAGATTCGTCTGGTTTGGTGCTTGACCTCTGGAACTTTTCTGGAACCGAATCTTCTATGTAAGAGGTAAGAAGAAAAGCGGTGGCAGACGGCGACCCTTTTTTTGAGGGGGGAGGGGGGGGCTGGGGTGGTTAATCGGAGAGATGTCGAGAGGGCTAGAACAGTACTGTATCTCTTGTTGGTAAATATAGTTTTTGGTCTAGACACTATAATTTAAAAGAATTTACTGTGCAGGAAACAAGAATGGGGTGAGTTATTCGAATTTGATCTCGTGGAACGATGTCAGTGTTGTAGAAGGAGAGGGAGATAGGGGGAGAGGAAGAGAGAGAGA
>NW_004797275.1:3270871-3274276 GCF_000002075.1 Aplysia californica
CCCCTCCCCCAACCTCCAATTTCATATTCTTGCCGTTTAAAATAATAAAAATAAAGTTTGTTTAACGCTTTCGAAGCTTGGGAAAAACAATGCCGCCTAGTGGTCCAAAATGGAGACAGCAATGAGGCAGTGTATTTTACTCTGCGCGTCGGTCGCCTTAATAGTGATTAGGCTCTCGAACTCGCAACCGTAAGGTCGTGGGTTCGAAATCCGTCAGGGACTCGACTCTGTGTCCTTGAGAAAGGCACTTTACACGAATTTCCTCACTTCACCCTGGTGAGAATGAGTACCCAGCTATAGACGGCGAAAGATCTTATTAGTGTTTTAGTGTTTGGGCGCTTAATCGACTGCTCGCATTGCATGCTTACCGGGAAGCCGAGAATTTTTCTGTGTGTTATAGTGTCTGCAGGGGTAATAATAATATAGTGTAAAGCGCATAGAGCTTGCTTTCGAAAGGGGATATGGGTTATCATCATCCAGTACCAGATCTGCGACAGACATCGGCGATCATGGTTCTCCGTTCATTCCTTTGCTCGGATACTCTTAAAAAAGCTACGCTTCCCTGATCTTTCCCTGTCACCCACTTGTTCAGGTTCCCCAAGTGGGTTGCTTTGGGCCTACCCCTGCCTCGCTTGCCCTCAATTATGGGCTATATAAATGCTATTTACTGTTATGCGGAAATACTAGACCGTGGACACCTTATTTGTGTACAAAAAACGTAAATCTTGGTACGACTCAGGCTGCTTATTCGGGTTGAACCAACGAGTACAAAATCTATCTAATTCAGAAGAATAAAAGAAAGTGTACATTGGAACAGAAAGTTGAGTGTCGATAAAGTGCATGAGGAGCATAACCGGGTGGTATGACTCGGGTATAGGATCTCACCGTTTAATATCCTGGATTTCATCTAAAATTTAATGTTAGATTGCTGATGTTCCTCAAAATCAGTCTATTATTGTCCCAATGATGAAAAAGCCTATTGTAGGTTTTTAAAAAGAAAAGAAAATTAAACTAAGGGTAAAATCTCATGACTCCAGCCTCAGTTTTGGACTATACTTAGGTTCTATTAGCGTTTGTATTTCTTAGGTCTATTGGGGTTGTATCGTTGTCTGGGCCTTGCACGGATCCTGTCAACCAGACTTTTCCGTAACTTTACATAGATAAATCAGCAAAAGCCGTTCGTTAGAATGTTTAACACCTTACATAATTCATTCGTTTTAGTTTTAGTAGAGGTTTTACGGCGCTCGCAACTACATAAGGTCATAAGAGCGCCACACATAATTAATGTAGTCACCGAGAGGCGTCGGGCTATATTTTAAAAATTACGACTACTAATAAGGATGGTGGTCCGCAACCCCCCAAACATACTGAGCCTAAATACGCATTAATAATGCTTGTCTAGCCGTGGGCCGAGTGCACTACTTCTTGCACTCTCTACAGTCTACAGTATACGATGCCACTTCGTCAGTGGGAGGCAGTGATTGCCTTATCTTCCAGCCCAGTAATGTCTACGACTGCAGCCCCTGGTAATGTATTGCTGCCACCTATCTACTGCATTACGATGTTCACTATACGCACCCGTCTCCCCCACAACCCCCCTCTCCTCCCCTCCCCTCTCCTCCCCTGCCCCTGTCCTCTTTCCTCCCAAACCTCTTCCCGTAGCACGTACACTCGAGACTTGTGCGTCTGCCCAATCAGTCACTCAGTACTGGCTGATTTGCAGATTCCACTTGCCTCCGTCTTATGCAACTAGGTTAAGGAGTGTGCGCACTCCGCTGAATGGAATGATGGTAGGGGACGACCGATATGTTTATTTATTTGCTTATTTATTAATTACACATTGTTTATATTTTTATTCCTTATCATGTTTTTACTTTATCTTATTTTATCGTATTTTATTTATTGTATTTATTTATTCATTTTTTATTTGCAGGGGGTGTTCTCGTCGTTATTCAATACGAAATTCCCTGAAAAAATACAATTTGAGACTTGTTGGGTCATAGTACATAAGGATATTTCAGTTTCGGCTTAGTCAGTATTTTACAGCGTTCACAGCTGTTTAAGGTCATTTAAGTCAGCGGGTTATAATGTTTAACTGTTGTTATTATTCAAAATTTACTTTTTTTATATTTCTAAGTTTCATTGTTTATTGTTCTTTCTTTCAGGAAGCAGCGTCCCTGCATTTTGGACGTGTCCATTGATGCTCCGTTGCTCTCTCCAAAATGTCGCCGATGGTGTGCCAGTGCATATTTTTCTAGACTAGAAGCCCCAAGGAGCGTGTGGTTAAAATGTTTTGGAGGTCGGTTAAAAAATGAGAGCAAAAATGGAAGCATATCAAATTGAAAATCTGCTTTTAAAATGTTCGTTTGAGAAACCGTCTGAAAGAAATCTTAATAAGTCTATACTATCTTTAGAAGCAAGAACGTGATTGAAATTGTGTTTATTGAAACTGGAGGAATTTTAACATTTCTTTGCGAAAAATGTCAACAGCAAAAAAGAAAGATTTCAAGTCAGAGCCATGTTTGAGACTAAAGGTAGTCATCAAAATTTTCGCTTTAGCGTCCAGTAAACAGTTATAGATTTTTATAAAGATGACTTGTCAAGCGTTTCGATTTCGATAAATTCAGACCGTGTGCATCTTCCACGTGTATAGTGCATCGTTTTGTATACATTATGTGTCTGCATGTCTCTTCGCTTGTTCATAAACGTAGTCACGGGACTGGCAGACGTGGCTTATCTGTTGTGTCTACACACCTGCACATCTTTCTTGTCAGTCTGACTCTTTTCCGTCCACAGAATGAGGTCTTCGTGGCTAAACGTATGCGAATTATACTCATTCTTAACTATCGAAATGAGATAGCAGGCCCAGTGTGAAGTTAATTTCTTGAAAAAATCCACTGAAAAAAAAATTTAAAATCTGTCTATCTTTTGGCTATCTGGAAAGATGCTTGAATGTCTGACTATTGTACTTCTTTTATTTTTTTTCTGTAGATAATTTAGTGAGGTTTGTGATTATGGTATCAATTTCAACGTGTCTTACATACTCAGAGCAACGTTGCACTGCAAAAAGAGTCCAGATTAAGCATAGTCAGCAAGCCGTCAAATCTGTTGTTAGAAATTGCTTCAAGATTGACTTTAACGTTAGAGAGAGACTACCCCGAAAACTGACAGTTTTGTGACCATCAAATGGATCATATAAAATTCTTTGCGGAGATTTATTTTTATTTTAAGGGGAAAGGGAGCCCTTTTTCAATGACCTTTTAACGACGTTAGGACGGTCGCGCGATTTGAGCTTCGTTTCTGTCAGATCTTTTTTTTCTTTTTTAGCTAGAATGACAGAACTGCAGAATGATTATAAGAGATAAGATAAGATAAGATAACTCTTTATTATGTTTATATATATAT
>NW_004797275.1:3274765-3276176 GCF_000002075.1 Aplysia californica
GGGAGGGGGATAGTGGGAAGTGACCGTTTGTACAAGTGACTGTTTGGGTCTGATGGACGCTAGGCCAGGGTCGACCGCCTTGCTGCTTATAATACTTTGTTATTCCGAAGAATAGTAACGCTTCAGTACATTAAACAGTTTATTCAAAGGAAGCAGGAGGCTCTCGTGGCCTAGAGGTTAGGGGGTTCACCTCTCATTCAGTAGGTCCCGTGTTCAAATCCGGAGTGCCAGTAAATTTTTCCTCTCTAAAAAGTACTCTTTTCACATCCTTCCCTGCTCTTTAACAATGGTCTGTCGTCTACTTTCGTCTCCACTTTCTGATCCCTTCACCTCATGTGTCCCCTCCTCTGGGCTCCTGACTCTTTCTGCAGCCTTTCTACTACTTCTCCTTGGCTCCTTCTTAGTTCTGTCTTTCTGTCACACCCATGATCTTATGGTATGTAAGATCTACACTTCGCCTTCTCAGACAAGGGCGAAGAATCTCAAAGGTCCTGTGTGCAACTTGCGCACGTCAAATATCTCTTGGTGGTGAAAAATCGATAAGAGTAGGCGTCCGCCGCCACCAGATCAAAATTCAAAATTTCCTACCAACTGAAAATATTTGGTATGTTCCGCGCACTTATGCAGTTGCAAGCGCGTAAAACACTCACCAAAAAAAAGGCAAAGAAAAGGATGACACAAAATGAGGTAAACAGTAAGAATAGGGCAGAGGTTGAAGAGGACTGTGTGAGGGGGGGGGGCGAGGGAGTGGGAGGGAGAGAGTGTGAGGGTTTTTCGAGCACTGAAAAGCGCTTTTCCCCGTCCCTTCAAATCCGCCTCCATCTCATCAGGCCCTCTTTCCTGTTTAACACCCTTCTCTCTTTATCAGTATTCGTCACTCTTTTTAATTTGATTTTTCGGCGCTTTTCTTTTTTTTTCTTTTTTTTTCTTCTAAATTTTCCCTCGACATTTTTCTGTGATGACCAGTCGAGGGATGATGCCAGACCAGTAATGACGCCTGGCACCGATGTCATGAACTGCGCATCGTGACGGCTGACGCATTGTGGGATGTGTCAAGGTCGGCCGATGGTGGAGGAGAAGGGTTTGTCGCTAAAACGTTCTATTTGCCGTTGCCTCCAGTTGGGTTTCGCCACTCTGCTTTTTGTTTGGTTAACCCTATCCGTACGTCGTGTTTTACTATCGTATCCATACGACGTGGTGAACTCTGTGCCACCACTTTCCAAAGAGGAAACTTACTCGTTAATCCGATCTGCACGCCTAGCATAGCAGTCTGTCAAAATGTGTTTTGAGAAATACTGAAAGTTTCAAAGAGATCTTCGTACTAGAAGTATTCTAAAATGTGAAGAATACAACCCTGGGATACAAAATGACCCCAGGGTGTACGGATAGGGTTTTAAAAAATAACGGTCCA
>NW_004797275.1:3279089-3281977 GCF_000002075.1 Aplysia californica
TCTCTCTCTCTCTCTCTCTTTCTCTCTCTCTCTCTCTCTCTCTCTCTCTCTCTCTTTCTCGTTCTCATTTCCTCTCTCACTTTTTTTTCTTTTTCCGTTCACCCTTTCTCCCCCCTCCCTTGAATGCTTCTTCCACTCTTTGGGTACATTAGGATCTTTTTTCCATATGCGGTATCACACAAATATCATCGATATACTTGCCAGTCATCTATAATTCATCTAACGAGAAATCTGTCTGTTTATATGATGCAATTGATAAAAGAGGATCTGCAAGTTTACCCTCTCTTTTATTTATAAGAGTAGTGTGTGCGCTTGTGAATTCGTATGTCCGAATTTAGAAGAAAGGGAAACGATTACAGAAGTCACTGGGAAACAGGTTCAATAATAATATGCCTTGACCTACGTTCGTCTTTACCTGCCATTATGTCTGTCTGACTAGAGAATCGATCACACCTAGCTTGAGGAATGGTCGACAGCGAAAGAATATCGATCACTCAAGAATTGATGAGTCAACGGGTACGAACGGCAGCAAGGAGCAGCGAAAACGAAGCCAAATTTGGCAGTGGCTTTGGCGTGGGGAAAAGATTTGCGTTTTATTCTGAATTAGTGTGCGAGACACTGACACTGCGGTGTGTCGGGTCAGGCGAAATGATGAGCTCACTGTGTGACTGAACGGTGGGCATGACGGAGTGAGAGGATAGCCGCTCCTTGTGAGAATTAGATGCAATGATTAGATGGGTCATGATGACCTTGCTAGGCGGTGTCTGTGGCGAAAATATCAGGTTCTTTCCCCGTTGTATGCTGGAAACATGAGTTTAACCCTCGTTTTAGGACATTGTTTCGTCGCTTTTAAGGGCAAGCAGGCTAACCCAGATTTCGGGGGTTTCCAGAAATCTTGACCTACACCAAAAGTTGGCATTGCCCTGCCTATAGGAGAAGTTTGGTTTCATTGGTGTGTATATTTGTTTGGTTTTAGAGAAAACTCTCCTTGTCTTTTAAAGAAACTAAACAAGGGGCAAAAACTTAACCTTCAATTTTCTCAAAACACGATTTTTCGGGATAGCCTCCTTGTGCTTAAAATCGACTGTTTTAATGCGTATGTCAGTGTGTAAGTTGGGATGGTATCTCACACTCACACTGAATTGTCCCTGAGGCATGGTCGAAGCAGCCTGACTCCAAATTCTAACAACATGTGTCTATAAGGACATAAATCAATAAATATTTACAAATTTACAACCAATCATGTCCCACCCTTTGTATGTTCATGATTATAAATTTGAATGCACAAAAGGAAAACCTGACAATTGGATCTTTATATTGTTTTTATATTTTAGTTAACGGATTTAAGAAAAGAGTAAGGGTTAATGTTAGTATCACAGTTGTTGGCTGTAGTAGATTAGTAGACGGTCAGGTAGAACAGAAACATAGCGGTAGATCATCTACTGGAACATTGATCAGACTTGTCCGGTTATAAACCGTCAAGTAGAGAAGAAACATTGCGACAGACCCTCAAAAGGACTTGCACCCATACAATAGTTCGTTAGCCTGCACAAAAGTGCGGTCAAAAATTCGTGGCGCAACTTATTGTCAAATATCTCCTCAACTAACGAACATTCCAGTTATTGCACAGTGCCTTGTATCAGTTTGTCTTAACAGATCGATATTTTTGTAAACACCTGGTAGCTGTATTCTAGAAAATTCCTTAATTAATACTAACTAAAAAATCCCAGTGGGTGTTTTTCTGATTTTAAAAGGTTTACAGCTGGGTCAATATCGCTTTTAAAAGTAAGTCCGTCATTTTTTTTTCCTAATGACGAGATTATTTTTTTAAACGCATTTTTCAGAACTTTTAATGCGAAAAAGTGTTCACTACAAAATGATTTCTTGCAACTAGTTTTGCCACTAAAAAGTGTCATTGGTGAGTTGTGACGTAAGCCATACGCATACGCAAAATGTGTATGAGAAGTGGGAAGCACTGTAAAAAAATCCATTTTCCGCGTGAAGGTGATTTGTAGTATTTTGTATAAATTTAAGAAGAAACGTTTTTAAATCTAGCATCAATTGTTGTGGAATAATACGGTTAAGTTAAGATAAATTGATACAAACTGCTGTGCAAAGTATAGGCGACACTGATTCACTCCTTAAAAAGACATTTGGGTATAAGTTGCGCCACGAATTTTAAACCGCACTATAGACCTTACATTACATACCATGCGCGCGAGAACGTGAGCTCTAAAAAACGTACCTGGTGAACAATAGTATTGAAACGCCACAATTCTTTGGTAAGAGCAAAACCTTCTCGCTGACTCATTTCCCCTTTCAGACGCAGCCATCACTGCACTGTATCTCTTTCATCTTCTGTGACTGGCACCAAAAAGTTTTCATCAAGTCGAGGTCTTAAGTCTTCTTTTGTAGACGCCACAGACAAAGGAAATAAGACAGAAAGAATTCTAAGTTTTCGAAACGCTTGGTTTGTGCAGTCTTCAATAAGTAGTGCTCTAAAGTGGACTCTATGAACAAACCCCTCCACAACATACACACACAGAGTCACGAACATGCATACAATACAATTTACGTCTCAAAAAGTAGGCTAAAAAAATAAGATCCTATTCAGAGATCTAAAGATTATAACAATGCCCTTGCATTAATATTCTCGAAGAATGGTTCCGTTTCTATTTATTATTTTCTAAGACTCTTTTGTTGCCACTTGTAGTGTGGCTTTAGTTCAGTAGATAATACTGGACTAAGGTTCTGAGGAGAGGAGGCAGGTTTAATTCCCAAACCTGGCATTACCGATTTTCTTGGGTTTTGTTAGGGGAGGAGGTTATTGACCTTCCGTACAATATACATGTTATTAGATCTACGTGTGTGTGTGTGTGTGTGTGTGT
>NW_004797275.1:3282145-3283632 GCF_000002075.1 Aplysia californica
GTGTGTGTGTGTGTGTGTGTGATTGTGTGAGCATATTTGATATCATCATTCTATTCTGTGGGAGGACAGTAACCACACAGCTGAGTTTTTCCCATCAGTTGCAAGGTTTTCATAACATTAAAATTTATAAAGTTTAATTCACAGTTATCACCATAATAAAATGCAATATCTGAAACAAACATACATAGACGACCATAGTTACTCATTCATTTCTTTGCCCGGATTCCTTTTTTTAAATTTTAATAAATGGTCAAATTTTAAGCACAAGAGGGTTATCCCGAAAAATGTTGTTTGAGAAAATCGAAAGTAAAGTTTTTGCCTCTAGTTCAGTTTCTTTAAAAGACACGGAGAGTTTTTTTTATAACCAATCAAATATACACACAAATGAAACCAAACTTCTCCAATAGGTAGGGCAATGCCCACTTTTGGTGTAGGTTAAGATGTCTGGAAACCCCCGAAATATGGGTTAGCACGCTTGTCCTTAAAAGCGACCAAATATTATCCTGGGTCTATACGGTCACACATCTGTTTGGGCTCTCCGAGTAAGTTGCTTTGGGTCGGTCTCCCCACGCACAATAATCTTGTAAAACAAACACATTGAACCACCTGTCTTCTTACACCCACCCTGCGTGTGCATAGTGCCAATAGTTGGTGTGAAAGGGGGGGGGGGAGAATGCTAACTGCTATTATCCGCAGAGAAGCGGCACATTATCGCACTCTCCCCAGCATTCTTTCCATTCTCAGACAGATTTTTTTGGAACCATTTTCAACAACGACTCTCGACCTACTCTACCGGCGACCGGTATGTTCACCTTAGCTGACACCCAGAACTCCAGTTTTACTTACTTTTTCACTCCTTCAGTCCCAACACGTGCGCTAAAATCGACTTTTTTTGTTTCGGTGTTTCAGGATTTGGAAGTATATTTTTTTGCACTCTTTGAGGATGATAAACTGTCTTGACATATCTGGCACACAATTTGTACGTGGAGAATGCAGTCGGTGAAATGTTCCCGCAGAGTCAAATGGAAGTTTCGTTTCGTTATTTAAAGAATGTAGACTAAAAGATTGGAAAGTTTGGAGAATCTTTTTTTTTTTTTTTAATGGGACCTGGGAACAAGGGAGTGAAATACACATGGAGAGGAAGAGAATTTTAGCCGGGTTTTTTTTTGTTTTTTTTTATGTTACCGCACTAAGAGAAACAGAATAATCGTTTACACCTGTTCCAGATCAAATATCAAAATAGAACGTTCAAATGAAGCATAGCAAAATTTATAACTTAGTCAAATCAAATTCAACATAGAAAGTTCTAACATTAAAATCAAGAGAGCATGTAACCCTAGGAATCTCAAATATCAAAATAGCGCTATCATTTGTAGAAGGCACAGAATGTCACCAGTTAATAAAAATATAGTATGGAGAAAAGAAAAAGAAAAAGAAAAAAAAACCCACTACGGTGAAGACCCAGAAAGGGAAATGTATGCTTCCAC
>NW_004797275.1:3284634-3286651 GCF_000002075.1 Aplysia californica
GTGCACGGGTGCAGGGTGGTGGATGAACTTGGTAACATGAAAACACATAGAAGATTCTATTTGCTTGCGTTTTTAAATTGGTGTATACAGGGAAAAGGGGGGGTGGGGGTGGGGGCTGTGCAAGGGACGAGGTGCCCTAAACCGAATTGGATGCTACTATACTGTAATGAACAACAATAATTAGTTTGTTCGTACGGATTCGGATTATTTGTTTGATTTTATGTGAATGAAGTACAATGTAGGGCAGAGAACCTATGTGTCTGTCATTAGAGAATCAGCAGTACACATCTTAAGAAAGGTTGCTTTATTTTCTTTTACTTTTTTCACCTTAGTCTTTGGACGTAGATGATTCACATCAAGACAAAAATAGTCTCACTTTGTACTGTAGCATGTACAGGATACTAAACGGCACAGAAGAAAAACAGATAACACCGCTAATGGAATTAGTAAGGATAAATTCTACCTCTAATGCATTTATCTGCACAGGTTCCCGATTTTTTTTAAACGTTCCCTGAAAACAAGAAAAATCAAAAGAAGCATGCGAGTCGTTGAAGAGTCTGATATATTACGTTTTACTTATCTCTGCTGTGTCTGCCTTTCTCTCTCACCCCTACCCACCCCTAATCCCACCACATGAGAACCGTTATAGGCTGGAGCTGTACATCTCTTTACTCAAGCAAACAAAAGAATTATGGATTCATCCTCACTGGGTGTAGAAATACCGGCACCGTCTAAAAATGGCGGAAATCATACAGTGAGGACATTTGACACAATTAATGCTTTTGCGTGTAAGCGATCCACAGAAATATAGTTTTAGTAGCTTAAGTAAGAGTTTTACGGCACTTGCAACTCAATAAGGTCATAATATAAGTGCCGAAGATTAGAGGTGTTACAAGAGAGTAACAAACACAAAAAAGAAGTAGGAGAGATCAGATTGATAGATGTTTGGTAGGAAACAAGGAGCAAACCACACCAGAGCCCCCGCCAACCACCCACCACAGAAATATGATGAAAAAGCATGTAAGTGGAAGCTTTCGACGTCCGTCGACAAATCAGATGCATGCAGTGTGCACGCCACGTTAGAAAAACTTTTAAAAAATAAAGTACCGTAGCAGATTTTTTCGCTCAGAACATCCGACAACAACGGCCCGCCAGCAAGTGACGGTGAGTGGAAGAAGCACTCCAGGTAGGCAGCGGAGGTGTCTGGGAACAACTTGTTGATGGGGCAACCTGCAGGTATTCTCAGGTATTCTCAGGTGAGACATATCCAGGTGAGAGCCGCGAGATATCAAAGGTGAGCCGAGGGACGCCGGAAATTCGTTGCAGACTTGACCTTGACATTATCCGGACCCGCAGCCTCGCGCAGGTAAAGTGATCGAAGTCATGAGCATCAATGTCTACTTGGACGTACACGACTTTTGTGTTAAGGTAAGGGTAATTAGTGGCGTCTCCCTCCTCAAAAACAAACGGGATCTTCTTTTTATTTAAGTCTGCGTGGGATGGGTTGAAAAGGATAGACATACACAGAGGTACCTCCTGAGGTAAACTCCAGATTTTGGGGGGCGGGGGTTCTTTTTTTTTTTTCTTCTCTTTTTTTAAAGAGGAAGATGGTGGTTCTTGTCGCCGGAAGAGACAGGAAAAGAAAAGAAGGACGTAACGCCTGAAGATAGCAGCAGGATTTTAAAGAAAAGGGTAAAGTGAGGAGAGGAATATGCCGGCACAGTTTGTTATTGAAGGCATTGCAGCAGTCCTAAAAATACCTGGAGGTCTATTTCTGTCGCCTGATGACGCCAAGAGGTTGGGGTTAAATCTGGGTTAAGTGTCTGTCAGAAGCCGTGAGAAGAGAGTGAGTGAGAGATAGAGAGAGAGAGAGAGAGAGAGAGAGAGAGAGAGAGAGAGAGAGAGAGAGACTGTGGGAAGACTAGGAGGAATGCTGAAGATTTTTTTTTCGAGAGGGAAGGATCGGACAGAGGTTAATGAAGCATAAAATGGGGGCACGACGCCATGCAGATAATGA
>NW_004797275.1:3286751-3292345 GCF_000002075.1 Aplysia californica
ACAAAAGAAGTAAAGAAAAATGACAATAGTAAGGATTAGGAAAGAAAAAGCAGTAGTTCCCTGTTATAGATCAGGTACAGTTATGAGCGTGGCATTGATGAATCAGCCCTTTTACAATTCTACTGTGCATAAACGAAAAATGTACCCCCTTTGGGAATGGACAAAAGACACTTCAGTCAGTGGCGCCGCCCCGGGGGGGTGGAGCTATTGGAGAGCCCTATAATAATAATTGCGTTTATATAGCGCATATCCACACTCTACAGAGTATCCAACGCACTTTCCGACTATTATTACCTTCAGCAGACCCTAGAACACTCTGAAACATTCTTGGCTTCCCAGGAAAGCATACAGAGCAAACTGCTAGGGATTTCACACCCCCAAACACTAACAAACAGACAAGATCCTTCCCCGTCTATAGCCGGGTACCCATTCCCACCTGAGTGAAATGAGGAAAATGTGTGTAAAATGTCTTTCCAAAGGACACAACGTCGAGTCCCTGACGAGATTCGAACCCGCGACCGTACGGTTGAGAGTCCAAGAGCTTCACCTCTAGGCCACCGACGCCCTCAGACACGTGTGTCCGTTATCTTGTGAAAGAGTTAACAGAAGATCAAAGTCAGAAGGTGGACAGACAGCAGCAGAAAACCATCATGGGAAGGAACTCCTTCAAGCAAGTGTTTCAATTCATAGCTGCCTACCACCTTGGGAGCAAAAGCGGGGAGGGGAGTACATGTATTATTATTATTATATTGCCAGGATATGACTCTTGGGTGGCCCCCTGTGGTGGCTCTTTTTTCTTCTTTCATGGGCTGGGGGAATGCATTGTTTTGTTCGTGTGTAAGTTGTTATTTTTGTTTTGTTTTTGTTGCTCGCATAAACGAGGACTGATCCTGTAACTCTTGTGTGATGTTCGTTATTTAGTGATAGAAAAAGGAGTATAGTTTATTCAAACCATTGGCCACCTTTCCCCCAAACGGGAAGGCACTGTAAGAGGGTTGGGGGGGGGGGGAGGGGGAGCTTCGTGTAGATAAAACCAACATTTCAGATAGCAGGATCTCTCTACAACCACCTCCTGATCCTCACCCGCCCTCGCCCCTTTTTAAATAATTAATACGATATTTTTTTTCTGCCGGATGCTGTGGCCATATCAAAAACGTTTGAGCTGAAATTACCAAGCTAAGCCTATTGACTATTGACTTGTTAGGACACCTTTCGGGGCCAGAGTTATACCGACTCATCTGGAATAGCACTTAAGTAAACAGGAATCCTAGACCAGAAAAGTACTACAGAAATCATTGACCTACATGATATGAAATGCGCGAATTAAACATCCCTTTTTTAATGTGAGGTAATTTCAAAGACGCGGCATGGCGCTGTTAGCTCAGCTAGTATCATACTGACCTCTCACTAGTAGACGGACGGTGCTGGTTTAAATCCCCGAAAGAACATTTGCCTTTGAACTCAGGTCGTTTTGTGGAGTTTACAAGGCTCTCATTTGACCCGGCTTGCTCGGTCCCATTGGAACAGGGGTTTGGTTTTACGGGGTACCCATTGGGGGATCGGGTGAATCAATGTCACCCATACTTTGCACATCAGTTTGTATCAATTTGTCTCCACTTAATCACATTTTTCTACAACAACTACGGCTCGATTAAAAAAATTTTCTTCATAAATTTATATAAATACTTTAAATTTCCATCTCGCGAAAAAATATGATTGTTCACAGCACTTCCAGCTTCTAGCACATATTTTGCATACGCATATGGACTACCACACAGCTCGCCAATGACATTTTTTAGTGGCAAAACTTTTTACAAGAAACTAATTTTATTGTGAACACATATTAACAAATAACATTTATGTTGGTCTAAAAGAACAGGCAGAGTTCTTGATTCACATTTTTTTTCAAGCTCCGGTTTGTGGTGAAGTCGTTTAGAGGCTCGTTTTATATTGAAGTCAAAGAGACGAGTTCGATTCCCTATTGTATCGAGTAGGGTTGACATGAACCTCACAAGCTGGGTCGAAGAAAGAAGGCCACATCGTAAATGAGCCAAATTGTGTCAATAACGGAAACAACATTAACTATAGTCAATCTATATAATTATATGCATTCTGAATATTATATGCAGTTTTCTGCCGTAATTATTGAAAATGAGAAATTACCTCCTCTACTATTTTCTCCGTAATATTAGCCAACGAAACGCTAATCAGTTTAAAGAGGTTGCATTCATGGGTGAAATTAATACTGTTGCGATGAAAAAGCAGTTGATGAATTCAAACTATCTCAAATCAGGGCCACCTATCTCTAATGGCCTCGTTAACATTTTGTACTTCAACTTCAAAGGTTGGAAGAATTAGCCACTGCTGGTTTCAATGCTCTGTCAATTCTGATTATTTTAAACGAAACCTCTCTCTTTAAAACTGAAGAACGCCTAATAAAGTACTTAAATATTTATTCACCAACACTGGTGAGAGGAGCGCATTTCATATTATGTAGCACATTCTTCTTTTGTTTGATTTCTGTACCACGTTTCCGGGTCGATTCACGAACAAAAGCAAAACTTGACAATATTGACTCGGACGAGGATTGCTACTGCTGTTACAATAAAAAAAACCTCATCGCACTCTAGGCCCGTGGGCTACAATGTCAAGAGAAGAGGACGAACCAACCACTTACTTAGCACATGTGTGAGCCACACGGTGCCCTCTGGTAGTTATAGGCACCAGGTCTAAGTATTAGTAAAGAAAGAGGTAGCTCTTCATGAACCCAGGCTATTGGGTGCACGGGTGCAGGGTGTCTATCACAGAATAGAAAGCGAACTTATAAGACTGAGATGGGCTTTATATATGGGGCGGTAGCGGAAACAATGTGGATCGAGGAAATCCAGCTTGTCAAAAAAAGAGCACTTTTCATAATAATATACTAAGGAGAAAAAAGAAGATAAATTAAGAAGCAACACATAAACGCTGTATGGTGTTTTGGTAGACTAATAATTATTCAAGATTTGATCTTACGAAAGACCCTCACATGCACCGATGCGTCTTTAAAAAAGTGCTCGGAATCACGTCTGAAAATAAACACAAAATCAATTAAAGTCCTGCGTTCTGCTTAACCTAAAAGTAAGACTCTTGGATCTATTGATCTGTAAAGAGAATTCGAGGCTCTCAAGCTATAGCTTTAACTCACTGAAGACGCGATATCTAATCCCCCAACAACGCTTCAACATGCACTGTTTTGTGGGTACTTTTTTTTTTTAAAGGGAAGAGTAATTCCTTATTTATATAACAGATTTTTCAATTCGATTTTCTTTGTCTGGAATTTAAAGAGGTGGACTACAACGTGTATGCTGTGAAATATGTGTCTGATTTGTGTATGGAAGTTCAAAATGTGCCGCAATATAGCCATTGCTCTGATGATCTGATCAGCCATATTGTGTAAGAGTAAGAGTCAGAGTAAAGGTTTGATGCCCTTATCAACACTATCAGGCAATTTAAGAGGCGGAACCTCCGAATTTAACGTCCGTCTCTGAAAGGACCGAGCCTTAATGAGCTGAGAGCCTTGAAAACTCCACAAAATGACCTAAATTCAAGTACACCCAGTCAGTGGTGTAATATACTAGGGCCAACCGTTCCGTAGCTCAGCATGATACATTGTATCAATAGAGCTATTGGATTGTTTGTTCAGTAGAGGTTTTTACGACGCTCGCAACTGCGTAAGGTCATATGAGCGCCAAGGGGTGGATGTCAACAGAGATGTCCTTACAGGGAATCAGACTTACTCTGCTCACCTCTCTAGCATCAACAGTCTGCTTCGACTTTCAAGGCACCCCGGAAATAGTGGGTAACAAGAGTGTGACAAACAAACAAAAGAAGTAAAGGAAAAATGACAATAGTAAGGATTAGGAAAGAAAAAGCAGTAGTTCCCTGTTATAGATCAGGTACAGTTATGAGCGTGGCATTGATGAATCAGCCCTTTTACAATTCTACTGTGCATAAACGAAAAATGTCCCCCCTTTGGGAATGGACAAAAGACACTACAGTCAGTGGCGCCGCCCCGGGGGGTGGAGCTATTGGAGAGCCTTATAATAATAATTGCGTTTATATAGCGCATATCCACACTCTACAGAGTATCCAACGCACTTTCCGACTATTATTACCTTCAGCAGACACTCTGAAACATTCTTGGCTTCCCAGGAAAGCATACAGAGCAAACTGCTAGGGATTTCACACCCCCAAACACTAACAAACAGACAAGATCCTTCCCCGTCTATAGCCAGGTACCCATTCCCACCTGAGTGAAATGAGGAAAATGTGTGTAAAATGTCTTTCCAAAGGACACAACGTCGAGTCCCTGACGAGATTCGAACCCGCGACCGTACGGTTGAGAGTCCAAGAGCTTCACCTCTAGGCCACCGACGCCCTCAGACACGTGTGTCCGTTATCTTGTGAAAGAGTTAACAGAAGATCAAAGTCAGAAGGTGGACAGACAGCAGCAGAAAACCATCATGGGAAGGAACTCCTTCAAGCAAGTGTTTCAATTCATAGCTGCCTACCACCTTGGGAGCAAAAGCGGGGAGGGGAGTACATGTATTATTATTATATGGCCAGGATATGACTCTTGGGTGGCCCCCTGTGGTGGCTCTTTTTTCTTCTTTCATGGGCTGGGGGGATGCATTGTTTTGTTCGTGTGTAAGTTGTTATTTTTGTTTTGTTTTTGTTGCTCGCATAAACGAGGACTGATCCTGTAACTCTTATGTGATGTTCGTTATTTAGTGATAGAAAAAGGAGTATAGTTTATTCAAACCATTGGCCACATTTCCCCCAAACGGGAAGGCACCGTAAGAGGGTTGAGGGGGGGGGGAGGGGGAGCTTCGTGTAGATAAAACCAACATTTCAGATAGCAGGATCTCTCTACAACCACCTCCTGATCCTCACCCGCCCTCGCCCCTTTTTAAATAATTAATACGATATTTTTTTCTGCCGGATGCTGTGGCCATATCAAAAACGTTTGAGCTGAAATTACCAAGCTAAGCCTATTGACTATTGACTTTTTAGGACACCTTTCGGGGCCAGAGTTATACCGACTCATCTGGAATAGCACTTAAGTAAACAGGAATCCTAGACCAGAAAAGTACTACAGAAATCAGTGACCTACATGATATGAAATGCGCGGATTAAACATCCCTTTTTTAATGTGAGGTAATTTCAAAGACGCGGCATGGCGCTGTTAGCTCAGCTAGTATCATACTGACCTCTCACTAGTAGACGGACGGTGCTGGTTTAAATCCCCGAAAGAACATTTGCCTTTGAACTCAGGTCGTTTTGTGGAGTTTACAAGGCTCTCATTTGACCCGGCTTGCTCGGTCCCATTGGAACAGGGGTTTGGTTTTACGGGGTACCCATTGGGGGATCGGGTCTGGTCAGGTCGGTTTGTTAGCCAAATTAAGGGCGCAAAGCGGCTATCATGGCAAAAGCCGGTCGCACCCGACTCGCCGACTCAAAAACAAACGCGTTTTGTCTTCAGACGACGAGTGGGGCGATCGCCTCCGACTCGACCCGACCCGACCCGATCCCATCCGCATTGGGCACCCCGT
>NW_004797275.1:3293383-3297246 GCF_000002075.1 Aplysia californica
TTATATATATATATATATATATACCTTTATTCAAAAAATATTATGTTTGTGCTTATGTGTATATGTGCGTGCGCGCACGTGTGTGTTTGTGTGTCATATGCTCACACACTTAGTAGCCTTGAATAACGCCATAGTTTTTTAGCAACATGTGGGTACGTGCATGATTCAAATTCAAACGCCATATACTTTGATCATTCCATTGAGTGTGTACACATTCACTCTTGCGTGAGTTCAACTGGAATTGCATGCGGGCGCGGTAATTACGCGTTATTGGCTATAAATGCGTCGACTCGCTTCGACTGATTCAGACTCGGTGACTACTCACGCATGCAGTTGTATTGTTTCTTTTTCCGGTGGCCTGCTGTAATTTGAACTGCGAACAAGTAATGGCAACATGACATTTCATGTTACTCACCCATTTATTTGCTTCATAATACCTATGCCCCGGCGTAAAGCGTAAAACGCATGATGTGATGGCAGAGACTACCCCTATAATTAAATCGTGAATGATTTCGTCGTTTTGGAAAACCCATTAGAATTTTTTTAAACAATGTCGTTATGTTAAAAATGGTATCTGGCTGTCTACCTAATTTGAATAATTGCAGGCTGTCTGCAAACACGGTGTTAGCATTGAAGCGTTATATTTTGCTATTCGTCATTAAAAGGATTTTCATTTATCAAGGAAAAACAAAAGAATAAATAATGGTCATTCTATATTATCATTCAAACCCAGCTTACCTCAATTTGGCACCAAATGACAACGATCGCGAAAAGAACGCGCAATAAATAGAGTTCAGATGTTGGCAGGTCCCTTCGTAGTCTTTGGCCTTTACCCTCAGAGATGTAGGAAGTTCCAAGCAGTCCCAGAAAAAACAGTTCATATCCGTTGGCCCTTTTTCTTAATAATAAATGATATGATGTAGTATAACTGACACCAGATAAATAAAAGATGTCTTGAGTGTGAGTGGTGCTTTGGAAAAGAGGGGGGGGTAGAGAAGGGGGGGGGGCAGACAATAATAATAATATGATTGTAGAGGGGAGTTGGAGGGAAGTGGGTTGGGGAGGGCATGGTTTAAAGGATGTGGATTTTAAGAAAGAGTCCTTCTTGCCTCTCCGAACCCATTATGTTATCCAAATCACCCATTTCTGTTTGTTTGGGTTTCTTTTCTCTTCGAAGGCGTTGATTACTATGTATATGAGAGAACATTTGAGGAAATACTTATTGTTGTCATGAAAATTATTTTGTATTTGATATTCTTCTCGGCTTGATCATGTAGACTTTCTATATAGTTAGGTTTTCCACTGGTTTGATTTGGATGCGTACTCTAGTTCGAGTGCTATAGAAGTGGGAATACAGACAGATGTTTGGAGTCACTAAAACCGCCCCTCATTCAAAACTCACTCTGCACGAAACTGTAGCTGATGAATTAAGGTTTGTAGTGCTTTGTCTCCGTCTATAAGACGGTTTAGACGTATGATCATTTTTTCTAATATCTTGGGGTTCATTTTCTCTTTAATATGGTGTTCTACAGTATGCTTACAGTAGAAACCACTGACTATTTGGGACTCTGAATTTGTCTGCATCTTCTACCTTTTCAATGCTGCTGTTGTCCTAATCTATTCCTGGTAAAATGTTGACTCCAACTCAACAGGTAAACGAAACGATCACGACGACAACACCTCCTGTCGTTTTCCCCAATCTGTGGGTTCCAGACGGTGCGACATCGGTTCCCACGTCGCCGTTTCCCCGTGTTTTGAGAGGTGTAACCCGAAGCCATGAAAAATCATAATTCGCAACATCGCCCTTAGAATATCGGAGAGCATGACCCCCATAATATACAGATGGGCTCTGGGACGTGGGGAAGAGGTTATGGTAGCCGCCATCTGTTCCTTCTGTTTAGGCTGTGTACATATTAGAACTCCCGGCTTTCAAGTATAGAAAGGTTTCACCCACTGACGTCATGTTACCTTTTAACTGTATGTGTTATGATTATCTGCAGTCTTAAAAACGGGTCTCCGTTCCACTTTATGACATCTGGATATTTTGGGTTAGAAAGAAATAACCAATGACTTAAAAGTTAAGTTTGGATAGTTAATACAAGTTGTACAACGTGCCTACATCAAAGAATTCAATGGCAACAAGGCTAGAGGGTGACCGAGAAAAACCTGGATAGATGGAGTCAGGAAAACATTATTAACAACTGTGGGCATCCCCCTGACCCAAGCTCTCCGGCTGGTGGCAGAGAGACGTCTCTTTCTTCCCGCGACACCCAAGAGGGTATAAGAGGCGGATGAAAGTAAAGTAAAAGTAAAGTATAAAAGTTGAAGATGTTTTTCGTCATTATTATAACAATTTAGATGAGTTGAGAGGCTGATCGCTTTCACCGTGCCTATCACGGAGAATACTGGATGTACGAAGTATGGGAGCAGAAAAACGGAGATACTCAAGGCTATACCAGTTACCACCTATGAAGGAATCTCACATTCTTTGCTTTGCACATAGAAGAGCCTGTCGATTACAACACAGACGCCACTGTTATGCTTTCTGTGTTAAAGCACCATCCCTCGGCAAGTTATATGAAGACCACACAGGGGCAAATCGCCCGCCTGTGGTATGGATGCTCTGAGCCTTGAGCACCCACCGAGATGACTGTCGAATGCCTATGGTGGGTATTGGCGCAAAATCCAACCCTCCACTCAAAAACAAACGAACTCAATGAGATACTTTTTTGGAATCCCAAGTGTATATTGACGGCTGGTCATAATTTATGAAGTTGTCAGCTCGATCATATGTTTTTACAAACATTACACAGACGTTGTTACAGTTTCAAGAATTGGCAGGCCTGTGCCAAGCTTGTAACTACGAAATCTTACAATTTATTGGAAAACACAAGACAAGCGATATTTCTGTGCAGAAGCATAATAATGATTATAACATAGCCCACATCTTATGATGCGCGACCCCCTGCCGATTTCTTGTGATCCGCAGAATATTAACTACGATTCAGGAAACATTTCCTTAACTAACCTGATAATGTACACAACCTGATCAGATCGTTTAATTACAACCAAACTCTACTTTTTTTCTGGGTCACGAATCACCTGTTCGGAACACGTGACAAACCGTAGTAAGATTTTTATCTATAGAATGACACAATCAGGTGAGAACAAAACAAACACAGCTGTCGTCTGATTGAAATTAACCAGAGTGAATAGAGTGGCTTGAGGTGTTCCAGTTCTTCATTGTCCTTACTGTAAATCTTTTACGCCCCCAAAGGACACAATTTAGATAATTTAGGGTGCGGGCTCCTTCAATGTTGTCCGACAGGGCCAACCCGATCTTTGTAGGACTCAAAAGTCCACAAGCAGACAGTCAGAGTAACTCGATATAAAAGCTTCCATACTCTGGAATCGTAGATACGCCTTTTACGTGTTTGGCTAAAGAATAACCTTAGCATTACACCATGGGCGCCATGTTCGTCTTATCAAAGTGTACGACGGTGAGTTCGCCCAAGAACTACATGTAGATTCTACCTTGTCAAGTGACAGTTCGCACAACAAGGCAACAAAGAAAGGAAGAGAAGAGAATGAGAGGGAATCGAGGGTTTCTTTATTTGTTTGTTTTTGTTTGTTTTTGTTTTTTGTTCGTTCGTTTGTTGTTGTTGTTAGGGGGGAGTGGGGTTTTGTTTTATTTTGTTGATTTTAAAAATGTTGTTGTTGTTTGTTTGTTTGTTTGTTTGTTTGTTTTTGTTTTGTTTTTGTTTTTGTTTTTTGTTGCGGGGGGAGGCAGTATTTGTTGTTATTTTCATATTAACGTGGACATGTGGCTCTGTAGTGTTGTGTTGCAGTCAGGCATCGGGGAT
>NW_004797275.1:3298080-3300430 GCF_000002075.1 Aplysia californica
CCCTCTTTTTCCAAAACAAAACAAAACAAAACAAAACAAAACAAAAAGTGAAAAACAAAATCCTTTTGGCCCTACAGTGTTCTTCTTAATCCCGCTCGAGGCGAAAATCCCCGGGGGAGATATTTTTCCCCAATTTGTTTTTGCTTTTAGCTTGTTTGTTTTCCGTCGGTAATTTCCTGCTCGCACAGCTTCTGTTGTAAATTTAAACCGGCAACATTTCACTTCCTCCCTATCAAATAACGAATTCGTTCGTTCTTGCTCTTCCGCGGTGATTTTTTCAAATCTTATCTGAAATTAAAGGAACAAATTGTAATTCTTTGGTCAGCATCGACAAGTCAGTAGTGACAAAGTTAATGGAAACCGAAAGAATAGAAGCAGCGATTGTCTTTAGGCCATTCCCAAAGGGGAGACATTTCTCGTTCATGCACAGTAGAATTGTAAATGGGCTGATTCCTCATCAATGTCACGCTCATAACTGTGTCTGATCTACAACAGGGAACTGCTGCTTTTTTTCCCTAATCCTCACTATCGTCATTTCCTCTACTTCTTTTGTATGTTTGCCACACTCTTGTTACCCACTATTTCCGGGGTGCCTTGATAGTCGAAACAGATTTTGTGCTGTTGAAGCCAGAGAGGTGAGCAGAGTAAGTCTGATTCCCTGTAAGGACTTCTCAGTTGACATCCACCCCTTGGCGCTCATATGACCGTATGCAGTTACGAGCGCCGTAAAACATCTACTGAAACTAAATAGAAGCAAACATGGGCATGGTTTTGTGATTCTAATGGTCATTGTAGCAACACGACCTACACCATTTAGATCATTTAGAAGGAAGGCTGCTTGCATCTAGCCATTCAAGGCCAACTTTGGCTGAGCGGGATACAGTATCCAAGCAGGCAGACGGAGATATTAAAATTTTGAATTTTTAACACATTCTTCACCCGGGAATAGAACTCGGGCATTCTGTGTTTAACAGCAAATAATCTAACCGTCAAACTATAGACCGACGATTTGGCACAGTCCTGCAGCGAGAGTTCACGTGCTCCCTTTTCGAGAAGGTTTACGTGCCAAGTAGGACATCGAACTTTCCGATCCCGCAAACAACTCAGGGCAGACAATTTTATCGAAGCTCTTACTCGGTTCAGAGAAATACCTGCCTCGTAATACTATTATAGCTACTCTGGGACTCTTAACAAGATCATAATGTCAATGTTTCACTTAGCTTTTTGCTCTCGACGAACAGTAGAACTACATGTGTATCTACTGTGTACCTGTTTGAAAGATCAGATGATTTCTAGGATACCACTACCACAAAGAAGGTGTAGAACCAAAAAACACCCTGATGGGTTTTTCTGTGTCTTTTTTCATAAATGTTTAACCTCTCTCCACTTACTCTCGCCATACCCAGAAATCACACATGTTATTATGTCTGCTTGGGTAATCCTAGAGGAACTTGTTAGATCGTTGTGAATATCCACTTCTGTAGAAATTGAAATCGGCTCTTTTGATCTTCAGCATGTGACTTGGCACTACAGGAGTGTGAACTCGATACTACTTGTTGCATAGAAGCCACGTCTTGACGATACTATTCAAAGGCGATATCTATAGAGAACTTCGGGATCTTGATGTCAAATAACAACATATGCAGTACTGCAATCAAAATTTGCAACGGTCAAAAGTCGTACCATAGCGTAATTCGACTTCGAACTTTTCAGAAAATAAAATGCAAGGTTTCGAATATCGAATGACGTCACGGAACGCAAGCAATGCCTTCCAGCTTCGGCCGAGTTCCATAGCCAGCATACGTCTCGCATAAACCGCTGAGCTGGCAGATTTTAATTAGACACACGTGATCTGGGGTGTCCGGAGGTGAGTCTGGCTCCTCCTTTAGCCCACACACCGCAGCCTGGCCTTAATTAGCATACGCGTCGATCTGCATTAACCAGATGAAGCTAAAAACCATGACAGACAATAATATTTTCTTTGAACATTTGTATTAACCGCAGTCTACGTAGCCATAGCGTCTGTCCATCTTGTACGTATAGCATGTGGTTATAATTCCTTTAGAAAGCAGGTGCCTCCGGCTGGTTGTTTCGCTGTTGATGCTGCAAGCTGTCGTGAATCATTATCCGCCCCCTCGCCATGTACGATTACGAGAAGATAAGATAAGGTAAGAACTTATTATCCTCAAGTAAACCTTTTTCTCACAGATTCTGACAGGGACAATTTACTACGAGGACCCCTACGATGGAAATAACGCAAAGAAAATAATAATACAATGTAATATAAATTTGAAGTAATTCTGCCTATTCTGAATCTCTCTCTCTCTCTCTCTCTCTCTCTCTCTCTCTC
>NW_004797275.1:3302214-3303490 GCF_000002075.1 Aplysia californica
CACACATACATATACATACAAACAGATATATACACAAACACACACAAACACACACACACACACACACACACACACATACACGCACACACACACACACACACTCACAAATACACACACAAACACACACTCGTTTGCCGATATCTCCTCCAGACCCAGCATGATGATGAGCATGATGAAGACAATCTGCTGCTGATGAAACTCGCTTACGTAAGGAGTTACCGGAAACTGGAGATCAGAAAGATATGAGCCAAGCGCACTCCACACCTCCCCCCGTCATCCACTTTCTGCACCCTTTTCCCCCAATCCATCTCACCTTCCCCTCCGCTTTACTAGAAGCTCACTGCTCCGACGATAACGTTTGCAAATTAAAAACAAATTGATTAAACTGCAGTGCAGATGGTCCTGGTTCGAGTCTAGGTTCTTAAATCGCTGGGGACAGAGAAAGATAGAGTACATTAAACTTCAAAATTTTATTCGTCTTCAGTTCGAAACAGTATTTAACTCTCTTTAGACGGCGTGCCAGTTCAGCTGGTTCATGGAATCAATCCACTGGGTACAATCGTATAAGAAATCTACCACATCCCAGTCGATCCCCGATATCTGTAATAAAACTGTAAATTTAATTTATTGTTCGGTAGGCCGAAGAGCTAGAACTGAGATGGCCACTGGATCGGAAAAGTAAAGTAAAAAAAAATAATTCGGATCATTCATTTCCGATCAGTTTCGTGTCATTTGTGTAAATAAGGAACATAGAGATGGAGTTCTAACGAAGTTTATGATGCTAAAGACTTGGGCGACAAATAAACTGGTCCCGCACAAAGGAGAAATAGCCTAGCTTCCGTACACAAAGTGTTTAATGGACAGCACAATAATCTGCAACCAGAATCCTGCTTTATACATCATGACCGGAAACAAACCCATCCATCACACTCATCAAAAACATTCACCGGAGATAAGGGGCTCCAGGAAGCTCCGCCCACTTTGCCCATTCCCTGCTTCAGAACCAAAACATTCTTTCTCAACGATAATATTTCACAGATGGCACCTTTTGACTCTTATCCCGGACATTTCCTGTGAGAATCCTCCACCTTCTCCTCCCCCTTCTTCACCACAACCAGATGCACCTTAACCTCTTAGAAACCTTTCCGTAGAAGCAAACCGCAGCTATTTTTTTCCCGAAAATGGCAAAAAAATGATATTCTTGACGTTATGTTGTGTGTGTTTGCGTGCATGCGTGCGTGCGCCCGCGCGCGCACGCGCGCGTGTGTGTGTGTGT
>NW_004797275.1:3305682-3307157 GCF_000002075.1 Aplysia californica
AATGTAGGTATCTTTCAGCCATACCCCTGATCTTAGGCTAGGTAAGATCTAGCACCTAGCCTTCTTTGAAAAGGACGCAAACATTTTGGAGGTCCAGTGTGTCCAGTGTGCAAGTTGTGAAATGTAAAGATTCTTTGGCGGTTCAAAATCGATAAGAGTAGGCTTCGGCCCCCATCCAGGCACAATTTAAACTTAATTCCTACTAAACTGAAAACATTTAATGTGTCCTACGCGCTCATATGACCAGATACAGTTGCGAGTGCCGTAAAGAACTTTACCCAAAAATATTTTGTTTTATTAAAATAAAAATAATTAAGGATACGAGCTCCGACACTGCCTATTAGAGCGAACTCAAGCTGAGAGGCATACGACATCCCATCAGAAAGACTGGCAGGGGCACTCAATAAGAATTTTCCCGAACGAGGATCGAACTCGTGTCTTCTATTTGTGACGGTGTAGCGCCTAAATGATACACAAGAGAAGCTGGTAGGACCGAGAGTGATTGCTACTGGGAGTGGATCTATCTTGTTCTTTTAAATTGTAAATCAATATAATCTTTTTCCTTGCCAGTCTGTAAGTTTGCGTAGCAGAAAAATATCCCAGGATCTTTGTTTCCACTACATTCCAAGCGCACTTTGAAAAACGAAAGTAAAGCTGTATTTTATTTATTATACTTGCTTTCTCTGTGTAATTCCGTAAGTCTCAGCCCAGAAACACATTTTGTTTCCAGCGAGTCTATCAGTCTGTCCCCGGGGTTTTATGCACCCCAAATTGCATATTTCTGATTTTTTTAATCTATCATTCTTTGTAAAAATTAACAGAATCGCATACTTTCACACTTTTGGGCTCAGTTTGCATAATTTCAGATTGTTTTCTCTTAAAACCGCGGGGATAGATCAGTGTGAATCTGGGTTGAGTATGATACAACGTTCCAGCAGATAGGAAGAGATTATCGGTATGATATCTCTCGCAGATAGGAAGAGATTCTCGGTAAAATACATCTCGACACGTGGGAATCGAACTCAGGTCTTCTACGTGCAACATGCAGTGAAGAGTGTAACCGCTATGCCACTGACGCCAGAAGTGTGACTTGTTTGAGCCTACACAGACACATCTTTGGTCATTTAGGAGGCTGGCAGCTTCCAACCTGTCACTAGGGACCACCCGGTATTTATGGCATCTTACAAAATCCGAAGGTAAGGATAGTTGTCTTCCATGCAAGGTGCATATGGTCGCTTCTAAGGACAAGCGGGCTAACTCAGATTTCGGGAGTTTCCAGAAATCTTGACCGACACCGAAAGTGGGCATTGAAGAAGTTTGGTATCATTGGCGGGTAAATTTGCTTGGTGATAGAGAAAACCCTCCTTGTATTTTAAACGAAACTGAAAAAGGGGCAAAAGGTTTGCCTTCGATTTTCTCAAAACAGTATTGTTCGGGATAGCCCCCTTGTGCTTAAAATCAGCCATATATCATCT
>NW_004797275.1:3307671-3309306 GCF_000002075.1 Aplysia californica
CCTCTCTCTCTCTCTCTCTCTCTCTCTCTCTCTCGCTCTCTTTCTCTCTCCCTTTCTTCCAAGGGAGGTGTACAGCTCAAAGTTAACACCACACATAGTTAAAGAGAAAATGCATCGTCGTACCAATAACGTAGGCTTCCCTGACTGAGGATGCACCAAACGTACATTGCATGTCATTTTAATATATATTATGAATATAGTTTAGGGCAGTAAGCTGATATTAAAAATCTTACTCAACCTTCCATAAACAATTCTTGAGACGATCTTTTCCTCGACAATATTTTGGAAAGGATTTTATGGCTATTCTTTTTCTTTTCTTTCTGTTTGTTTTTGGAGGGGTTGGGAAACGATATTCTTTGAGGCAAGAGGTTTGTACAATGTGTTCAATACTAATAACTGAGGACGGTTGCTATAATTCCAAAGACGGAGAAAAAAAAACCCCAATGCCCCGTTTGTCTATTCTTAGTTTCTGTGGCACCCCAAACATTAGCCACAACATTCCCCCTCTCCCTGGCCTTAAACACCCTGTAGACAGGCTCTTCCAGCGACGATGCCCGACGACCCAATTTACAGGGTGCTGGTCGAATCAGGACGACCATATCTTTAGCTGTGTGTGACGTCACAGGAAACTCGAATGTGTCATCTGTGACTATAAATACATTGGGTATACCCACAGATCAAGAGCTTATAACGGGTAACCAATAATTCCCATAATAGGCAACCAGTCACGTATAGCATGGAGACTTTGTATTTGTTTAAACAGTCGGTTGGGCTGAAATCAATACCAAAATTTTTAATTTAATTTCCAGCTTTTTAAAAAATGTAAGTGTTTTTATACAAGCATCGGCACAATTCAGATCATTTTACGAGGCGGGCTTCCGATCCTACCCTCCAGGGCCAACCCGGGTTGAGAAGGAAACAACATTCCAGCAGTTTTAAGACAGGGATACTCGATTAAGATTTCTCCCCACTCGGGGATCGAACTCGGGTCTCCTGAGTGCCACAACAAAGCACCTAACCGCTCGCTACACCCCAGACACCGGTCTTCCGACATTTTGAGAAGGGTACAATTAAAACGATTTGGAAATAACGTTTTTGAAAAATAACCACTGTCTGTGGTGATAAAAAGAATCAGGTTCTTTCTGCTGGTAAAGTGACATATTAATTTCCTAATCATTACGTCATTGTGAAGTCTCAGGTGGGTAGCTTTAAAAAAAAAAAGAAGTTCAGGGCAGTAAAAACATCTATAATTTCAGACTTCTATTTGGGGGTGGTAAGCGGGTGCTGTGGTGTGGTTTGCTCCTTCCTTCTTCTCAAATATCTATCGTCCGTATCTCCCTCCTTTTTGTATGTTTGTTACTCTCTTGTAACACTTCTAATCTTCTGGCGCTCACATGACCTTATGCACTTGCGAGCGCCGTAAAACCTCTACTAGAACTAAACTATAATCATCGACATACAGATGTCCTTATTGTGTTGCAGGTGGCGTAAAAGACTTACTAAAACAAAGAAGTTAGCTTCTTCAGACGTACAGTTGGTTGTGTAATATATCTGCAAACTACAAACTTTTTTTCCACCCCCCCTATCTCTCTCTCTCTCTCTCTCTCTCTCTCTCTCTCTCTCTCTCTCTCTCTA
>NW_004797275.1:3313360-3314793 GCF_000002075.1 Aplysia californica
CTTCCCAGCCTCATATTCCGAACTAACGCACATTATGACAATATTATAATATTTACATAACCCCTCCACAAGACAGAAAAAAAGCTAATTTTCCTAGAGTAAAGCACTTTACGAACTTAACAACATGCACATTGAAACAAACGTTTTTGGTTGTTGTTGTGTTTTTTTCAGTTAAGTGGGGGAAATAAAAAAGCTAAATTTTTCTAGAGTAAAGCACTTTACGAACTTAATAACATGCACATTGAAACAAACGTCGTTGTTTTCGTCTTCAAGTTAAGTGGGGAAATATCTGAAACATTTTTCTCCCCTACTGTTCACAGCCTAAGCCAGTCATTTCTCAAGCAGGATCTCATGCAAGTCGGTCCGAGATGTTATGCTGCCACACTACGACGCAACACTTTAGCATCAGAAGAATTTATTACGTTGCGCGGGCTAGAAACAGCAAGGGCGTAGGTCACGGGGTCGTGGTTTTTTTTTGTTTTTTTATTGCCCCGGAAGTGACAAACTGTTTTTCTTCGATGTGCCCACATGACCTAATGAGGAACCGGAAAGCGTGTATCTTAATACTAGGGCTGGGCAATGAGTCGCTTTAGCAAAATCTGGATAATAATTATGTTAGAGCACCCCTTTCGGGAAATATTATGTTATGAATTGGTTCGGCAAATGGGTTAGAACCACTTTGACAAACGGGTTAGCATCACTTCAACAAATGGTTGCACCCAATTCGGCAAACTGGTCAGAAAAGAGAATTAAGAGTCTGAACTTGGATAATGTACCTATTGAGGATTATCCGATTATCCGGATAAGTATCCGGATTTTGCCCACCTCTACTTTATACGTGTTATTACTCTTTTCAATGTCCTTCTTAAAGTGGAAATACAGGAGAAACGAAACGAAACGAACTGCAGAAGAAGAAAGCGAAACAGGAGCGAGGGAGGGAAGAGTGAAATTTAGTTGGTGGATTTCAACACGCATGGCAGTTTCTTATAATAGCATTGTTATAACATCCTTATGAAAAGAAGAATTAAAAAGCGTTCCGTTTCCTCTTCTCCTCAGAGCCCTCTTAAAAGCTCAGCCTCTACATGTATTACCCCTACTCACCCTTCATCTGCCATTCCTCCTCTTCCTCCTCCTCTTCCTCTTCCTCTTCCGCTTCCTTCGCCTCCTACTCTTTTCTTCCCTCGTATCCTATTCCTCCTCCCGCTCCCTCAACTGCTTCTCCTCTCTCCCTTCTCCCCTCTCCTCCTAATAATTGTTTCTGCCTCTTCTTCCTCCCCCTACTACTACTCTTCGTGCTCACTGCAAATTCAGGGAATATTGATGGGTGGTTGGAGGGTGCTCTGATGTTGTTTGCTTTTTCTTTTCTATGAAACATCTATCGTCCTTATCTCCCCTTCTTCTTTTTTATGTTACTCTCTTGTAACACCTCTAAT
>NW_004797275.1:3318337-3319655 GCF_000002075.1 Aplysia californica
AACTAAAAAAAACAGGATTTAGAAAGGCTTTACACTGTATGGTTTTGATTTCTTTTGCTATTTTGGAGAGATTTTGTGCTTTTGATGTGATTCCTTTCCGGGTTTGTTTGTTTTTTGTTGTTGTTTTGTTTTTCGTTGGGTTTTTTTAGGGGGGGGGGAATACGATAGGTTGGAGGTTTATTGCGTTTTTTGTCATTGTTTATCTTTGGTTATATTAAATCTGATATGATTTAACTCTCACTTCAATGAATTTCGATTATTTCTAACTGTACATTCTATCTCCTGTAGAACCCAAGCCAATTGTATGAAGAGTCATGAAAACCCTTTACACCACCCAAGATATAAAATGTTCCAGTTTGTTGTCGAACCGTTCCCCTCCACGATTCAGTTCAGTCAACATTCTACTTCTAAACAACAATATAAGGTTATTTAATCAGCACCGCCAACGGCGCTCCTTACTGAGTTCACCTTTTAGGAGTTCATGTGCTTTGGTGCACTTTTCCGAAGCAAACTTATGTTTGATGCTTTAAAACGTAGAAAATTATTCTAGGAGGAGCATGCGTATTAATTTATCAAAACCAAACCACGCATTTATTATTCCGTAGTTCCCAATAACAGCTGGGACTTTTCTTATTCTCCGTAATTTAAGGGTCAGTGGAGTATCATACTTTTTATATTATGTTACTGGGTTGTTGTTTTTTTACAGGTTATCCTTTCCGCCCTTAGTTTTGTTTTACTTTTGGTCGTTGTTTTTTTTAACAGACAAATCTGTTTCCTATGTAACTGACACAAAATTGTTGTGGGCGTTAGAATAAACCTGGAACCACACCCATGATTCATGTACAGTGAAAGTTACAGGGTCAACAGAAAATTTGTGCAAATGGCCGTTGTAATTGTAATTGTAAGCTCCATTTTTTGGTTGCTTTTTATAGGTCTTGTTTTTTCAAAGCAGGTTTTCATTTTTATTTATTTTGTTTGTTCGTCTTTTTTGTGGGCTTTGCTGAGTTTCATACGTCATTTTGTGACTCATGAGTAAATAAAGTATATTCATTGTGCATGAATTTAATAGTGAAGTTACCAGTTCTCGTTGATAGGTTCAAGTTGGTTTTCACTTTCTAGGGTTAAAAGGGAAACCCTTAACATAAATCATTTATTTTTCTCCCTGTCATTCTGATATATCTATTATTCTCTGGTCATTGCCCGAAAATGTTATACTTTAAAAATATAATGCACAAGTATTACATTTATTCTTTTTACTTAGCTCTCTCGCTTTCTCTCTCTCTCTCGGTTTCTTTCTCTCTCTCTCTCTCTCTCTCTC
>NW_004797275.1:3320654-3322587 GCF_000002075.1 Aplysia californica
CCCCTCCCCCTCCACCTCCACCTCCTTTCCTCCTTTTTTCTTCCTCCTCGACATACCACCCTCTCGCTCACAGTCATGTCCAAAGACGTAGCTATCCGTCAGTCTATGCCATGCACGTGATTGTTATTAAGATAAGAAAGAACAAAAATGTCCGCCAAAAGCTGGCTCTGATAGAGGCTCACAAATGTATTTGTGAGGCAGCGTGGTGAAATCAGGCGCTCGTCAAAATAATGAAATCCGAGAAAACAGCACTTTTCGGCCAGTTTGAAATTGTTTTCGAATTTGTGTTTTTTGGCTCAACATCTAGTATGTCCATTCAAAAACACTTTTATGTGTGGATTTTATGGAAAAAACGTTGATTAAAGGCACACAAATATAAATTTACAGTTTCCAAGGACTCTTAGGCTTTGGAAATCACCAAACTTTGGCGGCCATTTTCTCGTTAATTTTACTTCTGAAACCAGGCTTCCCCACTTCCTTAAATCGCAAATATCCCGATTTCTAGTCAAGGTAAATAGATATTTATTTCATAGAAAGCAAGGGGAATGAAAAACCCTTAAGATGACTCCATATGCCCAAAAATTGAAGAGTGCCTGATTCCACCGCCTCGTGACAAAAATGTATTTGTAGTATCTGGTATAAGAGAATTTTGCTTATGTAGAGTTTTTGTTTGGGTTGGGGTGGGGAGATGGGGGGGGGGGCAGGGTTAAACCTTCTTTATCTTACACCTTTGTCTTTTGTTGCAAAAGTGAGGCTGTATGCCTTTAGTATGTGCGTGTGAGTGTATGTGTGTTTGCGTGCGTATGTGTATGTTGAGAGTGATGATTTCTTTGTGAAAAAGAGTGTGAGGATGTGTGTGTGTTTGAGTCTAAGTAGTTGTACACGTGTGTATTTGTATGCACATAATGTGAGTACATAAGTATGTGTTTGTGGACGTATGTGTTTGTCATAGAGAGAGCCAAGGTGTGAGAGAGAGGGAGACAGATAGAAAGAGAGAGAGAGAAAGGGAGATAAAAAGAGGGGGAGAGAAAGGGAAAGAGGGTAACGGGCCCGCGAGTGAGGGAAAGAGAAAGGGAGAGAGGGTAACGAGAGAGGGGGTAGTGAAAGAGAGAGAGAGAGAGAGAGAGAGAGAAGAGAGAAGAGAGAGAGAGAGAGGGGGGGGCGTGGGAAGAGAAGTGGGGGAGAGGAGCGTCTTTGGGTGGACCCTCTGTAAGGGAGTCTTGATAATTTTTTGCTTTGAATGCTTGTAAAGCTCAATAACCTGTTCACCACCCAAAAACAAAAACTGCTGGCCTATCACCCTCACCGTGCATGGTAGTAAAAAAAATACAAACCAACTGCACGAGCTTCCAGACTCAAACCCAAGAGAAATCCAAATGTTTTTCTCGTCCCTCCCAGAATGTTTTCCTTTCTCCCGTCTCAAACAAATCTGTAAACAAACAAGTGCCCTCAAGTGCCGGGTTCGAGCCCAGATGAGGTTTGAAACCAAAACACAACCTGTTTTTTGTTTGACTTGCACACGACCGAGAGGTCACCTGAAAGAGCTGAGGAAATGACGCTACCTTATGGAAAGCTCGGCTCACCAACCTGGAAAAGTGTAGCCCACACGTACCAGACCTCAACATGGTACAGAAAAAAATAATAAGGGTGAAGGAGGTGCAATATCTCATCCTCTTCTTCCTCCTCTTTCTCTCGTTCTGGTGTCTGTGGTCTAGTGGTCTTAGGTTCTTTCTGAAATATTGCGTTCATTCAGGGACAAACGGGAAAAAGAACAAGAAGAATCGGAATACCATCATCTTGAGCGACTTCGTGAGCTCGGAATTGGATGGGGCGCCTGCAGAAGATCAAGACTAGGAGCAGAAGATTATGGAATCAACCATTGCTTGGAACCTTCAGCATCTACACACTTCGAGATGTGCTTTTTCGGGGGACG
>NW_004797275.1:3325540-3326745 GCF_000002075.1 Aplysia californica
CTCTCGCTCTTTCTCTCTCTCGCTCTCTCGCTCGGTCACACACAAACACACACACACACACACACTCACACACAAGTCTTTCTATTGTTCTATTTTACATTGCATGTGTAAAATCGTGCTCTATAACGAATGCGTATTCACAAAACCAAAACATCTACTTTCTCTTCCCCGCATTTCTGTTCACTCATCATTAACTCACACTCCCAGAGGTCGTATACTGAGGGAGTTTACATAAAATTATCAACATTCAAAATCACCCCGTTACAGGGTACAACCTTTAGGGGTTTTGTTTTTTTTAATAATATAAATAACGCATTGATGGCCAATATTTTACGCCCTCATTGACACAATATTAACATTATTATGGGGCAGGCTTCTTCCACCCTGACTGTCGGGATTGGTAGAAAAGAACAGTGGGTGGTTGGCGGGTGCTCTGGTGTGGTTTGCTCCTTCTTTCCTATCAAACATCTATTGTCGTTATCTCCCCTCCTTCTATTTTGTGTTTGTTACTCTCTTGTAACACCTCTAGTCTTCGGCACTTATATAACTTTATTGTGTTGTAAGTGCCGTAAAACACTTACTAAAACTAAAACTAAGAGAATAACAGAATGATAGGCTTTTATTGAAGTAATGCAACCCAAGCTTTGGGTGAGACTATTGGGATCATCTTTCTGCCTGTTTACTCAAGAGCTGGGTGGGCATTTTTTTTATATGAGAGTATTACATCTCCAGGTTTGTATCAAGAGCCTTAATTGGTCGCTTTTAAGCACAAGAGAGCTATCCCGAAAAACGTTGTTTAAAGAAAATCGAAGGTATAGTTTTTGATCCTTGTTCAGTTTATAGCTCTCATCCCCGATTACTGTACATAGGCTTTGAGGGCTGTACAATACAACAGTAACATAAAACGTTCTGTTCTGACCCAAAAAAAATCACTCCAAATATTCATCTTATCAATTTAAAAACAGAAACGACTTCAGCTGACATTTAAATGAATCAAAAGATTTTATCTCCCTTAAAGTACTTGGCGAAGCAGTCCAGATCTTGGGGCCTTGATATTAAAATGCCCTTTCACCCATTGTTTTAAATATCATAGAGGGTGCCTTGATAGTCGAAGCAGACTTTGTGCTGTTGAAGGACTTCTCTGTTGACGTCCACCCCTTGACGCTCATATCACCTTATGCAGTTGTGAGAGCCGTAAAACGTCT
>NW_004797275.1:3329479-3330862 GCF_000002075.1 Aplysia californica
CGGTCGTCAGCTGTCGTTACTCCGACTTCTTCCATAAATTAGTTTGACAGAACCACAAGGAGCGGCGAGGGATGAATCGAAAGCTCTAAGTAGTCACCGGAACTGTAAACCCCCACGTTATAGCCAAGCCACCGCCACTCCTTCTTTACCACTACCCACGTGAAAAGACGAATAAAATTTTATGAATATACACTCTGTACCTCTATCGTCTCATGTAGGCCTACCTACCTATATCCCCACCCCCTTATCGCCCACAACTAACCGTTCATTTCTAAATCCACCCCCACCACCTGTTACTTCTTTCCGCAGCACGATTCTGAAAAGAACCCCCCGTTCGTCCCCCTCGTTTTCTGTGTTTTCTTTTTTTTTACTTTTTTTTTCTTCCCAAAGCGACCTTCAGTACTGTTGGGGACTTGTGTTTAACAATAAGTCCTCTCTCTCCATACGCCTACCTACTGTTGGGCTTGGTGCGATATGGGACAATAGGATTGACCCCCTGGGTAGTAGCGTAGTCGGCCGGTCAGACAAGGGAGATGTTCGCGGCACATTCCAAGGTCACTCTACCTACCTAACCAGCTGACGGCGATCAGCTGCTGCTGCTGCTTAAGTTAGAATATTGTTATGTCCAGTTGTTGTTGATGGCGATATACTGCTGCTTTAAGTTAGAATATTGTTATGTCCAGTGGTTGGTGGCCAATATACTGCTGCTTAAGTTGGAATATTGTTATGTCCAGTTGTTGTTGGTGGCAATCTACAGCTGCTTAAGTGTTCATATTGTTATGTCTAGTGGTTGTTGGTCGATCTACTGCTGCTTAAGTTAGAATAGTTTTTGTCCAGTTTGTTGTTGTTGGTATCAATCTACTTCTGCTTAAGTTAGAAGATTGATATGTCCAGTTTTTGTTGGTGACAATCTACTGCTGCTTAAGCTAGAATAATATTGCTCTGTCCAGTTGTTGTTGGTGGCAATCTACTTCTACTTAAGTTAGAATATTGGTATGTCCAGTAGTAGTTGACCGATCTACTGTTGCTTTGAAAATCATTATGCCTATTTGTTGTAGTTGTTGTTTGTTGTAAATGTTGTTGTTGTTGGGGGAGGGGGGTTGTTGTCGTCGTCGTCGTCGTCGTTGCTGTTGTTGCTGCTGTTGTTGTCGTTGTTTGGATTTTTGTTTGCTCGTTTTGGCGTCTTTTCGCTTTGTGTGTTTTTGAAGTGTTACTGTGAGGTCTTAGTTCTTTACTGTCTTTATTTTGTTTCTCTACGTCTCACTATTCCCTTACATATTATTAAATGGCCTCTATTTGTGTCGATGTACTTACTACTACTACTACTACAACTACTACTACTACTACTACTACTACTACTACTACTACTACTACTACTACTAC
>NW_004797275.1:3334290-3337376 GCF_000002075.1 Aplysia californica
CAAACACGCTCACACATACACAGACACACACACTCTCACATACTAACCCCCATGCCAAGAAAACACACGTACTCGTACACACAGAATAACAAACACACACACAAACACACACATACACACATGCACACACACACACACACACACACACACACACACACACACACATGAAACCATCTAACGAGAAGATAATAAGCTTTATAGAATCACTACACTAGTTTGATGTTACATCCTTTTCGACAGGATAAAGCCGTAGGCGAAACCATTCTGTCAGGAACCAAGCTTAATTAAAGATCAAAAGTCATGAAATCTGTAAATTAGCTCCAAGTTTACGAGACCCAGACTGAAACACAAAAGGCCTACGCTTCTGAAGTGAGCTCATCCCTTGCCATACAACGCCAGTCCATCCTCAAAGAGGCACCATTAGCTGTGTAATAATTGGCAAGACTGTACAAAAGCTCATTTGTATTTGAATCTTTTCTTTGCGTCTTTTCGAAAACGGACGCGGAAGTTTCAACGGTTCATCACCATATCTTGTCAGAGGTGAACATTGATTTGGACGTCCTTTTTCTGTCTATAAAAATTGGTTAAGAAATCACTTGTATACCGTTTTGAAATTGATGTAATAAAAATAATAAAAATAACAATCGCATACTTAGGCCTATACGTTCATGATGGAATGTAGTTCAGGTAGACTTAATGTCAAAGACAAATCTTTTTTAAATTAAAATTATTTTGTCTTACAGGGTTTGATGGCAGTTTACCCACAATCTCTCTTCTCTTCTTTGTCATGACTATAAATAAATTAGTGATGGCCTGATCTGGTCTGGCCCTATTAGTTGGACGTTTGGTTGGTGGACCTTCCTTTATACTAACTGTTACAGTCATGTGTTGGAAATGGTCTCAAATCATTGACCCTTCACTCCCCTGCCCCACCCCTTCTCCCCAGGAACTATCATCTTTAAACTAAATATCACTGTAAAATTAAATGATAATCTGAAGCTCTGCTTCGGCATGCTATTACTTTTGTATCAAAGTTATGGTGATCCCGCTTCCTTTTCTTGAAATGTTCAGTACCTGTGACATGTACCAAAGTTTTTCATAAATGTATCTGGAAAACCTCATGAATCATTATATTTTCCCTTCGAGGAGTTACCCCAAGAAGGTTGGATGAATCATTTACCTTCGAGGAGTTACCCCAAGAAGGTTGGATGAATCATTTACCTTCGAGGAGTTACCCCAAAAGGGTTGTGGCACCGGAATCTGAAACCTAAAAAGACTTACAAAACGTGCACACGATGATATACGTACGAAGTTCGAATGTGCCGTAGCAGAGCCTTTGGTCTGGTATCAAACAAATGTGTCCGAGACATTCTTAAAGAGCAAAACTCACCCCAAACCAGCAGGTGAAACCCTCGATATTTTAGGATAACACAATACAAATATAATACATAAACATATTTTCTGAGAAACACAGTTTTGTTTCAATAAGAGTTTTTTACGGCACTTGCAACACAATAAGGGCATAATATATAAGTGCCGAAGAATAGGTTATGTGTTACAAGAGAGTAACATGCACAAAAAAGAATGAGGGGGGAATAAGGACGACAGATGTTTGATAGGAAAGAAGGAGCAAACCCCACCACAACACCCGCCAACCACCCACACACACATAATAATTATTATTATAATAATAATACTCCGTTTATCTTCTCGGACTTCTTCCCTTCTTTCTTTCTTCTTTTATGTCTATGTTCTTCTCAACAGCGTCTCTGGAGTAACGGTCAGGCACTTAGCCATGGGAAGCAGAAGGTATGAGTTCAATCCCCGTGTGGGAATTTTTTTTTAATTGTATTTTTTTAAAGTATCTCCGTCCGTTGTATCCATCTATCTAAGCCCTTTGATCTAAACAGTGTCGATGGGTACATTAGAACAGTTGCCTCTACAGCTAGACTCCTTCCACCAAAAACTAGATTTTTGCTTCCACTGAGCCAAAAGTTGCGCCATATTTATAGATCAATGGAAGTCAAGAAGAGCGGTAAATACGACGTAACATCAAAAAATTAAGATAGAATTATAAATAAATAAAATATGTGAAGGGCACTGTGCTCCTTTAGTGCACGCACTCTCCACGACAGGAGTGCACAACTTTTTCAGACTTTTTCTCCTCAGGTCACCCGGACCTTTCGCACGGAAAGATTTCTTTCCATTTTCTTTTATTTGATGTTATCTTTATTTTTTTCTATTATTTAATTGGTTGGGAGAGGGGGGAGGGGGGAGGGCTTTTTGTTAAAATAACCACTCAATCCCTTGAGAATGAAACAAAAATCTTGCGAGTAGAATGTCGCCCATGAATAGCAAATCCAACGTATTGTCCTTGGAAGTTATTCTCCAAAGAGGGAGATAGAATTGAGCGCGTGTCCTCATAGCGGGGGTATATTGCGCGGAGTCGCGGGTGCTGCCATACAACTTTTTAATTTCACCATCGATTATGCGAGACGAGAATTGGGCGAAGAATTATTGTTTTCTACCCTTTTCAGACGACACAATAGTCTTGGCGTCCGGTGAAACTGTCCTGACAAAAGTGGAGAGAAAACTCTTCTGATGCAGATCCAGGGAAGTCCCAGGGGTCTTAAGTGTTTGCGACGCTGTGGGTCTCAACACGGAAAACTCGATGAAGTGAAGCCTGTCTGCTGTAGAACATTAGCGTGGAAGATTTGATGTCTACACGCTTCGTTTCGTTTGATTTTGTAGTTAGACTTTTTTTTCAAAATAAAAACTCGTTCTAATTTCCTCCTAGCTTGATTACCTTAGTCCGTTTGTTAGGTTCTGTTTTTCTATTTTGAAATGAATGAACTTTCTTTTGTGTATCGTTCGTAATTGCGTCTGAGGGAACGGGTCGTTTAGGGTTTGATACCTCGTAAAAACTCATTTTGAGCATAGTGTGGTTACAGGCGTCTGTGGTGTAGATGGTTAGACGCTTCAACATCACACACCGATGATGTGAGTTTGAATCCCGTCTGAAGATGGCATGGTTTTTTGTTAGGTTTTTTTTGTGAGGGTTTTTTGTTGTTGTTGTGGGGGGAGAG
>NW_004797275.1:3337720-3340203 GCF_000002075.1 Aplysia californica
GAGAGAGAGAGAGAGAGAGAGAGAGAGAGAGAGAGAGAGAGAGAGGGGGGGGTGATAAAACAGCTATTTCCACTTTAAAAATGAACTCAGTGTATCTCTCACAAATGTTTGAACGCAATCACAAGCTTTCTTTATTCATAAAATACACAAAAAGGAACAAATCATGGAAATGAACAAACAAACAAACGCCTCCTCTTTAAGAGAATGTTGTAGTGGGGTCAGTGATCAAGACAAATCAGCCTAACGTCGAATTTTTTTTTTCAAATGTATTAAGCCCCGAAAGCACAAATTTTCAGGGGAGAGGGGGAAAAACGTATTTTTCTTCTTTAAAAAAAAACAAAAAACAATTGTATCTACATTAAGTAGATTTATTTGTCTTTCCTTTCTTTTTTTACATTTAGAATTTGAGTTTCGACAAAATTTCTTGATTGCATGCAATCGATACCACAGATTAAGCATTTGCAATAAAGCAAAATTCCAAACTATGGGTTCTGTACGTCTGAGCAGCTGGCTGGTGATAATAATACGACGCGGTGGAATCAGGCTCTCGTCAATTTTTGGGCCTGTGGAGTTGTTGGTGTCATCTTAAAGCGTGTTGATTGGTTTATCTTTCAATGAAAGAGATGCCCATCTACATTGAATAGAAGCCGAAATATTTGCCATTGAAAGAATCTGAGTCGCCTGATTTCAGAGGTAAATTAAGCGAGAAAATGGCCGCCAAAGTTTGGTGACTTCTATAGGTTGAGAATACTTATTAACTGAAAATGTGCACTTTTTGTGCCTTTAATCATCGTTTTTCAGTAAAATCCACGCAGAAATGTGTTTTTAAAAGGATATAAAAGGCGTTAAGCCAAGAAAAGAAAATTAGAAAAAAATTTGCTCAAACGGTCAGAAAGATGCCAATTTATTTGAACTCATTATTTTGACGAGCGCCTGATTTCACCATGATGCCTCACATATTGTGCTTTACAAGACATGGCCTCGACACCTTAGAATCAATTCGAAAGCCTGAAAAGTGAGCAATTAGAAACTAAATTACTAAAGTGCCAATATTAATTAAAACGAACTAGCAGTTTCAGCACAGAGAAAGAAACTTAGCTTGCTACATATTTTATAACCTTCAACAATGCCCAAAAATATTAACTCTTACAACCGTAGGCCTTTCGCTGCTTCATCGAAGTAAATTAATTAAAAATAGTATGAAATCATTATCATTTTTAGCATTGAAAAAGATAGGATTCAATCTACAAGCATGTATTACCCACCAAAGTTTAAAAACAAGAATGGAGATATTTATCGTATGTGCAGACACAGTTGTAATACTGGCGAGTAGATATGTAGTCCGTTTAATGGTAAAAAACAAGCGAAAATTAACATTAAAATATGATGCATCATCTAAGCAGTAGACTTTTAAGAGTTAATTGACATGCAAAAATACAAATTGTGCCAACATTATAAGCACCACAAGTAAAATGTCATGATCAATCTCTTCTTTTTATCTTCGCAGATGTTGCCTAGTCCTATCTCAGTCAGTGCATCCGGTGAGGCCACTTCAGACAAGCAGTTATCCATTGGCCCCTTCCAAATCTTGATCAAATCTGAAGCATCTCTCCGGATCTTCTGTGGAGAAAACAATAGGGGCGTAGTTAGTTCAGTTTTACGTTCCGATCAACACAAAGAGGGTTGTTCAGGAGGCGGGGTGTCTCGAGTAATGTCCGTCGTCCCACAGGACATGAGAGCAAGAAGTCTCAGAAGCTATTCAGACGATTAAGGTTTAGAATCGCCCCCGCTGGGTTTTGACTCGGTGCCTCCTGTGTTGTAGTCAAGTGCCTGACAATTAAGACGACACAGATAATAGAGTGGTCCCAGCTCGCTTCCCTGTGTGGGAGATAATGAAAGTAGCAACTGGAAGGACGCTGAAACTTTAATGCTACTTGTGTTCTTATTGTTTTTATTGCTGCCATTGTTAATGTTGTTGTGGTTGTTGTTGCTGCAGCTGCTGTTATGTTGTTGTTGTTGTTGTTGTTGTTGTTGTTGTTGTTGTTGTTGTTGTTGTTGTTATATTGTTGTTCTTGCTGTTGCTGCCATGTTGGTGCTGCTGTTGTTGTTATCATTGCTGGTGTTTGTATTGCTCATGTTGTGTCAACATAATTAAAGTCACATTTCGACAGAAAGAGGATTACAAGATCACTATTATTACTATCTGAAGAAGAAGGAGCAAACCAAACCAGAGTGCATATTGACTCCTCGCCTTGACCCTCTCTACAGCCCAACACACATGATTGCTTAAAATATAATAGTATGTTATTATCAATTTCAAATACTCAAGTCATACACATTTTTCTGGACTAAAACTCAAGCTTTATAATAACAACAAAGGCTGTCTTTTTAGCACACGCTCGTAGATAAGCACGTACACATATAAACACACAGACACATGCACATACAAACACACACACACACACACACACACACACACACAT
>NW_004797275.1:3342390-3347929 GCF_000002075.1 Aplysia californica
GCTGTAGGGGTGGGGGTGTTGGTGGGGGAGGTTCGCACCTTGTAATTGTGAGCCATCCATGAAAACGGAGGTGTAAATGGGGGTGGGGGTTGGGAGGGGAGGGAGAAATGGAGGTTGTGGTGGTAGGGGACGTCTCTGGTTTATTTTTACCACGTCTTTCTGTCTCTCTGTCTATCTATATCTCCTTCTCGTTCTCTCTCTCTTTCTCTCTCTCCCTCTCTCTCTCTCTCTCTCTTTATGTCTCTGTTTCTCTCTCCTTCTCTCCATCTTTTGGCCTATCTCTAACTCTCTCTCACCCAAACAAGAATCAGCTCTTGTAATCGCTGTACGACATAACCAACGTTTTAGTGTTCTAATCAAGGCCGCTTCAAAAGCTGTCTTTATTGATTTCAACAGGGCAGTGAACTCGTACAAAACAGAAATAAAATATGTTTTCAGGGCAACATAAAGCCCAAACAATTTTGAGGTATGACTCGATTATTAATTTCCTCTCTGTCGTTTTTCATTTTAAACTGGAAAGAGTGAGAAAAGGAAAATAATAATATAATAATTAGACAGAAAAAAACATTAAAAGGGTTTCCTTTTGAATTAGTGTTCATATTTTGTTTACCTGTAATACTATTTCAAACAAATGACTTTCTTTTTTATCGACGTTTCTCACAAGTATAAATAAACAAACGGGTGCACATGAGCGGAAACACATTATCGCTCACAGGGTAACATGATTGTTCAGGAACTCTTGAACCGCCCTGACATTCAGCTGTTACCACCAGAAGAGGCTAACCAACAAAAGAATGAGTCGTTCCTTATGACCCTGATATACTCCGTGGAGATGGGAAAATCCCTAAGCAAAAAGGGGTGAGGTTTTGGTTGTATTACAAGTAAGCTTCTCTCCTTTTTTTTCGTTTCTTTTTTTTATTTTTTATTTACACCCGCTTTCATAAACGCTTCTTGTTTTGTTCCTCCAAACACGAGCCAGACCATACCACAACAGATGGTGTCAGCTGTGGTCGTTGAATGAATCCTCACCCCCCCCCCCTTCCCCCCCAACCCCACCCTTTTCCCTCCTATTCTGTTCTGGGATATAATTATTTCTCCGTTTGTTTTACTTATTCGCGTCATTTTTTGTCCTTGCCATTATCGTTGAGTTTGAGCTATCGTCAACAACACTGTAACAGCTGTCGGGGAGAAGCGTTGTTTCCATTTTGATTGTATATTTTGTAATATGATGGGAGAAATGATAATAATATGTGTATGGGTTATTTAAAAAACTAATAAAAAGAGGAAAAACAGTCATTCTAATTATTAACAAACACTGCCGATTTCATTATGCAGATTACATCCGTTTGGTCTCGGTTTTTCTTTTCTGTCAGTGTCAGCTTGACTAGGAATTGTGACATTACATACCACTCGTCAATGATCGATTTTGGACAAACAACACAGCCCTCAGCAAGGTGTTGCGGGGAAAAGGACCTCAAATAATTTAAGATGCATTACGTTACGCTTAAAAATAATATACATGTACTTGCATTCCCCTGTCTCGTCATAAATAAGTAATGGCGTTGACAAAAAAACGAGATCTCTTAAATAAGTGCCATGGCCGCATAGAGCTCTTGACGACTAAGAACTGTGAGCGCCGATCTTGCTAACATTTTAAAGATATACCGAGCATAAGTTCGGAAAGGAAAGCCTTTTTTATTAGTACTAGATGTACGTCAACTAATAAGGAGAGCATACATACGTATTCTACATAAAATGGGTCGACCCTCAAACTGAAGCTGTTTGATTTTAATGTGCATTCCGTTCAACCGACGCACGCACAACCTTGCACAATAAAGTGAAGAAAGTGATGATCTTAAAAGTTGAACACAGCTGAAAACAGCAGAGACTCACTTAGAAAATAGACCACATGGCCTAGTGGATATCACCAAATGAAAAAAGGGCAAGCGGAAATCAAAGATGTATTACTTTTGTGTTTGCTTTTCTCAGAGAGATGGGTTCTTCTCCTGGTAGTTAGTTGATAACTGGTTTGGTAGCAACTGTATTGTTCCAGCTGGCTGAGAGACATGACCATTCTAAGCGGTTACACTAACAGATGCCTGAAACAAACGGCGTCAAGTGAAATCAGCAGTGGCAAATGTTGGGTTTTTGTCGCGATTCACAAACAACAGTGAATTACCTATGCACACCTCGTCCGTCAAAAGTTCCTCCAATGTCATCAAAGAAGGCTACTCTTGCTACAGTAATCCTCAAATGCCAAGTCTGGGACAGACATCGGCGATCATGGTTCTCCATCCATTCCAGAGAGCTCGAATGCTCTCTCAAAAGCTACATTATTGTCCCAATGCATCAAACACATGTGACAGTTGCCAGATACTGTTGGTTTGCTTTTGATTTGTTTGTTTTAATAAGGTTTTACGACGCTCGCAACTGCATAAGGTCAAAAATGGTATAGGTTTAACGCCCTACCAACACTATTAGGTTATTTAAGGGGCGGGACCTCTTAGTTTAACGTCCGTCTCCGATAGGACCGAGCCAAGTGGGAAGATCGTGTAAAGTGCCTTTTCCAAGGAAACAACGTCGGACCGAGCTGAGGCTCGAACCCCCGAACTCGCAATCTCACGATTACGAGTCCGGTAGCCTAAGCATACAGTCATATGACCGCCAAATACTGTGACTGTAGAAAAGATGTCAAAGGACAGATACTGCAGTGTCAACTAAAGTTTAAAAACCTGTCTTTTTTAAAATAACATCCAACAACAAAATCAATTCTTGCTGATTAATTGTGTGTGCAATGCCCACTTTAAAAAAACAACAACTAATTTTCTCTTGTGACCGTCGATAAGCCTCATTCAGATTTGACTACTTTTGGACCAGTATGCATTCCACCAGGTGCACCTTCTTATTCCCCACGTTTCAAACATAACAACTTCAAACATACAATCCAGTTGTGCCAACAGCTTGCGCCTTTTCTTCCCTACCACAAAACACTTACTGGAATAGAGTATATTAATGCGTTGGCCCCTATGCGTAAACACGAACAGGACACAATGTGTTATTATTCAACGTTATCTCAAACAAAACCGATATGTTGCGACAAAATCGATAGTTTCCTTCGTTTCTCACTTTATGTATCGACCGTTCCTTTTCTTCTCACCCTTCCAGCTGTTCCTAAAAGTAAACGAAAGGCCATAAGACCGCTCACGATCTACGACATTGATTCCTTGTACCTAAAAGACTTCAAGATACATGTAATTTGAGACCCCTCTCTTTCGGGGTGACCTTGCAGAATGGAGAGAAAAAGTTATACATAGTGGATTATAGCTAGACGAGATTTATGGTCATGGATTTCCCAATGTGTGGGCAGAAACAGCTGTTGTGCGATGTATCACACCCTGAAATATTTAGTGAGGTGAGGTCATTGGTGATTCATGGTGTATAGGAAAGTCTATGGAAGTTGAATGTATAACAATATATAAATATCTAATCCATCAAAATGGGGACAATCGGGATTTTGGCCATGAATCACGCTGTGACAGGGGAAATTAGATGTAAATAGAGGGAGGTTGAGAGAATGGCTGGTCTGTTCGGGGAATCCCTGAAAAGTAAGTAGCAGGACGACAGCTGCGTTCATGTTAAGTGAAGTCGAAACTCACGGAGATCTGAATTTATCTCTGTGTTCTCTTAATGGTTTTCATTCATCTTGTTTTTTTTATCTTTTCAACCTGAATCTAAAACAGCACATAAACATAGATGCCTAGTCGATAGGTATGTTATGGGTTTGGCATGTCTGTTACTACTATACTGTTATTTAAGAGGTGGTACCGTTGACTCTTTAAAGTCCTATCATGAGAGCACCACGCCAAAAGGAAGGAAATTTTTCTTTAGTTTTAGTAAGAGTTTTACGGCACATGCAACACAATAAGGTCATAATATAAGTGCCGAAGAATAGATTATGTGTTATTAGAGAGCAGCATACACAAAAAGAAGGAGGGGAGATAAGGCTGACAGATGCTTAATAGGAAAGAAGGAACAAACCACACCAGAGCACCCGCCAACCACCCACGGAAATTCTTCAAGATACACCAAACCAACGCAAGTCCAAAAAGGGCCTTAATGGAGATTCTAAGATACTGCGCACCACGTCACGTGTATAGGGAAGGTATGAAGGGTTGGGGAAGGGGAGGGGGATGATGCCTGAGCCGTTTGTCTACCACTTGATTTTTTTAAGATAAGCGTTTTACGGCACTCGCAACTGCATAATAATTTAAGGTCTTACGAGCGCGCGGGACACATTAAACATCTTTAGTTTGGTAGGAACTTTTGAATTTTGCCCGGGTACCACCTGATCTAATGTAAATCAAAATGACCAAGAGTGTCCACAATAAAACTGTTTGAAACATTTGGGACATGAAGAAGACGCTCCACGTTCATGAAGTCTGTCCTATTTAAACAAGCTATGTGCGGCACTCATATGACCTTATGCAGTTGGGAGCGCCGTAAAACCTCTACTAAACCAACTAAACAAAACAAACAAGCTATATGAATGCATACGAATAGAAATATAATACTATGTCATTCACTACTTTTTTTTTTGTCTTGGCAATATTAATTTTTCTTAAACAGTAAATTTGTAGTTGAGTTTTAAGCTTTATACTAGCCAACATCTTGTCTTTTTCGAAGGCGGAGGTTTTGAGAGTCTACTTTTGCGTCATCACAGATCCCCACATCGACGACCACCCAGGATTTTCGCAGAACCCTGAAAGATTGATGTTTGTCTCAGTAGAGGTTTTACGGCGCTCCGAACTGTAAAGATTGGTGAAGAGAAAACGTAGTAAATAAGGAACAAATGTTACCATAATAAGAGCAACAAAAGTAGTGACTGATGACTGAGATGGGATAGGATACATTTATCTTTGCTCTCGTGCTCGAGTAGAACTTAATAGGTTTAACCGATATATTAGGAACAGCACAAAAGAACCCTTTATAAGTATGGACGTCGTGTCACTCATATTTCATACCGCTGGAGCAGCTGGTTTAAACAATCTCGTAAGTATTTTATTGGCAAAACGTAGTATATATGAGGGTACATGTTGGGTATAAAATTTACGCACTGTAGAAAAATTAGAGCTGGATGTTTTGGTAATTACTTAGTGTAATCAGTTTTTGCCGTCTTTTTCGTGTTCTTTAAAACACTTTGCCATCACATTTTGGGGAAAATCCAAAGAAATTGGAAGGTAAACATAGCCGATCGGCGAGATGAGGCGGAAAAGTGTTTTAACGTTAAATATCTCTAGATCTACATAAAAAGATATTTAAAAATGTGCTATTTGAAAACCGACCTCTAACAATTTCGGATCCTTCACAACTTCCTTGCTCTTTAAAACCACAACTACATGTACATTCCTTCTTTTTTTGTTTCAAAGTAAGACGTAAGGCAAATGAAGTAATTATGAAAGTTGAGCTCATGGTTTCGAAATCTCAGATTGAATAATATGTTTGTGTGTGAGAGTGACTGAGAGAGAGAGAGAGAGAGAGA
>NW_004797275.1:3350377-3351503 GCF_000002075.1 Aplysia californica
CCCCCCCTTACAATCTCCCCCCTTCCCTGTGTTGTTGACTCACTGGCTTTTGGTGTTTACACTGGGCTGCTCTTGTTGAGTTTCTGCACGTGCACATAACACAAACGCTGTCCCTGTCACCGCTTTGAGGTTACTGTGAGTGTCCACTCATTCGTCGTGTGTTTGCCCACGAGGTCATGTCGTGATCTCGTCAGCTTTTGTCTGGATGGCCATTGGTCTGGAAAAAAACAACAACCGACAACTTGGTTACTTGGATGAAGAATAGGCATCGTTGCAGGCGTACACTGTAACCAACAAAAAACCAACAGTGCAACTGCATAAGGTCATTTGAGCGCGGGGGACACATTTTTCAGTTGGTAAGAAATTTTGAATTTTGCCCGGGTGGCGGCCGAAGACCACTATTATCGATTTTAGACCACCAGGGGATCTTTAACGTGCGCAACTTGCACACGGGACCTCCGTGGTTTTTCGCCCTTGCCCGAGAAGGTTAGGTATAGATCGTTCCTACCAGAAGATCAGGTGTGTGGCTGAAAGACAGCAGTAAGAAGGAGCCAAGGAGTAGCAATAGAAAGGCTGCAGAAAGAGCCAGGAGCTCAGAGGAGAGGGCAAAGGAGATGAGGGGGTGGTGGCAGAAAGTGGAGATGAAAGTAGAAGACAGAACAATGCTAGAGAATAGTAGACAATTTTAGACAATGAAAGGAGACAATTTTAGAAAAGAAAACTTTTCCATCGCAACCAGGATTCGAACCCGGGACGTTTGAAAGAGAGGCGAACACCTTAACCTGTAGTCCACGAGAACCCCCTCTTTTTTTAAATTGTGCATGTAGATGTATTTTAAAACTAAAATGCATATCACTGTACAAACTTATATCTCAGGGTACATATTATGAACTGAGATATAAAACCCGGCATTATTTTTTTCTTCTATATAAAGTATCTAAGGAATTGTCCTTTTGGTAACAGACGGAATGGGTCGTCAGAGCACAACCAAAATTGCCTTAGACGCCCACTGTTTGTCAAGAAGAGAATTCCCCTTGAAACCATACCATAAGATCCTAAGCAGCAAACCATAAAAACAAACACACAAACGTTTAGCTTATCTGCACTCCACACACACACCTCCCTA
>NW_004797275.1:3351692-3355072 GCF_000002075.1 Aplysia californica
GGGGGAGGTGACAGCCTCCAGCCGACACAGACCGGGTACATGTAATACCCGTAATGCCGAGGACTCCGGGTGGACGAAAAGGTGGACAGACGGACGATACGCGTAACACAAAATTGCTACTTACGACGCACAAAGAATTAGGAAAGGCAAAGGAGAAAAATTCGCGGAGAACGGTCACGAGAAGTTACTGTCAAGCTGTTTGTAACGGAATGCTGGCCTTGAGAGCGGCTTGTGGCATGTGCCAAGGTTTTGTAGAGAAAAAGAACATTTTTTTAAGTACAAGTTTTTCACTAGGGTGGAATGTCACTGGTGCCATTACCGCAAGGCTCTTTTTCAGGACAATCATTAACTCTGCCGACACGTCAAAAATAATTAAGGTAGTTTGAAAGAGGGCTCAAGGGCGGGAGGGGTGGGGTGGGGTGGGGAGAGTATGAGACCAAGAGTACACTTTTACATAGACAAAACACATTTTTAAGAATTACTTTAAATTAATTCTACTTTCAATTATTTCTAACCTGTATGTCAACGTTATGCAAATCAAAGGTGAAAATTTACTTTCAATTACATGTATTTCTGTTCTGCATTTCAGTGTTGAGAAAATCAAAGGCGAAAATTGCCCTGGCACAGATATCTGCGTAAGGCCGAGGTAATTAAGAGTCAGACAGAAGTCAGAATTGTTCCTGTCCTATCAGGTATATTTCTTCATAGACCTTTCCCCATGTCGATAGATCAATGAGCACGCCTTTGAAAAGAGTAAGCATACTAATTATAGTCCGACCTTACTGACTGCTCTGTCGCAATCGTAAGTAGGTAAGTTCATTCAATGTTTAAGGTCATTGGCCCATATCACATCATGCAAAACACCCATTTAATTTGTGTTGGATCTTGAAAGTGTAGATAAAAAATCACAAACAACAACAAACAAAAACCCATAACAAGTGAATGAGCAGTCGAACTTACAATTGTATATTTTTGACCTGTTTCTTGGAATGAGTCTGGCGTGTTCCAGAACAGGCCCTGATATTGCCTGCCATCAGCATTTGAAGGGAGACGAGTGGATACAGGCAGCGTAAAAGGGGGAGGGGGGGCATTGCGTTCCTGAAAGCAAACATAAAGATGTAATGAATACAATTGTGGTTTTTCTTATTACATCAAGTAATGTATGTGATTATTACCCATCAACTGACACTGTGCACAAACACGCACACTCAAACACACACACACACACACACACACACACACACACACACACACACACACACATACGTATATTCTACATATATACACATACTCAAAAACATACACATACACACAAACACCCATGCACACACGCACACAACATACACATATATGTGTATACTGAGGCGTGTACTTTCGGATGCAATTTACATATCCATATTAAGGGTTCTCTCTATCCCTTTTTTTTGTCTCAATCTGTTTCTGTTAATAAAGATACCATTCCCATAATATCTTTTTAACCCTATCCGTACTCCGTGGGGTCATTTTGTATCCACGTGGTTGTATTCTTCATATTTTTAGAATACTTATAGTACGAAGATCGCTTTGAAACTTTCAGTATTTCTTAAAAAATCATTTTGACAGACTGCTATGCAAAGCGTGTGGATCGGATTAACGAGTAAATTTTCTCTTTAGAATGTGGTTCCCAAGTCGTATAGAAACGGTAGTAAAACACGACGTACGGATAGGAAAATTGGTTAACAAAAACGTGATTTTTGAAAGAATTTTAAAAATATAGTATACAAACCAACAGCAGTTGTAATCATGAACGACTTAAATGTATGGAACAGTGGAAGAATGAATAATAATATAATAATGTGAGAATTACTACCTATTTAGTGCGAATTCAACTTCGTACTCATCTACCCTTCCTCCCCCCCCCCAACATTCCCTTTCCACCCTATCCCAAACACCCTGCTCCACAACAACATCCACCTCCCACGCACATACCCCCCCACCCTCTCCCTTTGTTTAAAGCTGCGCGCAAATATAACAAAACTCACAATAAAAATAGAACTTAAAAGTTCACGAGACCAAAAATAATAATAATGCAGGTGCCATCGTTTGGGGTGTTTGCTCCTGCTGTCAGCTCGTTCTATGATTGGCTGTGGTGTAGCGACATCTGCTGCAGTGTGAGTGTTATACGATGGTGGAACTTATGATGTGACAGGCTAACGTTAATCTTTGCCGCACAATGTATGTACTGGTCAAGCCGTAAGCCTGGGTGCCCCCGTTAGTTCAGTTGGTATCATGCTGGGCTACGACCGATCTGGTGGTCCTGGTGTTGGTTTTTCTTTTATTTTTATTTTTTCAGTAAGTGTTTTATGGCGCTCGCAACTGCATAAGGTCATATGAGCGAGCGGGACACAAACATTTTGCAGTTATTAAGAAATTTTGAATTCTGCCCGGGTGGCGCCAAAGCCTACTCTTATCGATTTTAGACAACCAAGGGATCTTTAACGTGCGCACGAGCCCTCCGAGATTTTTCGCCCTTGTCCGAGAAGGCTGGGTGTAGATCTTTCCTACCAGAAGATCAGAGGTGTGGCTGAAAGACAGCAGTAAGAATGAGTGGTAGTAGAAAACGCTGCAGAAAGAGTCAGGAGCCCAGAGGAAGGGGGCAAAGGAGGTGAAGGGGTGGGGGCAGAAAGTGGAGACGAAAGCAGACAACAGAACATTGCTAGAGAGCAGGAAAGGAGATGAAAGGAGACAATTTTTAGAGAAGAAAATGTTTCGGTTGCTGCCCGAATTCGCACCAGGGACCTTTGAATGAGAGGCCCACACCTTAACCTCTAGGCCACGAGAGTCCTCTGACCTAAATCATTGCTACACTATGTGTGTACTGGTCAAGCCATAAGCCTGGTTAGTTCAGTTGGTATCATGCTGGACTACCACCGCGCTGATGGTTCTGGTTCGAATTCCTTAAGGGGCGTTCGTTATTAAACATTGGTTATGGGTGGTTGGCGGGTGCTCTAGTGTGGTTTGCTTCTTCTTTCCTATCAAACATCCATTGTCCTTATCTACCCTTCTTCTTTTTGATGTTTGTTTCTTCTCTTGTAACACCTCTAATCTTCTGTCGCTCATATGACCTTATGCAGTTGCGAGCGCCGTAAGAAAACTCTACTAAAACTAACTCTTCGGTAGAAAGTTGTACCTGCCCCCCTCCATAAATCAAAACTGCAAATGAGTACTTAGCACAGCCCCTCACTATGCTCACTCACACAAACACACACACACACACACACACACACACGCGCGCGCGCGCGCGTGCGCGCGCGCACACACACATACACACACACATTTATATAATATATAAACACACGCAAAACACACGCACGCAAAAAACACACACACACACACTCATA
>NW_004797275.1:3355172-3357132 GCF_000002075.1 Aplysia californica
AATGCTGGGTGGGCAGGAGGGGGCGAAAATATACGTGTCCGAACCGAGGCTCGAACCCGGACTTTCCGCTTCAGAGACGAGCGTACTAACCGCTCCGCCGCCGCACGCTCCATAATACGTACTGAGCCCCAAAAAATAGTACGCGCGGGGAGGCCTATAAATATCCACCAAAGTGCACAAATCAGGAAGGAGAAACACGTAACAAAAATACTTCGTAAGTGGGGGGCTGATTTCAAGTCACACGGCTTGGTTGAAAATTTAAAACAAGAGATCAAAAACTATGGTCACCCACAGTGGGAGACAGATGCAAGTGCGCGCTCCTGAGAATGTGGCAGTGGTGATGGAGTCTGTGAGCGAAGAAGCTAAAAAGTAAGTTCGTCGTCATAGTACTGAATTAACTATTTCTAGACAATCTGTTCGGCACTTGTTGAAGTACAATCTGAAGTTTAAACCGTACAGGATCCAGGTACATCAAAGGCTCAGCAAAAGGGAAATGTCAAAGACAATTTCGTCAAGCGCCCCAGAGCATGTATCACCTGAAACGGACGTCACATGGTGCATGTGTTCCAATTTCCTTTAAATTTCGAATTTTCATTTTTACATTTGCAGCAGTAGTTCTGCATAGTGACCAAGTACGTCTGTGAAATCTTGTATATATATCATTCTATTTTAACCCGTTTTAATAGGTGTCTCCGTGGGTAAAGTTTTTTTGGTTCACATGGTAGGTTGCATTTGTAAAGCGCAAATCCCCGCTCAACAGCAGTCTCTATGCGTTTTACAGTCTATACTATTACCCCAGCAGACCTGAGAGCATTCTGAAACAAACTCAACTTCCTAGGAAGCATGCAGTGCAAGCTACCATTTATGGACGTTAAAACACCAACATACTGACAAGATCTTTCGCTATCTATGGACGACTACTCATTCCCACCTGGGTGAAGTGAGGAAAATTCGTGTAAAATACCTTTCCCAAGGACACAACTTCGGGCTCGCGGCTGGAACCCCCGAACTCACAACCTCACGATTACGAATCCGGTAGCCTAACCACTATGCCACCGACCTTCTTCCTCTTCTTCTACCCATATGCCATATGTCCCACTCCAACCCATTCCGCCAACGCGCGGTATTTAATGTTGTTACATGCAGAAAAGCAGAGCACAGCTAGTTTAGTGTAATGAGCGGAAACAAGGTGGGCGGAAGCAGAAAAACAGCAGAATCTCTATTCCCAAAGCTATTTACCTCTTTACTTGCAGTCTCAGTGTACAAAAATTATTGTTATGTATTTTTTCTTTAACTTTTTAAAGCTTAAATATGGAATTTCGAGCAATCTCGGTGCACAAGAATGTTGTTGATTTTTGTTGGGAAGTTTTGTTTAGCATACATTGCCGCATTTCGTTTAGTTTCTGCATACTCTTATTTATTTATATTTTTGTGCTTAATGCATGGAATTTATTTTCCCTTTTTGCTGTCCTTCTTACTCCCACTCCCCCCTCCCCCTCCCCAACCACCAAAAAAAAAAAAAAAAAAAAAAAAAAAAAAATATTCCTCTTTTTCCCCACCACTTTCCCAGAATTCATTTTTCCTCTGGCACAAGAAACTGTGCGATTGGTCCTTGTCCGAAAGAAGAAAAAAACAACAACCGACAACTACTGCATGATGTTTGTGGTGCACCATTTCGGAAATGTGGGATGAGAAAGGTGGAGGAGAAGGAGGAGAAGGAGGACTATTATACTAAGTATTAATAAATAAATAAAGAAATAAATAAATAAATAGATAAATAAATACATGCATAAATATATTCATACCTACCAACATACCTACCTACCTACCTACCTACCTACCTACCTACCTACCTACCTACCTACCTATCTACTTACCTACCTACCTACTTACCTACATACCTACCGACCTACCTACCTACAAACCGACCGACCTACCGACCGACCGACCTACCGACCTA
>NW_004797275.1:3357316-3358399 GCF_000002075.1 Aplysia californica
CCCACCCACCTACCCACCCACCTACCCACCTACCCACCCACCTACCCACCTACCCATCTACCCTCCTACACCCCTACCTACCTACCCACCTACCCACCTACCTATCTACCTACCTACCTACCTACCTACCAACCTACATCCATGCATCCATCCATGCATTCATCCATGCATCCACCCATGCATCCACCCATGCATCCACCCATGCATCCACCCATGCATCCATCCATGCATCCAGCCATGCATCCATGCATCCATCCATTCATCCATTCATCCATTCATCCATTCATCCATTCATCCATTCATCCATGCATCCATCCATGCATCCATCCATGCATCCATCCATGCATCCATCCATGCATCCATCCATCCATGCATCCATCCATACATCCATCCATGCATCCATACATGCATACATACATGCATACATACTTGCATACATACATGCATACATACATGCATACATAAATAAATGAATGAAAAAAAATATTTTAAAAGATTTTTAAAAAAGATTTTTTAAAAATGAAATAAAACAAAATGTAAAGATCCCAATCCTTCGCCAACAAAAAAGACAAGAAAAGGAAAACCAAACAAAACAACAAACAAAAAAAATTAGGGAAAAAAGAGAACAGAACAGAAAAAAACAACAACAAATCCCTAAACATATTAAGAAATATGGGGAAATGGGCCTTACAAATCCCCAATGATGAACCTGCAGATATTATTATTATACCTGTGGTTTCCGCACCTATAGGCCGGTGTTTCCTCTTATTGAGTACTGCACGTTCATGCCTCACCTCGACCTACACCGTCTGATTGTCTTTGATCCCCAGGTACAGGACAATGGGATACAGCTGGGGTCCATCTGTCTCGCGGCGTCTCTTGTTTACACATCCCGGTCCTGATAGTCCAACGAGGGAGAGAACAGAGGTGACGAAAGTTCCTTACAGCTGCGGAGATGCAGGGTAGGGAGGTCATATCATCATTTTGTGTGAGTATGTGGGGTAGGAGTGTGTATGTGCGTGAGTTTAATGTATGTGGGTTTGGGGTGGGGGGGGTTGGGATTGGATGGGACGTGTGTGTGTG
>NW_004797275.1:3360494-3362760 GCF_000002075.1 Aplysia californica
GACAATCACATATACGCACTCACACATACACTCACTCAGAAACAAACAAACAAACAAACACCCACAACACTCACAAACAAACACACACACACACACAAACAAACACACACACACACATACACTTACTTGGGGGCTATCAATCATTTCTCTCATGAGAATGTCAAAACATGCTTTTTTTCTCACAAACAGCTTTCTCAAGTTTCGGTCACATTGACCCTTGGGCTAAGGACCGAGGAAATCCAATACACGCCAAAAGACATGCTGCTCTCTCTCCCTCTCTCGGTACGCTCGTGCTAACGTCAGATAATAATAATAATAATAATAAAAAGTCTTGCCAGACATACCTTTTTCTTAACTATGGCGGGGAAAAAACTAACTCGAAAGCTTAAAACAAGACAAACACTCTTGTTGTTTGCACTTGCTTAATGTCTTTGAGAATAGATTTGTTTGTTTTACGGATTGTTTTTTGGGGGTGAGACATTGACACTGAGTGATCGTCTGTGCCTGGGGTTTTAAAAATAGGATTCTCGCTTGGCTCCCAGAAGACTTGAGTTCGATTCCATTCTGGAGACAGGAAATATTTCATTGATAATTATGTCCATCTTTCCGCCGGGATGATATAATAAATGTTTAGCTAAGTAAGAGTTTTACGACACTTGAAATACAAATAGGGTTTATACGTGCCAAAGATTAGAAGCGTTACAAGAGAGTAACAAACACAAAAGAGAAGGACGGGCGATATGGACGACAGACGATTGATAGGACAGAAGGAGCTAATTTCATCAGAGCATCCACCAACCAACCACGGGATATGTGATCCAACCTAGACTGAGCTGACACAAGCAGGCAGTTTTAAATAGCTCGACTTCTAAAGGACATTCATTTTATCACGGGAGAGGGGAGGATTAGGCCTTTTGACAGTTTAATAATCTCACGCTTTAGTGCCCGTGCGAAAGTTGAAAACCACCAGAAACGATATTATACATAAATATTTCGCTGATTCATTTATCCTTCGAAAACATATTTGACAAAATAAGATATTTCTCAGATATCTGGTTTGAATCGTGACTTGGCAATATGGCGAAATCCTTCCGATTTGAGCCGTGAAATTCGTCGAATCACTTTCGGGATTTGTTGTAAAGATGCCTAACCTGAAATGCCCTCTTCATATACTGTCAAGTACAAAAGTCAGACAGAAGTGTACACTACACACTTTTTCACCTTATATTATTATTACTACGTTCTTTCTAACATTTTTGGCTATTTCGAATATCTAAGACTATGAGGCCAGAAACCAAATGCCGTACCTGCTCTATCAAAATCGTATAATTATTCGGATTCGTCATTAGGACATTCAAAGAATTGTAGTAGTGATAGCTTAACACATTGTAAAACTCATTATTTTTAACTTCAAATTTCTCAAAACTAGGCAAAACACAGATAGAACTTTGTAGTTTTACGGAAGCGACGTATCTATCCCTGGCCATTTCCTCTAGCTTCGACCTATCTTAGCTCTGAGTGGTTGCCTCCTCTCTGATAGTATTCCTGTAACTGCCAGTTCGTCTACCTCTTCTTCTATTCCCGTTTGATCTAAAGAATCTGTAAGAGTTGAGATGATCTAAAGTTACTCAGGTTGCGATTAAAGACACCCCCAAAAATGCAAATTTTGCAGATGTCAAAATTAGTCAAGCTTTCTAAGTCACCAAAGTTTGGTGGTCATTTTCTCGCTAAATTGTAAGTTTTGAAACCAGGTGACTCCCCACTTTCTTCAATCGTAAATATCTCGACTTTTGTTCAGAATAAGAGGGTATTTTTTCATCAAAAGGAAGACACATGAGCATGCTTCAAGATAATAAAAATAACTCCATGTGCCAAAAATGTTGAAGAGTGCCAGATCCCAAAACGTCACGACACATTAAAGCAAGCCGTCTCTACCCTGCCTGTCAGGCCCAACTCCGGGTGAGAAAGGATACAACGCCCCAGAACAAATACCGAGATATAACAATATGACATGTATACATAAAACGTCTCCTGTAAAAATGACAATGTCTTCCAATGTGCGTGTTGGGAGTACAGTGACATTCAGCAAATGTCAATGAGCGCATTGCACTGGAAGGCACTGTGCCTTTTCCATTCTCTCTCTCTGTCTCTCTGTCGCTCTGTCTCTCTGTCTCTCTGTCTCTCTGTCTCTCTGTTTATCTGCCTGTCTGCCTGTCTGTCTGTCTGTCTGTCTGTCTGTCTGTCTGTCTGTCTGTCTGTCTGTCTG
>NW_004797275.1:3362860-3372763 GCF_000002075.1 Aplysia californica
GGGTTGGCGGGGTGGTGTTTGTTTTGTTTTGCTTTGCTTTGTTTTAAACTATATACATACACGACAAATACATATAGAGGCTTGTAAGCAGCTACGCACGAATGTAAAGACGGACACCAAAAGCTGTCGCGTTTTGTTTTTGCGGAAACCTTTATGCTCTACCACACCCCCCCCAAAAAAAAAACAACAAAAAAACAGCCTGGTTGGGGATGGAAATGTTAATGGTTTTGAGGGGAAGAAATTTACAATTGTATATTATTATACACGAACATTATCATACTTGGGGGGGTTATTTCTATGGCATGCAATCGCGAGTCTGTGGGAGTGCAGATACGCATGGTTGCACCGAGTCCAGTCTGTGACAGCTTCAGGCAAAGGCATGCCAGATGTCGCGAACTGTTTCTCTTCACGGATCACTACTGCTTTCTCTTTCACCTCCATCTATATCATTCTGCTCACTTCTCTGTTCTCTCGTTCTCTCTCTCTCTCTCTCTCTCTCTCTCTCTCTCTCTCTCTCTCTCTCTCTCTCTCTCTCTCTCTCTCTCTTTCTAACTATCCGTCTTTCCAGATTCCTATATCTCTTTGGGTCTTGCTGTTTATTATGTCTATTTGTCTGCTCTCTCTCTTTGTCTCTGTCTGATATATCTCCTCCAACCGCTCTCATTATCTTTTTCTCATTGTGAGAAATACTGACGTTCTCCAGCTACACATTTAATTGCTCTGTGGAGGAAATGTATCTAACTGGGTGGCATCGTGGTAAAATCAGGCACTCGTGAAAATAATAATGAAATGAAGAAACCGACATTTTGTTTCCTTAGTTTATTTGTTTTAGTAAGAGTTTTTACATCGCTCGCAACTGCGTAAGGCATATGAGCGCGCTAAAAAAGTTGGTTTTGTTCGCAACAGCACATTTCATAGTCCGGATTGGGTCAACACGTTTACTCATCTCCTTAGTTTACAAGTGCTCTAAGTCCATTTTCCCGAAAAATAGAGTCCGTGTGAAATTCCACCCCCTTCTAATGCAATACAAGCCTCAAGTTATTTTAAGGACTATCCGTTCCTTAGAACTAGGTCAGTCTGTGTTGATTATTGTTGTATGTCCACATGTGGACATAAAACTTTAATTTACATTTGTGCTATGTCCAAAGTCAACAAAAGAGATTTGTGGGTTACAAATTATGTTCTATATGTCCATGCGGATTTATCCCTGCCTCAGCCCGAAGTCATGTGGTTTTATCACAATCCAAGATGGCGCTGCTATTTTGTGATGCATCAATGGCATACTAAAAATGATAGTACTACATCTAGTAGCACTACACCGCCTTTCTAGCTTCTATCTTTTGCTTCTTTTATGAGAAGAGTGGGGGTGGAGGGGAAGTTATAAACTTTGGTTTCAAATTCTGCATTATGACTTCATATTATGACTGAGTTGTCCCAAAATTAGCTTGGTAACCAAATCCTTTCTAACGTTTAACCTTCATTAGACTTAATTTTTCTGTAAAGCTGAAGTACGTGCGTGGATTTAACGTCATTTTCAACACTACTAAGCTATTAGGACTGAGCCAAATCGGTTTAGTGCCTTAAAGATTCCACAAAACGATCCAGGTTAAAGAACACCCAGTCGAGGATTCGAACTAGTGCCATCCAACCTAGTCTAGCATAATACCAATTAGGCTAACGGAGCATCCTCTAAGTTTTTCTTTATACATCAAATCTTAGGGAACAGACCAATAAGGACACACGAGCTGACAAAGTGACGTGCATTTTTAAGAACCCTGTAGAGCAAGTATTGAATAAAGTTGGATAAATCATGTAATTTCACTCCTCTTAAAGCGTTGGGATTCGAACCTTGACCTTCTCGGCACAATTCCAGCAAACTCACTACTTTAATAAATGATTGGTAACAATACCTTCTATATGCAAATAATGAGTAAAGTTGGTAAAATCATAGAAATTTGTTCCTTTCAGCAGAGGGATCGAAACCCCTACCCTCCAAGAAAGATTGTAGAACCCTTTCCTTCCACCACTCTCAATGCTGAAAAAAGTGTTGGGAATAAAATCATCTCTACTGTATTTTAAACACTTGTGTTCACCATGGCACTATATTTTAAGACTAAAATGGACATAGGCCAATTGTAAATTTACACCTTTGTCACTAGATCTAGATCTAGATATCTAGGTCTTAAAAATTCTCAAGTCGGAAAATTTTATTTTTGTCAAATAAAACATTCCAAACAACTTAATACATTCAAAGATGGTTTCAAATGGAAATTGATAATTATCATAAAAAATGATATACTAGTATCTGCGATTCCTTTTATTTCTTTTCTTTTTTGTATCTACAATTCCTATTTCAAGAATGTTTTTGAATTCAGGCACATTAAATCTTTAACGTGCATTTTGGCAAAGCAAGGGCCTCATGCGTATAACACTTGTAAACAGGGCAACGACCCCCCCCCCCTCGTTTTATCGAGTGCCTTTATTTTTGTATAAGATCTTTTTTATGTCCATTGAGAAACATACTATGTCTGTGTGAATCTTACTGTAAAACGTTGATAAAAGGTACAGAAAATATACATTTGCAGTTTCCAAGGACAATCAAGCTTTAAAAGTCACCAAACATTGGCATCATTTTCTCGCTACCTTTTCTTCTGAAATCAGGTGACTCCTACCGCATTCATTGACAAACATCTCAAGTTTTAATTAATACAGATTAATTCAGTTAAAAGCAAGACAAATAATCAAGCTTCTTCAAGGTTTTAAAAATTAATATATTACGATGTTTAAAAAAATGACCAACGCATGATTCCGCTGTGTCGGGATACACTTATTTCAATTCCTGGTTCCTATTAACACATCTATCTTGCACAATATTTCTACCTTGACGGAATAGGTTACGTGCAATAAATGCCTGGCAGACCCGAAAGACGATATTTTATAAAGGTCACCATCATCTTCTTTGGTGAGTTTAGTGAGTCTGGCTTCAAGATGATCTGAGTATTTGCTTCTTAAATGTTAATGCAACAATAATTTAACTCAAAGCAGCCTAATTAAGCCATATGAGAGCACTCGAATTCTAGACATTTGCGTACGAAGGCTTTTTTTGCAATGTTAGTCGATCAGAAAAAAGCTTGAGCCATCCTATCTTTCACCTTCTGTCTTGAATTCATACACATTGGCTTTGAATATGTTCATTCTTTTTCTATCGTCGATCTCTATTACTGATAGTTTCTTATTTATTATAGACCCAGTTCTCTGAAACAAATGGTTTTTAAAAATAATTTTTATAGTTCTCTATTACTAATTTTCCTTTCTATAGTAAAAAAAATATTAAAGATAGTTTCTTTTTTTTTTTTGATAGTCTGTATTGCTATTCACTTCTATTTATGATTGCTTTTTCTGCTTCACTATTAGTTGTTTTTTCTCGTAGTTTTCTATCACACTCTGTTACTAATAGATATGTAGCAATTCTCTATAACTAACAGTTTCTTTGTTTCTAATAGTTTTTTCTTGCGATCTCTGTTATGGGGCTCTCGTGGTCTAGAGGTCAAGGTGTTTGCCTCTCATTCAAAAGGTCCTGTGTTCGAAACCTGACAGCAACGGGAATTTTCTTCTCTAAAATGTTCTCTCTTCGCCTCCTTTCCGACTCTCTAACCACGTTCTGTCGTCTGCTTCCGAAACCAATTTCTGCCCTCCCTTCCCCCTTTTGCTCCCTCCTTTCGGCTTCTGACTCTTTCTGCAGCCTTTCTACTACTACTCCTTAGCTCCTTATTACTGCTGTCTTTCAACCACACTCCTGATCTTATGATAGGACGTGAGATCGAACACCTAGCCTTCTCAGAAATGGGAGAAAAATCTTGGAGGTCCCGTGTGCAAGTTGTACACGTTAGATATTCTTTGGTGGTCCAAAATCGTAAAGAGTAGGTTTAGGCCGCCACCCAAGGAAAAATTCAAGTCATTCCTACCAGCTGAAAATGTTTGATGAGTCCCGTGCGCTCATATGACTTTATTATGCAGTTCCAAGCGCCATAAACCATTTACCAAAAACAAAATCTCTGTTACCCAATAGCTCTGTTCTGTATTACTATTATCAACAGTTTTTGTGTAGGCAGTTCTCTTATTATACTTTTTTTCTGATAGTTCTCAATTACTAATAGAATCGTTTTTAATGTAATAGGAGAACGATCCTTTTTTTTTCAGTGAATGGTTGGAAGTCGCCAGTGGCAGGCCCTACTTCTTTCCATTTCGTTTCTTGCTCTTGGCCTTCCATCCCTGTAATCTCAATACTGTAACAACGGGCTTCTCTTGTCCCTAACCAAACAATTTTGATTCCAGCACTTTTTTCTTTCCCTTCGTTGTTTCTACCCGCCTGATGCGTTCTGAAGAGCCGTTTTCTTGTCAATGTATTGAATAAAAACTCCAATAAAAGTAAAGCAAACAGACAGGGTAGGCTGTAACATCCCCCTCCTAGCCCTCCTAGCTGTTGTCAGTTGATCTAATGGAGATGCAACATATTATCAATCACGCAATCAATCATTTTACTGCAATATTAAGACATAAAAGAACAGTTTCTTTCTTTCAGTTTTCTTTCTTTCTTTCTTTCTTTTTTCTTTCTTTCTTTCTTTCTTTCTTTCTTTCTAAGTATTTCTTTCCACCATTCATTCATTTTTTCTTTCTTTCTCTCTATGTATTTCTTTTCATCATTGTCAGTTGATCCAATGGAGATGCAACATATTATCAAACACGCAATCAATCATTTTACTGCAATATTAAGACATAAAAGAAAAGTTTCTTTCTTTCAGTTTTCTTTCTTTCTTTCTTCCTTTCTTTCTTTCTTTCTTTCTTTCTTTCTTTCTTTCTTTCTAAGTATTTCTTTCCATCATTCATTCATTTTTTTTCTTTCTTTCTTTCTATGTATTTCTTTTCCTCATTCTTTCTTTCTTTCTTTCTTTCTCAAACTTGTGAGTGAGGTGTAAGGAGAGGGGGGGTACTTTGGTATAAAACAACCTCTAAACCATGAGTCTTCCTTTACAAAAAAGATTACAGTGATGATAACCGGAATAAAACTAACACCGTACACAATGTACAACACACATCTTGCCATTTTCTCAAGACAAGCACACACCAACAGTATGTCGTAAGATAATAATAGATGGGGTGGCTTGTTGGAAATTTATACTTGATGAAGAACTTAACGATGCGCAATAAACTTATAGAAAAGTAAAACCAGTTCGTTATCATAATATCAAGATTGTAATATGATATCTAACTTGTTTGTTAGAGAAACCCACCTTAGCTGTTGTTGACAATTGAATAGACCTCCCACTGTTTCTGATTTGTCAAGTTTGTATTTATAACAAAAAAATAACGCTAAAATTACACAAACTGGCCTGTTCATAATGTTTTAAGTTTTTGGGGGATTGCGCATTTATGTTTCTTCTGATAACATGGCAGAAACCGGCATGGAAATAATTAAACAAATTACTCAATACAAACTCATTTTGGATGAAATGTCTTGTGAGTGGCATTCTCTCACAGGCGTGTCTTTATTTACATAAACACGGAGGTTGAAGAAAAGACAGAGGTGAGAGCCTACACGTGTTTATTTATCAGTGATCCCAGTTGGAGGGCGGGCTTGCACATACAAATCATGCTGCTTCTGCTGCCAAAGAATGTCACGGGCAAGCAGAAAATAATACAGATCTGCCAAATGACTGGCATTTCTGGAGATCTGAGGATGGTTGGGTTTATTTTTTTGCAAGTTTTTGTTTGGATCATTTGTAAGACGCTATGTGCATACATGTTACTTAATTCAATAATGGCGCCCGAAAAGTAGTGTGCACGCGTTCGTGTGTGTGTGTGTGTGTATGTGTGTGTATGTGTGTGTGTGTGTGTGTGTGTGTGTGTGTGTGTGTGTGCGTGAGTGTGTGTGCAATGTAGGGGGGGGGAGGGGTGAGTGGGATAAGGAGGAATAGAAATGATGTCCAGCGCCAAGCAAGATTATCAAACAACGTTTGCAGTGTATAGGGTATTGACGTTTCACTGTCGCACGAGGGAGACCTCGGTTTGAATTTCTCTCAACCCGGGTTGGTTATGAAAGGTAGAGTCGAAACCCACCTCCTGAAATATCTAAATAGGGTCGGTAGAGGTGTACAACAAATACGGAAATAAACAGCAGGCACATGATTAATATCGGCCTCAAGGAACCGCATTATATAATTATAGTGGTTAGAAACTTTGCCATCGCAAGGACACTCTAGTTCGATTCCCGGGTGGAAAGAATTTTTATCGGGTGTCTTTGGTCTTTTTAATGGGACGGAAAAACACCTACATTACAAAGACCCCTCCCCCCGCCAGCAATAAACAAAACAAGACAAACAAGAGTCGGGTGATCCAAGTTAGCGTTACTGATTCCTTTCTTCCAATGCCAAAACCAGCGCGCGATAAATTCCTCATACTTTTGTCTTCAAAGACACAGGAACGTCACTTTACCGCGATCTGGAAACCTGGAAATGCAAAACAAAGTGTGTTGACAACTGCTACAATAAACAGTTTAATATTCATTGATCCTTTGATTCACGAGCTTTCAATATTTTATGCCATGTATATTCTTCCAACTACAGCCAAACCCGCTCTTAAGGCCACATGTATTTGTGAGGCAGCGTTTTGGAATCAGGCTTTCGTCAAAATAATCAAAGTGAAGAAACTTGCATTTTTTCGCAGGTTTATAAATTTTTATTAAATTTTTGTGGGTTTTTTTGCTCAACACCTTTCATGCCTATTAAAAAATTCATTTCTGTGGAAACCTTTCTGAAAAACGTTGATTAAATGCACAAAAAATGTAAATTCTCAGTTCCCACGGACTCTTTAGCTAAGGAAATAACTACTCTTTGGCGGCCATTTTCTCACTAATTTTACCTCTGAAAACAGGTGACCTCAACCTCCTTCTTTCGCAAATATCTCGTCTTTTTATTCAAGATAAATGGATACTGTTTTTATCAAAATATAGACTATTGAACAAGCTTTAAGATGATACCAATAACTCTACATGCCCAAAAATTGACGAGAGCCTGATTCCACCACGCTGCCTCACATTTGACAATCACCTGTGATGGACGCTTCCCATTTCCAACCTTGAGTATTTTCATGTAAGAATGACACCGTGTAAGACTCCACCTGTCTACAACAGCCACATTTCTCCTTAACAATAAGCTTTCATCCTATTCTTACTGCGTAGAAGTTTTAAAACACCGAAGATCTTCTGAACATTGTATTGTATGTTTGGGTTTTTCGAGTGACTTGACTTTTCCCATCGTTGTCTGGCGTCTCTCTCTCTCTCTCTCTCTCTCTCTCTCTCCCTGTCTCTCTCACTCTCAGAGGATCTCTCTCTCCTCTCTCTCTCTCTCTCTCTCTCTCTCTCTCTCTCTCTCTCTCTCTCTCTCTCTCTCTTTCTCTTTTTTCTCTTTCTCTATCGATCTCTCTATCTCTCTTACACCCCCCCTCTCTCTCGTTCTGTCTCAGTCGTTCCTTTACTACCGTTTCTAACTGCCCCCCCCTCTCTCTCTCTCTCTCTCTCTCTCCCTCCCTCTCTCTCTCTCTCTCTCTCTCTCTCTCTCTCTCTCTATCTCTCTCTCTCTCTCTCTCTCTCTCTCTCTCTCTCTCTCTCTCCATCTCCATCATCCCTGTCCCTCTTATCGACAATGCGATCACAGAAATCCACTCCTCCATCACCTGTCCCCACCTGGGCGTGCATTCAGCAGCAACAAAAGGCGGACACAGACACAGGTGCTCCCGATCACATCCCAGACCCTGCTCATACAAAAAGAATCGAGAGGATCTTCCGCACTCTTCTTCCATGTTGTGAACCACTACACCACCTGCATTTTTTCACGTTTCTGTATTTACTGTTTTACACCCATATTGACCCACTTCATATCATTTAGGAGGCGCCCTGCTTCAATCAATCAGTCTCAAGGAGGATAATAGGAAGAGAATTTAGCCTTCCAGCTTTCTAAACAGTATTAGTCCAAAGAAGAACTTGCGAGAATCTATGAGGTGATCTTTGTATTTTTTTATTTACTGCTCTTCGCCCCTATTAATATATTTCAGGTCATCAAAGAAGCAAGCTGATGTGACCACAACTCTTAGGGACATCATCATCATCATCATCATCAAGTGCCATGTCTGTGCGAGACATCGGCGGCCATGGTTCTCCATTCATTCTTTTGCTCGAATGCTCATAAAACAGCTACATTACCCTGATCTTTCCCTTTTACCCAAATGTGTAGGTTCTCCAAGTAGGTTGCTCTGGGCCTACCCCTACCTCGTTTGCTTTCAGTTTTGCCAGTGAGAGCTGGACTTTTTAAACCTTTATGTCTATTCAGGTGTCCCAAAAGCTACATTTGTCTTTTCCTGATTGCTTTTATCAGTGAGCATCTCACTTGGGCTTTTTCAAGTATAGGAAAATGGAGCCTTTTAGTGTTCAAAATGTGGCAAACTATTCCCCTGCCAGAATTGGTCTCTTCGCCGCAGCAGAAGACAAGTCATTGTAACCGTAAATTCTCCAAATTCTTCTATTTTGCTAGAGAAAATGTTCTCCTCTGCGGACGTTTTTGTCATCTTCAAACATTGACGGGCGAGCTATTATTAGATTTATTTTTATTATTATTATTATTAGTATTATTATTATTATTATTATTATTATTATTATTATTATTATTATTATTATTATCATTATTATTATTATTATTTTTATTAGTATTATTATTATCATTATCATTATTATTATTAGGCCATTATTATCATTAGATTAACTAGTAAATGTACCCGTTCTACGAACGGAATAATAATGAAGAAGTATTAGGGAAGTTAAGAAGAGAAAAAGACTGAACACAAGAAAGAAACAAAACATAAATATTTTACCTTGAATTTATCCATGTAGCACCCCCCCCTCCTCCGACTACCTCCAGGGTAAGACTTCTTCTCCCTCTATGAAGGTGTGGCATTTTCTCCTTAAGTTCCAGCTCAATCACATTTAAAAAAAAGAGTGAGGCCTATATACCAATTGTTGCTTCCTAGAAGAACCTAATCTAGATTCTAGATCTAGCCTAGATCTCGAAGGATTACAAGTATAAAGACATAGGCCAATAATTGAAAGAAGGAGCCTAGGCCCATAGATAGATTTAAGTTTAGAAATTCACATTTTTAACAACCGACAGGCGTCACAGATGGCCTAGATTTCTAGATCTACTCACCACAGGAACAATCCACTTTCAAGAATACTTTCATGATTCTTGATCTCGATCTAGATTCACCACAAGCCTAGTTCTAGATCTTGACTCTAGATCTATTCACTGCAGGAAAAAATCCACGTTCAATAATTTTCATCATTCTTGATCACGATCAAAGATTCACATATAGATCTAGATCTTAGAATCTCTAATGCACAGCGAGAGAAATCCACGTTCAATATTCAATAGCTTATCGAAATATCACAGACCTAGATTCTACTTTTATTTCATGATTTTTCTTGATCTCGATTTAGATCTCGATTCTAGGTCTCGATTCTATATCTCATCTAGACACTGTGCATAAAATACACCCATCCTTCGGCGGGTGCGTTTAATCCACTGCAGGAGAAATCTACTTTCAATACTTTCATCATTATTTACCTTGATCTACATTAGATATTAGATCTAGACATAGGTCTGCACACAAACACACTGAACACAAAATATCCTTCGGCGCAGTTCGGCGTGTGCGCTAAATCCACTGCAGGAGAAATCTACTTTCAATACTTTCATTTTTAAAATCTTGATCTAGATATTAGATCTAGACATACACACACATACGACTGCACGCAGGGCGTAAACCGGGCTCCGACTGGCTGAACCTTTGACTTTG
>NW_004797275.1:3373750-3379750 GCF_000002075.1 Aplysia californica
ATACAATGTCGAAGCAAATGATGGCAATCGCTACAAAAGGACTGAATTTAACTTCAAATGGACTTTCTTCTTACACATTTGATCTTAATGAAAATACAAAAGTGCAGCACTACGTTTCAAGTTATGGGTACTGGCAAACTTTCAAATTTTTTCATTCGGTTATTATTATTATTATTATTATTATTATTATTATTATTGTTATTACGGCCAGTATGTCTAACCTAACAAATCTATTGAGAACCTAAAGAACCGCATGTGCTTCACACAAAGACCGACTCTGAAGTTTCAGGGTTTTGGGGAGAGGGTATGAAAAGTGATCAAAGGTTTACAAAATTTAAGCATTGTGAAATTGAGGGAGAAATTAACAAAAGCAAAGCAGAAAACACCTTGTATCTGATAACATAGCACCCTCTGGTGGAACTCCTTGGAAGGGATAGCCTTCAGAATAGCTGATTTACCAAAAGAAGTGTCCCTAAATAGCAGTTTAAACTTACCAACCAAACCTTTGAGGGGAATATAGGAACAGACAAACGAAGAAAAAGATGAACACGGACAGACATGCAAAGGATGATCTAATTTAATTGCTATATTTTGATTATTTCACCATAATGTGTTATTGTTCAAATAAAAGAGGTTATAGATCTAACATCTTTGGCCATAGCATTATAAATCAACGAGAGACAAATCACACTTTTTAAATATTTTAAAATTTGCACACGTATAGATCTACTTTGATTTTCTCCGGATTTTCCCGGAACCGACAGAGGTAAAATAATATGACGTAGGCTTAGACATTGATCCAAGCAGGCAATAGAATTCATGAAAATGGCGGGCTAGGAAAGTTGGTTGCATCTATACGGTCGACTTTCAGTGGCCCAGCACAATGATAGAACGTAGGACAATTTTGTCTCAAATTGTGGTTGAAACGAACGAAATGTGATAACTGGTATTCTGGTGTTTGGAGACAATTCTTTTTACAAGCTAAGATACATTGAAGAGGCCCTGAAAGTAAAATTTAGGTTTTACTCTTTGATTTTCAGCATTCTATCCCCATTGAAGTAAAAGTCAGAAGGCACTACCTGCTACTGGTTCGGTAGGTATTACTGTTGTCTGTTCCTTTTATATTATTGTCTTAGTTTTCCCCTGTGTTATACTATGGCCGCTATCTTGTTCATATACTTCTGAGTTTGTGAGGGCGAGGCCTGAATAGGCTGGGTGAAAGAAATGGAAACAGGGGAAGGCAAACACAGACGGAAGCCGGTAGACAGGGAGAGACATGGAGAGATAGTGAGAGAGACACGGAGAGAGATACTTGGTTTTGAGATAGGGGATGTCGCTGTGCTTTTCTATACTTAAAGGTGATTTTACGGCCCCATCGATACACTTTAGATGAGCTAAGAAGCCAGCTTCGATCCTGCCTGTCAAGGCCAATCCGTGTTGAACTGAAGGGAATACCACACCCTAGCAGAAAGACTGAGATACTCAACAACAATTCTCTACACGTGGGAATCGAGCTCAGGTCTCCTATGTGCGACGGCAAAGTGCCTATCTGCTACACAACAGATACCCGTTTGCTTCTCTTTAACCAAAGTTATTCCTTATGCGACCACAAATCTGTTAGCGGATGTCTAGAAGTTGCCTCTATTAGGTCCTACTTCTTATCGGACTCTGCGGGGTGATGGTTTGGCGCAACGCTGTCGCACGCAGGAGACCGAAGGTCAGTTCCAGAGAGAAGATACATAATAATCATTATCGTGCATCTCAGTCTTTCTGCTGGGATGTTATTTATATCTTGGTTAGCTCGGAAGCCTACCTTCTAGATTATCCAAATTATGTGAATAGGGGGGTTAAAATGCCTACATTAATTGTTTCTAAAAAGGCTTTACTTCTTTAGTCTTCTTACCGTAGTTTAATATTGCTTGCTTTTACCAAGAGCTGAACGACCATAATTATCCTATGTCCTCAACTCAACTCAACTCAACAGAGCTGCTGATATTTATTCTCTCCAGAAATGAGTGGAACCTTTAAAGACCGCATTCGGTCTCTGATCAGAAGCGGGCTCCGGAGACAGAAGACTGTATCCCACAGCCCTCCTCCGTCTGCCACCAGACCGGCATCCACTCTTCAACAACGTATTTCCCACCCGTCATCCCACCCGTACTGCGTTCCTCGCTCGAGCAGTACTTCAGAAGGTCTCCAAGACCCTTCCACTAAGGCGGGCTGCTCGAGAGACCCCAATTATGTCTTCTCCCGTCGACACAGTTCGACTCTTCCCTTCACCCAGAGTGACCAGAACTTCTTGCCTCCGTGTTCAGGAAGAGACTTAAGTCACAACGATGACGATGATGATGATGCTGATGAGGACCGGAATGATCACGAGGATAGGGAGAAATTATCACCCATTAAAACTCCAGAGTCGGCGAGATACACTGCCATATCTCCCATAGCGCATTTCTACGAGGTGTACAAGGCGAACGGTGGGAAATTCAGCAAAACGACAGGAGCAGGAGGGGGGAACTCTGCTAAACTGAAGTGTTTAACAGGGTCGTCAATGAGGCGGGAAAAGTCGGATTCATCTGAGGACTTGATAAATTGTGTAACGATCTGTTCCCAAAATATTCCTGAGCCAACATTTCACAACGATGTGGGGTACACGGAGACCAAACAGTCAGATGTAGCGGAAAGAAAGGAAACGAAGAGTGAGGATCAAGGTTCTGCAGGGACTGTAGAAGATGGCAACAGTGGTGCAGACCAGCAGAATGCTGCAGACACACTAAAGGACAGAGGAAGGGAAGGAACTGTGGAGCGATGCCAGCCTAAAGAGGAGGGTAATTAAATTGTTTCCCTTTTTTAAAATAATGTCTGTCTTTTACTGTGTCTTCTTTGTATTTTCTCTCTTACATTTTATCCTATTTCGACCTGCGGGGCGCTTTTAGTGTGTTTTCTGGGTGTTTTTTTCCTCTTTGCTTCTGTCATTCCGTTCTTGTAGGTCTTAACCATTTTATATGATTTTTGACTATCTGGCGTGCATGTAAGTCTACCAGCCTCTTTTGCCGTCTCGATCTCCATCTCCATCTCTATTTTCACTTGTATCTCCCTTTCTGTTCTGCACCGTTAAAGATCTAAATGATACAGACGACGGCGTAAAAAATTGCTATTATTTGTGCCATTTCTTGCTAAATAATAAGAGTAAACAGTCATGGTATCTTTGGTACACATGAGATTGCGGCTAGATTTTCCGGAGAAATGGGTTCTTCAGTATTATGCGGCTACTTGCTCTTAGTTTACCTTTCTATTTTTCCCGTCTGGGACAAGATCTAAAAAACGAGACCATGTCACTCCATTATTAAAAGAACTGCATTGGCTCCCTGTAAAAAAAAGAGTGATATTTAAAATCTGCGTCATGTGTTTCAAATGTGTAAATAAAACTGCTCCTATTTATTTACAAGAACTTATCAGTATTTATAAGCCAGGGAGAAACCTAAGACCATCAAACGATAACACCCTACTTGTGACACCTGTAAAATCATACAAATCATATGGAGAGAGATCTTTCTCATATCTTGGTCCATTTATGTGGAACAGATTACCCATGAAACTAAGACAAATAAAAACACTTGATAGCTTCAAAAGACATCTTAAACATTTTCTGTTCCTACAGGCCTATCCTTCATAAGCTTTTAACTTTATTTTTCATTATAGTTGTTCTGTTCCTATGTCTGGATGAAAATAGTCTCTCTCTCTCTCTCTCTCTCTCTCTCTCTCTCTCTCTCTCTACTCTCTCTCTCTCTCTCTCTCTCTCTCTGTGTGTGTGTGTGTGTGTGTGTGTGTGTGTGTGTGTGTGTGTGTGTGTGTGTGTGTGTGTGTGTGTGTGTGTGTGCATTAATGTATATTGCATAAGAAGAAAGGAAGTAGTAAGAAAGGTTTTTGAAAAATGGGTATTCCAATGTAAAGCGCATTGAGCTACTTTTTTGGAAATGCGCTATATAAATGTTATATATTATTATTGTTTTTTAAAAATTATTAAACTTTAGCCATCATTTGTAGATCATAAATAGCTTAATACGCACACACAGAGTGTCCACTCTCCACCAGGCTTCTTTGGGATCGCCGTCACTTTTTGTTAAAAATGTAACTCATTTTAAGAATTAGGAGAAAGGGAAGGAGTTGGGGGGTAATTTTTAGCGGGTATAAAGCTGTAATAAATTTGGGAGCAGCAGTCCCAGAAGGCAGAAATAATAATTATGAGGCTTCACGTGCGAATGATAATAAATGGTGAAACCAAAAGGAAGCCATCAAGCTATGAACATCCAAAAGTCTTAGAAATAAAGGTTTTCAATGCCCAAAATGAAGCAAACTCTTCTCTGTAAGGATTGATCAGCTTGGCCATAGCAGAAGTCACACGCTATCTTATTCCATATTTCTTCAACTTTGCTTTGGAAATACAGTAGAAACTGCCTAAGACGGCAACGCATTATCATTGAGAAAAGTGACCTAAATAGACAGGTGGACTGTAATACACAGTGTCATTACAATAACAATTTATAAAAAGTAACAAAGGAGGAAATGCGAAGTGGTCGTTTATACATGTGATTGTCTTCTACAGGTGTCCGTTAAAGCAGGTTCGATCCTACATGTGTTCTCCATACAATGATCATTAGACAACAGTATAAATCATTACCTTTTTAGCATTTTTGAGAAGGTAAAATAGTTGCAGCCAACATTATTTTGATAAATAAACGTCAAGGTTCTCAAAAGACCCAATGATACGGCGCAAGAGGGAATAACCACGGATTTTAAGGGGGTTCGAAATTATCTCTTACTTCCCTTGAACCAAGCAATCCGATTTAAAAAATAGTGAAATTAACTATTAACAGGTAGTAGTCAAGTCCTCAATACTCCATTTGGAACTTACTGGAACTACTATGCACACCAGAAGTCCCCACCCCGAGTGGAGCCACACTTGGGTCTCTGTTACATTATGTGTTTTTGTTAAGAGTTTAACGGCACTTGCAACACAACCGAGTAAAAAGGTGCAGAGGATTAGAGGTGTTACAAGAGAGTAACACACCCAAAAAAAAATAAGAGAGACAAGGACGGTACATTGGGAAAGAATGAGGCCTTTACACCAGAGCACCCACCAGCCACTCACCACGAAAGATGGATTTAACTAATTTTTAGAATGGGGGATCAAAATTTACTTTTAGACGGAATTTTTAGCTTCGTGTACTCTCTGTCCTTTTGATTTTGTGGTTAGATCTAGATATATTATTTTACGTTCACCTCTTTTTACTCTTTAAGATATCAGTCCGAAGTTGACCTTGATCTTAGCAGGCAACACCGTTGGCTTAGCAATAAATATTATGGCGATTACGGTGTTTATACCCGGCAACTGTGAAATTTTGGTTAGGTGCTTCGCTATCGCACGCAAAAGACGGGAAGGGTAAAAACAGCCTGTCACCTTACTGCTCTAATTTGTGTCTGTATTACCTGTCCTGGGCAACATGAATTGTGTCTATGGAGGGGTAAAACATCCTTCGACTACAATTTTATTTTATAATAATATACACTGCCAGTACACCCCCCCCCCTCTAAAAAAATAAATTTAAACAAAAACCTGTTTCCGTAGCATCCAAGAAAATACAGATGTGCTCATCCCCGAAAAACAACGCCAGTAAAGAAGGCGATCTTGATGGTAATGATGATGATCACGGCGTTGAAAACAAGGGCAGCGCAGAAGAGAGTAAGGACATGATGAGTGATGAGACTGGCATGGTAGATGTATACCGTCTACAGGAAGAAGCAAGCGTTACGGGACAACTGCTGTGGAAGGGTATAAGACGATACAGGTGAATAAATCAACTCATGGTCGTCCTCTCTTTCGTGTGCCTATACTTTTATAAAAATTGTTGATGCTTTTTTTGCAATAGTTGATACTGTTTTTGTTGCTGTTGTTGTTGTTGTTAATGTCCATAATGATAATGACGTTGTGCATATGGT
>NW_004797275.1:3380749-3387646 GCF_000002075.1 Aplysia californica
CCCCCCTCCCCTAAAAAAAAATGATGAAAATGCCAAACGGGCGATAAAATGCCGGTTTCTCCGATTAAAAATTTTGGACTAATGCTTGATTTCACTGCGGTGCCTCCCAGTTATACGTGAACATGCGTACATACACGTATTGGGCTAACGCAGAAGTAGTCTCTATTACAAGAACTGTCACAGTGTAGGCAAAGACTATAATATGCACATTTCAGTAACGCCAGGATCTTAATTTTGCTGTGAATAAAAATTGATTAACAGTCAAGATTGCATCCATGAAGCATTCATGAAGTTTGAATATGACTAAACAGAAGAATGCTAAATGCAGAGCAGTGCGATCAGATTCTCTAAAAAATAAAATATTAAACAATGGTACTTAATTTTGTTTTCAAATTAAATTAAGGCATTCTAGAATTTTGCTATCTCCAGTGTTACTGTGAGTGGGCTTTGTTCAGCAGGGTTGCGTTGTGGAAAGCAGGGCATGTCCATACAGAAAATGTCAGGAAACAATACCTGTAAACTATTCCTATAAAATAAATAATATTAATAATAATATAGAGAAACCAAACAGCTGAATAATTCACAAACTGTATTTTTGTACACGCAATTAAAGAAGAAGCCAGGTCAATCGTTAAAAGGCGAAAAATTATAGGTTAGGTTGTTTGTTCTCCTAGGATAAAATTCAATGTTTCAGCAGCTCTTATATGTTTCACAGAAAAAAGACGGCGAAAATAGCAGCACTTCAAAAATATATTGATCAGCTGAACAGGGAAACGGCAGAGCTGAAAAGACTCCACACTCAAGGTAGCTAGCTTAATTTCTCTTTTCTTGCTTATTTACTTTTGTTTTTTAAACGGCGACTGTGGTGTAGATGAGCCCCCCCTCCCCCCCCAACACCCGTAGCACACAGAGAACCCGTGTTCAATTTCCGCGAGTAGAGAATTTTTATTGAATATCTCGGCCTTGTCTTTCTGTTGGGATGTTGTATCCCTGTCATCTCGAGTTGACTCTGATATGTAGGGTCTAAACCCATCTTTTAAACTATCTAAATTTTGTTGACAAGGAAGTAAAGCACCTATATTAAAACATTGGTTCATTTACATTATCTGTACTCCTATCTACTGTTGCTTTCATTACTTTTATTTTCCAAAATAATTTGGTCTTTTTTGTTTTTGTTATGAGGGTTGTACAAAGACAAGGTGAGAAATGGCATGCCGCTCAGTGGTGAGTGCCACAGATCATTGATGTAATGGAGATTAACTCTCCCTCCCCCCCCCCCTTCCCCTCAAGGGAAAAATAATGAAAGAAAAAAAAAGTCCCCCAATCAGAAGCCACAATTGTGTTTCTTTTCTGCTTATTTTTTCAATTTATTCATTTAAAATACCAACATTTCTTATGATTACTTCTTATTATCTTGGTCAATATGATATATTTCTCAGCTTTATACTTAATGTGTATGGATCTAATTTTTTACGAAACCCTATCTTCAAAACGAAAATGATAACCACTAATTTTTTCAAAGCAAAATAAGAGGCATCAACAACATCTCCCCCCCCCCCCTGAAAAAACAAAAACAAACAAAAAAAAACAACAACAACAACAAACAAACAACAACAACAACAAAACAAAACCAAACAACCCCCCCTCATCACAAAGTAAATAAATAAACACCATAGATCCCCCCCCCCCCCGCCCAACTCCCATCCACCCCCAAACACAACAGACTCGGAAAAAAATAGACAGACAACAAACAAATACACAAAAAAGCAACATTTTCTTTAAAACCATGCCACTGTGTAATCGGTGGCCATTATGCTATCTCAGTCTGTGTACTGTGACGTGGCACACCACGACAGAGCATACTGTGCCTTTATAGATCTGAACCAGTGTTTGTCAACCTTACTCAAGCTCGCAAAGAAAACTGAAATGATATGGCCATGTAACAACATCGTGTGGCCTATCCAAGACCACTTTTCGAGGAACTGTGCAGGGGAGGAGATGGAGAGGAAGGCAAAGGAAGAGGTGGACCGACAACATTGCGGAGTGGACAGGGAAATCCTTCGTCCAAACTCAGGCGCTCGCAAAAAAAACCGTGAAAAGTGAAAACACATGACAAGGCGTTCTGTCATTCACCGCCCCTACAATCCTCGTGCCTTATGGGATCAATGACAGTATCAATGAAACATGTCGCCATCTCAGTCTGTGTACTGTGACGTAGCACCCCACTAGAGAACAGTCTGTGCCCTATTTGATCTAAATCAGTTTTTCATCCTTTCATAAGCCAGTGCCCACTTTTGTCACCTCTACGAAGCTAACATTTTCTCATTGCCCACCGACATGGACTTCCAATAGATGCATTGCACATGATACCTGAACCTAACCGGGTGATGCCCACTACCAACCAAAATTACCCTTTCCTCGACTAGTAAGCGACACCCCCTTCCCTCCCCATGTTGACAGGCAATGGCCTAAACGTTGTTGAAAGGGGCTTAAATATTTGCAATAGTTTTGATATCACTGACTACAAAACAATACTTTTGGCACTTTAAACTACACTATACCATTGTGAAAAAAGTGCGAGAAGGAAGGATGTGGGACAAGTGAGCCAAGGGAAGACAAAGAGTAACATAGGTGGACAATATTAAAACATGGACTGGCCTGGGTATAGTAGAATCTGCAAAGGCAGCTCGCGACCGTGAAGGATGGAGGTCGCTATACGTCAACGTCTGAGTCAGAGATGACACCTCCAGGACTGACTACAATTAATTTGTTACCTCTAAACTCTCTATTATATCAATACCTGGAGGTGTCATCTCTGCCTCAGCAGAGGTTGACGTGAAATGACCCTCCATCTTTCACGATCGCGAACGGCCATTGCACATTCTGTCTTATTCAGGACAGTCTATGTTTTTATGTTGTACGTCCAAGTTACTCTTTGTATTCCCGTGGCTCTACTGCCCCTCACCCTTCTTCCAAGCAGCTCTTTTACATTGGTCTCGTGTGGTTTTAAGTGGCCTTAGAAATGTATTTTCCTACATTTTCTTTCATTCAGCAGGGTTTGTCTTGTGTGTAGAATTTGACACACCTCATTGTTCGTCTGTTTTGCTTTTCAACTTATTCTGGACCTTCTACGGTGGTACCACATTTGAAACGCTGCTCTCTATTGTACCACAGCAAACCGTGCGACCAGAGCTCTTCTACTAGAAGGCAGGGAAGTCAAGAACGCCATGGCCGCTGTCTGTGACGTCACCGGTATGCTTGTAATATCATTAGTGTGTGTATTTGTGTGTTTGTGTGAGTGCGTGCGTGTGTGAGTGTGTGTGTGTGTGTGTGTATGTGTGTGACTGTGTGTGTGTGTGTGTGTGTCAGTACTAGAGTTTTGTGTGTGTGTGTGTGCGTGAATGAGAGAGAATGTGTGAGTGTGTGTCTGTGCGTGTGAGTGAGCGTCTGTGTGTGTGTGTCTGTGTGTGTGTGTGTGTGTGTGTGTGTGTGTGTGTGTGTGTGCCTTTGTGTATGTGAAAGAGAGATAGTGTGTGTGTGTGTATGTGTGTGTGTGTGTGAGAGAGAGAGAGAGAGAGAGAGAGAGAGAGAGAGAGAGAGAGAGAGAGAGAGAGAGAGAAACAGAAAGAGGGGGAAAGGGAGGGAGAGAGTGCCTCTGCATCGTTTGGTCCAGTTTACAAACCGAACGTCAACAACAGAAGTGAAATCAGCAACAGAAACAAAATCAACCACATTAATTACCGAAACTTAAAACACATGATGGTATAACTTTTTAAAATATCCAGGAATTAAAACAGTCAGGAACATCACAAATAAAGAGGAGCACAGAAGGCTGTCTGTGGGCGTGATCATCACTCACTGTTGTCACCTTGGTCCTACGCGCTTGAGAAACTGCTCTCCTTTTTCAACACGTTATTTCGCTCAGCAGATGTCCCACAAGTCTGGAGAGACGTCATCATTGTCCCCCTCCTCAAGACTGCCAAACCAGCATTGGAACTGTTTAGACTGATAAGCCTCATATCCTGTTCATCAAAGTTATGGAGAGAATGGCATCTGAACGACTGTGCGACATGGCCGAGGGGAACGGCTGGTTCTCCGAACTGCAGGGTGGTTTCTGGAAGGGAAGAGGTGTGGGAGACCAAATTCTGAGAATTGCGCGAAGATTTCCCATTGCTTCCAAAATAAGGAGAAATCGGTACACATCCTCCTCGATCTTTCAAAGGCACATGGCACGGTCTGGCGCTTACGCCTACTCCACACCCTCCTAGACAGAGGTATCCCATCCTCTTCCTCTTTTATATCGACGAACTGGCGAAACTACTTCCGGATGATCTAAAACATTCACTCTACGTTGACGACGTCTCTATCCTCGTTTCATCCCGCATTGCACGAGACGCCGAAAGTCTGGCACAAAGAGCGGTGGACACCGTTGCTGACTGGAGCATGCTATGGAAACTCACCTTGAACCGCTCGAAGAGCGAGACAACATTCTTCACGCTCGCAACATCTGAGTCGGAATGGAAGCCATGCATCATGATCAATAGTTGGACAATTAAGTATGAGCCCTACGCAAGACTCCTGGGAGTCACACTCGATCGCAGGCTCCCGTTCTGCAAACAGGTTGAGACAGTAATAGCTAATGCCACTCAGAAGATGAGGATGCTCGGCGCTGTCGTGCACTCAAAATGGGGATGAAGGAAAGACGACCTACGCAAGGTCTACCTCACATTATACATAGTATCCTCAACTTTGCGTGTAGCAGCTGGCAACCGTGGATGAACAAAACTCAGATAAATAAGCTGGAGATAATTCAAAACAGATGTCTGCGACTGATCACCACCCAAGCCCAGTCCTCACTGATCGAGGCACTTCGAGCTGAAACGGGAGTCCACCATCAATACAAACTACCTCCGGTCAAGAGAGAAGGCCCTGCGAATGAACAACGACCACCCCTGACGAATTGCAGCAACGGAACAAGTGCACAGACGCCTAACGGGACGCAGAGATTTCCCAAAAAGGGCCTAAGACGCCAGGAAAAAGAGAGGAAGCCCATTGCTTATTTCGAAACTAGGCTGTGGAAACGGGAAATCAACCCCGACATCACTTTCCACCACCTTTACGGCATACGCAGAAGGAGTGACTACAGTGTGAAGATCCGAAGCGCTGCTCTTCGTCGAGCACGAGAGCTTGGCGCACAGTACAATATCTACACTGACGGCTCGGCTAGGGCAGGAACAACGGATATCGGCACTGGGGTCGTCATCGCAACGGGGGACCCGTCCAACCCGACCATTGTCGAGACACTGAAGGAGAAAGACGCCATATTCATGTGCTCTTTCGAGGAAGAGAGGAGAGCCTTACAAATGGCCATTGACTGGATCGACTAACAGTGTGATGCATCCAACTCGGTCGCTATCTTCACTGACAGTCAATCGCTATGTATGGCACTAGTGGGAACATCACCATCCCTCGGTCAAATGCAGTTACGCGTAAATAATGCCACGATTCAGTGAATCCCTGGTCACTGCGATATCCTAGGCAACGATCTCGCTGAGAGTAATGCCAAACTGGCAACAGCACTGCCGGGTCCAGGCCGGCAAATTACATAATATGAAAGTGCGTACGCTCAGATAAAACTGATCACAAAAGACCCTCCAATATCCCACACGCGGACGAAGGAAATATACAGGACAATTTCCTTAAAAGGAGAGGCTCAAACTAAGTCCCGCAGTGACCAGTCATTAATGGCAAAAATCAGGTCACTTCTCTGGGCTGTGGGCCTAAAAAAACCCAGAATAAACCATCGGACCCAATCTGTCCATTGTGCAGCGAGGAGCCCCAAGCTTTGGAGCACTGGCTGCAGAAATGCTCCACAATGGAGGTCCGGCGGTGGCATCTCTTTGGGGAGGATTCAGGGAGGTTGGACTGCCTCACCCGACACCAAAGAGAAGCAGTGGCCCAGGCGAAGAGGCACGCTTTTAGGGGCTCCAAACATTTCGAACGGATAGGCTACCACACACACACAAACACATCAACAACAGCAACGGTAACGCTGATAACTATAACAACAAAACTAATCAGTAGCATGTTACGCCTTCCCCCAAAACACCAACACCACCACCACTAACACCAACAACACTAACTCCACTACCGAAAACAACAAAAACCGTTATCCCTCAATAATAAGATTTCCTTTCCTCCCCTGTGTAGTTGCGACCATTCGCAAAGAGACGCAAGCTCAGAAGTTAGAGCCCTTGTGCTACCGTCGCTATATCAACTTACGGACTGCTGCTGATGCTACGAATGTGCTCACTGCCATAAGGTTGTTGTTATCGTTATTGTTGTGGCTGTTGTTGATTTTGTTTTTTTCTCACACTGACATTTTACCACATGGTGTAAATGGAACCGGGACACATTATTTTTGGTTAGTTTGTTGTTGTTGTTTTTTTTGGAAGGGGAGTGGAGGAGGAGTGGTAGTTGAGGATCAAGTTAGGGTGGAAAGGAGGGGGGGGGAGAGAAAAGCAGACGTCTATCTTTATTAAGTTGTCACTTTACAATCGTGTACTGGAGATAAATTAAGAGTCAATTAATACTTTTTGTTAGCTATGTCATAAGATAAATGTCATCTAGTATAAATAGGCTGTCCAACTTTTGTGAGATTTTGTCACAGTTGTTAGGGCAGCTAAAATATTCCCTTAGAGCTCAAATTTGTCATAGCTAACCCTCTTTTTTCCGTCGAATTCATTGTTTTATTTTGCATTAACTATAATATTATTCAGTTACTACAATACACATACATTCATCCACACAATAAGACACATACACACAGACATACCCACACTCACACACACATACACACACACACACACACACACACACACACACACACACACACAC
>NW_004797275.1:3388675-3389606 GCF_000002075.1 Aplysia californica
CTCTCTCTCTCTCTCTCTCTCTCTCTCTCTCTCTTTCTCCCTCTCTCTCTCTCTCTCTCTGTTTCTCGAATTTCTCGGTATTTCACCCTGTTGGTCTTGTAGTACGTTTCCTCTGTATTTCCCTATTATTACGTTTTCATTCCCTTTAGATACTCAAAGCCCACAGAAATAACCCACCTCCCCCACAATCCCCAGCTGCGATCCTCGTCCCAATAAAACTACTTACATTCCTCAATAAAATTAAATACGGTAATTACTCACAATTTTGCACAATCCACATCACATTTCGCCAAAACGCTAAAAACAAGGGTTGACATACACTTTGAGACTTTTATCCGTTTCTACTCTTACAGCTATATGGACACAAGAAAATCAGATATGGTGCTCTGGTGTGGTTGGTTTGCTGCCTCTGACCTAACAAACATTTATCATTCTGATTGCTTCTCCTTTTTCGTGTTTGTTACTTTCTTGTGACACCTGTAATCTTCGTCGCTTATGTGACCTAATTGTGATGCAAGTGCCGTAAAACGCTCACTAAAACTTTATTTTAAATCTTCCATAACGCCATGAGGACACGTGCCGTGTTTTGTTCGTGTGTGATGCAATAACGGCTGTTTAGAGCAGGGTTAAGTAATGCAGACAGATTTGAATAACAGAGGCAAAGAAAAGAACAGCAATGTACTTGTAATATTTATTTTACCACCCGCATGTGGAAATGCAGAGTTTATGGCGATACGCAAACTCGAGATTAAAAGACTATACTCCCCTATAGACCAATCTACCATAGGTCCCACTAGAATTTAAACGACAGTTTAATTCCTTTCAGAGAAGTTCAACTTTATGATGAGAAGTTGAAGGGAGCTACTGGTAGACCTTATTTATTCATTTTTTGATCTATCATTTTCATCTATCAACGGGTGATTGGGGTGGG
>NW_004797275.1:3392004-3393404 GCF_000002075.1 Aplysia californica
TCTCTCTCTCTCTCTCTCTCTCTCTTTCTCTCTTTATTTCTTTCTTTCTACCCCATTCCCCCCACCCTTTTCACTTTAGTGACTTTCACCATTGACACGAGCATGCGCGCACTGTACCTATTATTTCTATCCTTTTTGCAGAAAGCGTCAGTTGGTCCAACTTGGTCAGCGGCTCCGACTCCACGCCCACATTGTCCGTTGCGCTGTCTGGAAGCAATGACGTCACAGGACCTGGTGAAAATGAAGGAGATGAGCAGGGCACTGAAGTCTGAAGGTCATCAATTGGGCTCACCAACACAAATAAAATAACTTGTGTGAAGTTCAAACAACCCAAATTAATATTTAATTAATCAATTAAATAATCAAAATATAATAAGATTAGAAAGAACAAAAGAAAATGGGCTAAAAACAAAATGTGTGAAGTTTAATGAACTAAAAGAAGATACAATACTTAGATCTCATAAAATTATGTGAGGATTTCTTTGAGAACAGAGAAGAGAAAAATGCAAATAAATTTACTTCAGACAGTACCTCTTCACTTTTTGATAGTTGCGTCTTTAATATTTTTGTTAATGTTCGTTCGGGTGGGAGAAAAAAAAAGTCCTCGCTTATGGTTGCTGTTTCTGGCCATAAAATAATAAACCATCAAGACGATAATTGACTGGTTGTTGGAATGCGGCGACCCTTCATTTATTTGTAAGCTCTCTGCTTCTAAGACGTTCCCCAAACCTTTCTGGCTCCCGTGCAAGGGCCACTCTTGACGTGTAGTTTGGGACCCTACCCTGCTGGGACCAGGCCTCCTCAACAACATATTAACCCTTTTTCCTCCCCAAACTTCTCAAAACTTTCTCAGAACGGTGAGAGATATCCATCTGGTGTGACAGTCATGGTTTTACTATCCCGTCCTGAAATCCGAACACACCGATCATGCCCCAACAGATGAACGCTTTTATTCAGTAGAAAACTCTTCTGGTTTAAAAAAATTAGTTAAAATTTAATAAAGTAGATGTTTTCGAATAGGTTTACTGATTTTTTTTTACGTATACAGACAAATTCTAAATTGATATTTCCACAACTGAAGTTTATTTGTGCAAATATTTTTTTTATATTGGGGCAAATATGACTAATAAAATTACTATCCTATAGAAGATTGGTCCTCTTTTTTTAGACACCTGCTGTAACTTTGAAGCATAAAGGTTCTCTTAATTCTGCGATACATTATTTAAAGTATTTAAAGTACAAAAATTAGAAGTCAGGAAATCCCATGCTACTGATTTTCGATTTGAAAGAAAAAAACTGAAAACGGAGGTGCTTCGACTCAACATTTTGCTTTTGAATCAGCACTTTTGTTTAGTATGGGGTTTTACGGTGCTCGCAACTGCATAAGGTCATATGAGCAC
>NW_004797275.1:3393527-3395028 GCF_000002075.1 Aplysia californica
GGCAGTTCACTGTACGGCTGGGTACGGGTCATTTGATCTTTAAACGTTAAAATATTTAAAATGTGGTGTAAATATATTTTTTCAATCTAAAACAACTTAAATAAAAAAAATTAATCATTCACTTTTCTTCTACAATTTCCCATAAAGGCCAATGGATCAGCGGTAACATTTTGGATAGATCTAAGTTCTTTATACGTAGATCTAGGTAATTTTATTACCCCCATTAACACAATTTAGATTATCTAAGATGAACTTCGCCTTTGCGTATCTGGGCTAATACGGGGTCAGGGGATAAAAAATCTCAGTAGAATGACAAATATACTCGAAAAAAAAAAGAATCTCCACTCAGGAATTGAAAAAGGGTTTCTTGCGTGAGCCGCTGAAGTGCATAATTGCTACACCACGGACGCTGGTCATTTGTAGGTTCATTCCACTTATCTTTGCACTTTGGATTATATTAATTGAATACTAAGAAACTAAAGCATGATCATGTTACTCCTATTTTAAAAGAACTACACTGGCTCCCAGTGAAAGAGCGTATCATATATAAACTCTGTTTTAACTTGCTTCAAGTGCTTACATGATTTATCACCTGACTACCTAAAACAGTTTTTAACACCCTATGTACCCTCTAGAACGCTCAGATCATCAACCGATAAAACAACCCTTGTTAAACCTAAAATAAATTACAAAACATATGGCCAACGCTCTTTTTCATATTTTGCCCTACTTGTCTGGAATAGGCTTCCAAAAACTATCAGAGAAGCAGAAAATCTAGACATTTTTAAGAAGAAACTAAAAGCATTTCTATTGTTATCATATTTCGATTAGACAGAATCCATCCAAGCTGTAGATCGTCGTGAGTTAGTATGTGCGTATGTACGTATGTATGTGTGTATGTGTGCGTGTGTGGTGCATGCGAGCGTGAATATGTGTGTGCACGCATGTGTAATACTGTGTGCCTCTAAAATTGATTTGTAAATCCATAATGTATCATGTTAAGCGCATAGAGCATTGCATAAGTGGATATACGCTATATAAATCCAATCCATTATTATTATTAATTTATTATTATAATCTTCGGCAGTTGGTTTTTTTTAAATCTTTGGTATCGATTTCAACTCATACTACAATGTAGATCAGTGTACGTTTTGTTGCTATTATTTGGTCCTTATTTTCACACATAGAAGTAGAAAACAGGAGTTCATCTCCCCACTAGCTACTGGAGAAATTACTAATATTATCAAATATCTTCATCCGTCCACCGAGATGCTAAACCAATCTCGTCCTTCCCTCCCCCTTCCTCACCAGCCCCAAGTCATTTGCTTCTTTTCTTTGTTTCTGCGCTGCTGGTTGGGTTGTTTTGTTTGTTTGTTTGTTTGTTTGTTGTTGTTGAGGGTTTTTTTTTTTTGGTTTTTTTAAGGGGGGGCGGGAACGAGTGGTCTGGTAGCTTCTGGTTCTTTCATTTTTCTATTGTTGTTTCTATTTCAATGTTTTGTCC
>NW_004797275.1:3396635-3397774 GCF_000002075.1 Aplysia californica
GGGAGGAGAGAGCTAATTTTACCTTTTACGGTAGGTGATCCCACCTCCTTTAATCTCCTTCTGTTCAAGATTCATTGGTCTATTTTTATTAATGGCAAGACACGGGAACCCGCTGTAAGATTATATCAATAACCCAATGTCCAAAAATTGACGAGCGTTTGATTCCATCGTATATAGATATATTTGATTAAGAAAAGTGCGATTGATGCCTCTATTACACACATATGAAGATGCACTTAATGAAATTACATGCTAACCAGCCAGCTTGGATTGGAATGAGGCACTGGTAGGCTCAGCATTTTTTTTTTGTTGCCCTACTGTGTTTCTGTTTCTGAGCCCATCTGTTCTGGTTTGCCAATCACTGAACGGTTCCTTCTGGAATACTGCTATCAATGATGCTTATTTCTTGTTGGTTCAAACTCGAAGTTAAGTCGAGCTTTTCCAAAGAGACCGCCCCTTGTCGTGGAGAAAAGTGATCCTGTCAGATAGGTGGTCCTCTTGAAAAATGTCAATATTACATTTTAAAAAGAATCAAAAGAGGGAAAGTAATCAGTTGTCGTTTGTATAGTATAGTCTTGGACGGGTTGCCGTTAGAGCAAATTAGACTGTACACTTACACGATGTAATCTGAAAACAAAATTCACTATTTCATCCAAATATGGCCGCAACGTTATTCCATACTAAATTCTCACCACGTCATCGATCGCACTATCCCCTCTTTTGTGACGTCATGGTTCCCGACTTCAAAGATGCACATTGTAAAGGAGGGATTCCTCCTCGATGTGGTTTCAATAGGAAAGTATGGGAGCTCCCCTGCTTGATTGACATTGTATTGTTGGATTCAATAACGGAATTTCTTAGCCCCCTTTTCATATCAGTGCGGAGCCCACAAGCTAGGCTGACGGCCAGGAGAAAGGAGCGATTCTTCCTGCTCCTCTTAGTCGCTAATTGCTGGCCGTGTCTTCTTCAGAGTCCGGCAGGATTACTGGAAGCTTGATGCTTCTGCTGGCTGGCTGCGGGCTGGAATAGGGTCTCGAGATGGGTGGAAAAGGGGGTGAGAGTGAGTGAAGGAAAGAAGGAAAGAAGGAGAGAGAAATCATGTATAGACCTATACAAGAGTAGGAGTGATTGAGAAAAGA
>NW_004797275.1:3399551-3401287 GCF_000002075.1 Aplysia californica
ATATATTACATGTGTGTGTATATGGGGTGGGGGCAGTTTTATTCAATGGGGGCATAAACATCTCCAAGATAAATAAATAAAGAAGGGAAAGGCGGAAAAGTGCTGATAGCACTCGACTAAAGTGAGTCTGATGTTGTGTCTTTCATTTTGATATACGGTGGCGTCTAAAAGAAACTTGTGAAGTGTAATCACCCAACCCATGTGTTAGGGCCTTGAACTACCCACTCATGCAGCATACCAATTTAAATTTAAAGCTAAATACATTTTGCATTACCAGACACATTAATATTTTAAAAGCGTTAAGAGACTCCCGAGATAAGGTCACTTAAAACTGACCTTTAAAAAATCAGGCTTGGCAAAATTGTGCGAAATCAAAGAAATGCAAACGTATGTTCACGCCTTTATTGAGGCGCATCAACATTGGTGGAAAGGACACGTATTAAATATCAAATGAACAGAGAAAATTATTGTCTCTGCAATGAACAGCATCTTCTGATATTTTCAAACAGAATAGAAAACAAATTAGAAACAAATACCACGCACAACCTAGACTTAACATTGCATATTTCATTAGTATGATTTTGTTGTTTAGGAGCTATTGGTTTCGTGTAGAGCTCGAAACCTTTTTTGTACATGGACTGCGTTAGTTAGATTTTGGATTAATCATCTGTCAGTGAGGAACAGTGGCCATGAAACTGCCATGGTTTAGGGTGGTCAGAGGTGGAATGAACAAAACCGCCTGCGAGAGAATAACTGGATGGCTTGGTTTAGTAGACCGCATCGCGCAAGTGCTGGAACGTCATGTTTTACACTAATTTTGTCATGGTGTCATGCAAGTAGACATCTCCCTACATGGCAAAGAACTTTCTCACAGGGCCAATGCCACTTGACAATTCTTTGAAAGCCATATCATATTAATATTGGAGTGGTCACCTATAAATAGTCCTGATATGAATCCTACAGGTATGTGAAGTCCCGTGAAACAGCAGTTGAAGAAAATCGGCTATGCTTCCTATTCAGACCCTTTGTTTGCAACAGTCTGTAACATTTGGGATAAAATGACGGATAATTATGTCCAAAATTTAATAGAACCGATACCCTAAGGGTTCGTGCCTTTCACAAAATACAATGGCTCCTAAACAAAATAACAATAGGCAGATTTAATGTTAAGTCTCAAGTTTTGCGTGGTATTTGTGATTGCTCTGTTTTCCGCCTTTGTTCGAACTATCGAAATAAAATATAATTGTTTATTGCAGAGACAAAATTCCCCATTCATTGGTTATGCAATATAATATGTCCATTTTATCAATATTGATGACCTTCAATACACGGGCGAAGATAATTTTACGTTTCTTTGATTTGTGCACAATTTTGCCAAGCCTGATTTTTTAAAGGTCAATTTTAGTGACCATATCTCGAACGTCTCTTAACATAGATGAAATATTATGTGTCAGATGATGCAGAATTTATTTAGTTTTATATTGGTATGCTGCATGAGTGGGTAGTACAAGACTTTAATCCGACGACCGGGTGATTATATTTTCAAGTTTCTTTTGGACACCACAATATAACGACGTGGCCCATGGTAGGCACACTTGGAATCGGAGGTTTTACAAAGAGCAAAGAGAGGTAGCCATGACAATTGAAACGACTTAGGAAAAGTGGAATAAATCTAAACAGGTTATATCACATAATTTCTTTTCCTATATTAATGTCTTATTTTGAAAAAATCCCCC
>NW_004797275.1:3404341-3405578 GCF_000002075.1 Aplysia californica
GGAGTTTTCAAATGCCAAATGTTTTCTGCTGTAACTTCAGTTGCTACATTTTAACTTCAGATGACACATTGTTACTTTAAGAGCCACTTTGTAACCTCAAATAATATGTACAAAGAATGTTCAAATATAGACGTATGAACAAACTGTGACAAAATTGCAACTGACATGCCACATAACTACTTCCAACGCGACATCACATACAAAGGGAAGGGGTTAGAAGCAAGCATGAAGGAGGTCTGACAGTTTCGTTTATTGTAAACGGAAGTTAAGTATTCTGAAGATTTACATTAATTAATATGATATACTTAACCAAAATCTGTGCACCATAAAACAATTCATATCACTGACTAGAGGCCTTTTACTGACATCAGCAGATACTTCCCTTATCGTTATTCATTTTCTGGAAGAAATAACATGGAAAACGGAATATAAAGCGCACAGCAAAAGCGAAACTTGTCAAGAGGTTTCGGAACAAATAGATGTCTGCGCATAGAAATAAACTCGGCAAATTTTGATTTATTTTCATCCCAAAACTCATTTACTCCGATAGCTGTGATCTTTTCAAAGAGAGAATAATCTTTAAACCTCTCTGCAGCGTATCATTGTTACCGTAGTTGGTTTGGCGTCAGAGAAAAAAATTAGTGATCTAAGCTTTGTACAATCGCTTGCACTTTCTCAACGCACAAAGCATAATCTTTGTTCCCTGCTTGAGCATTGTGTAAGTATCAAATAGATCATCACTGGGAGAAAATTACAAAACGAAATATCAATGTATTCTCTTATTTCTTTGATGAATTACAGAATATTGTGTTGGATATTTTTGGTGGCAGAACATACAGGTTTGATTTCTCCACCAGTTTCTGTGACGCAATGGCTAAGCCCTATGTCGTTGCACACAGAACAGGAAAGTTCGATTTTCGAGTGGGAGATGTATTTTATATCACTTGTCCCCGTTAATTTTCTTGGATGTTGTATGCCACATAGCAAGGGTAGACACTGTTAGGCATGGTAGCGTCGGAGCCGTCGGCATAATTAATTAAATAGTGTCAATGGCGGCGGGTGCCGTAAAAAAAATATCTCATTTTTTAAAATCGCTTCTGATAAAAGTTTGTGCCCATATTGATGCAAAGAATGTTCGATGTGTTTCATCAAGGAAACTATCGGTCTACGAGACAATCTCAAGCCATCATCATCATCATCATCATCATCATCATCATCATCATCATCATCATCATCA
>NW_004797275.1:3407022-3410603 GCF_000002075.1 Aplysia californica
TATTACCAAAATTATTAATGTTATAAGTATATTGTTATGGATATTATTATTGTTGTTATTATGATTGTTATTACTAGATATATTGTTATTATTATTGTTGTTATTATTGTTATTATAATTATTATTATTATTATTACTGTTATTATTGTTGTTATTATTATACAAGACATCTTTCCCGCTCACCGCCGGGTACCCATTCCCACTTCGATTGGGTCTTCTGTGTACAGTAACGATGAATCTAGTCATTACACCACAAAGCCTAGTAGAATGACCTAACAGTAAGATACTATACAATAAGCCAAAAGCTGTTCATATAAGAAACAGAGTAAAATAAAAACAAATAGTTGGAGATAGTTACACCAACCAACACGTCAGTTTCAGATTCTAGAAATTTCTCGCAGCCGGAGACCACATAGTCTACTGTACAACGACCGAGCAATGCAGCTGAATGGAGCCCTGACGGATGCGACTGTCATGCGCAGACAATCGGGCAGTGACGTAATCACTTCTGCGTGTTCCAGAGGCATAAAGGGCTGGCGTTGCTCCACACGAATGGTGACAAAGAAAAGGACTATTGTACTTGGGGAATCTGGCCCAATTTGAGGCTTCTATCGATCGCTCTGCACTAGTCTATTCACATGTTTTCCCTTTCTACCATTCAGTCCAACTTCTAAGAGCATTTGTTCAGCGAATGCCCTTTGATTCGGTTGCTGGGGAGAGCCAGGAACGCGCCTTGCAGAGAAGGACACGAGTGTTATGGCTTGGTTTACTATTTAGCTTGCTTCCATTTAGATTTTTTGGATGAGTGTAAATTGTTGTTATTCGATTTTCTTTCCACGTTTTCGAGCTACGTACCTTTTCTCCGGCTTCTGGGCGTCATATAATAAACTTAAATCATAGAACATTTTGCAAATAAAGTAGTTTAGCAGGATTCGAAAATCGTGTGAAACGATGTTAATCCGATTAACCAGGAAGGTTCAAAAGATGGCATACATGGAATTTATATTTGTTGGAGGGTTCCACCTCCAATTTAACTTTTTTGGTGATGAGAACGTCACACAAGTCATTTTTAAATCTAAAATATTCCATCCCTCCACCCCACACCCGCCCTCTTTCACAAAAGTATGTAATATGTTAAGTCACCACCCACCCATTCAGTCTTGGTTCAGAAAATGATGTCAACAAAGTGTTCTGAGATTTTCCTTTCCCTCTACAATTGCTGAAACCATCATACCTCCCAAATTACGGACACAAACTATTGAAGACCGCATGATAAAGATACAAAATGGCAATATTGTTATCTAATCTTATTCACATAATTTTGAGAACTACTGCCTTTGTGTTACATTTTCCGATAAACAATTGACGTTCTTTTTTTGTACAATTGCTGTGTCACTTGACCTGCTTCATGCCTCTACCTTTCTGCTAAGATGTTGTATTCTCAGTCTTGATTGGCCCTTCTCAAGGTCTAAGTTATGTCGACGGGGTGTAAACACACCCACAGTAATACGTTTTGAAAGATCCGGTTCCTATTGTTTCTGATAACGATGGTATTGAAGGAGCAGAATTGAACAAGCCAAAGAAAAATATACTGGTATCAAAATAGGCCAAAGCGAAATTTGAAAATTGTGAATAATACCGTTTTCTCCCAGTAGGCCACAGCTATAGATCTATCGTTTTAACAGTACTGAACCCAAAACAGTTTCTCCTGACCCCTTCGGTTTTGACCTTCCTTTTTCTCAGCTTTCCAGTACGATCTTGCCGTTCTTGTGTGAATGAATTATAACTACTTTGCGGATATGGAATTTAGAAACTTGATATATTGAAAGAATGTGGGTTCGTTTGCTTGTATATAACAAACACACACACACACACACACACACACACACGCGCGCACAGAGAGAGAGAGAGAGAGAGAGAGAGAGAGAGAGAGATACAGAGAGACAGAGAGACAGAGAGACAGAGAGACAGAGAGACAGAGAGACAGAGAGACAGAGAGAGATGGGTGTGTGTTTGTGTGTTTGTGTGTTTGTGTGCGTTTGTGTGCATATGTATGCGTGTGAGTGTATGTGTTTATGAGATGGAGGGAGAGAGAGTGTGTGTGTGTGTGTGTGTGTGTGTGTGAGAGAGAGAGAGAGAGAGAGAGAGAAAGAGAGAGTGAATGAGTGTGTGTGTGTGTGTGTGTGTGTGTGTGTGTGTGTGTGCGTGTGTGTGCGTGTGTGTGTGTGTTTGAGAGCGAGAGAGAGAGAGAGAGAGAGAGAGAGAGAGAGAGAGAAAGAGAAAGTGAAAGAGAAAGAGAGAGAAAAAAGCGAGATGGAAAGAGAGAGAGGAAAAGAGAGAAAGAGAGAGACGGAGACAGACAGACAGACAGACAGACAGACAGACAGACAGACAGACAGACAGACAGAGACAAGACAGAAAGAGACAGCTTGTTGAAAAACTGTGTGTGTACGCTTTGCCTATACGATCCTAATTCATAATATCATGTCCAAGGGTTAGACAGAAGTGTTATAATATGTGCCATCCGTACGACAATACAACAAAAAAACATTGACAAAATATATTATATAACATCAAGAGCACACTGATGCGACAGCAGCAACAGCAAAAACAACAGCAAAAATATGCTCAACAATTGGCAACACAACAACAATAACAACAACAATTGCACCAATTACAAAACACACAACAACAGAGAAACCCTTTTTATTGATCAAGAGGTAATGAACGCTCCCCACAAAGGCATGCTTATTAGACAATATCGCATTCCCACTCTTCAAACAATGCATGTCAGACCCCTGCCGAGGGATGTTTAGTGGATTTTTGCTCATGCGCAGCTACTCCACCAACTGTAGTGAAGACAATAAGCATCGTGAAAGGACAGGGTTGGTGGCTGATGGATGCTCTGGTTTGGTTTGCTTCTTCTTTCCCAGTATTATATCAAACATCTATCGTCCTTGTCTTTGTTCCTTCAGTACATAACATGTTACTTTGTACTAACACGTCTAATCTTCGGCGCGTGTAAAATTACGTGTGCTGAAAGCGCCGTGAAACAATTTTAGTATCCAGAAAAGAAAAGAATAAAAACCCTTTTAAAATCAAGGAAAGATTTTAAAAAAGAAAGAAAAAAAACAAACAGACGTAAGCTTAACATACTGTGTACTTCAACACCGAATCAAACATTTTATAATTAACGTATGTGTTGTGTGATACATTTTTTGACACAGCAAGAAGCCCCATTACTATATTATTATTAAAACTATTAGAATTGCAAAAGGCAGGATCTTTTTGGACAATTATATTACATGCATTGTGCACCCGTGTGTGCGTGTGCGCGAGTGTGCGTTTGTCTATGTGCGCGCGCGCGTGTGTGTGTGTGTGTGTGTGTGTGTGTATGCGCATGTGTGCGGGCGTGTGCGTGTGTGTGTGTGTGTATGTGTGTGAGTGTGAGTGTGTGTGTGTGTGTGTGTGTGTGCGTGTGTTTGGGAGTTATTTCTTGTGTAGTATTATCCAAGTAAACGGTAGTTTCGCTCCATACCCTCGTGCCCATAACAGATTTCTGGCAGCAAACTCCTAAAGGG
>NW_004797275.1:3411605-3415740 GCF_000002075.1 Aplysia californica
TGGAGAGAGAGAGAGAGAGAGAGAGAGAGAGAGAGAGAGAGAGAAAGAGAGAGAGTGAAGTGTGGAAAAGATTAGCGGCCTAGCACTAGAGAAGTCTGTCGGAGAGATCTGGCTGACGTCTGGAGCTACTGATGTCCTCAGGGCTAAGTGCTTGTCCTGAACTGAGAGGAGAGGTTTACTTGTGCTCGTGTGTGTGTATTTATGTTTGTTTATTTGTTTGTGTGTGTGTCGGTGTGTGTGTGTGCGTGTGTGTGTCGGTGTGTGTGCGTGTGTGTGTGTGTGTGTGTGTGTGTGTGTGTGTGTGTGTGTGTGTGTGTGTGTCTATGTCGGTGTGTGTGTGTGTGCCTGTATGTGCATCGGAACTTTTTAATTTCGATAGCTAAAGTGGTTCTATATATTTGCTCCTCTGAATTGGAGTCCACTGCGAGACAAAAAGATCACATATAACTTCTCTCCTTCATTTCGAACTAGCAACTAAGAGCAAGAATTGCTTATTTTATCCTTCTTATTGTACCATCTTGGGCTTTTGAGAGGAGAAAGAGCTTTCGGTCTCTGGCAAGCTGGGTGGCCTGCCTGGGTGGGATTTTTGGAGCAGCCTGAATTAACTTCTTGGAGGTTCCATCCTTGTGTATTGGTTAAGATGTCAGAATTGAGACTCCATGATTTGAGTTTGATTTTGATTTTACAAGACAGTCTCTAAAGGTTAAGATGAAAACCTCTGGGCGCTTGTCTTATTTGCATCGTGAATGTGAAGTAGTAAAAAAACAACAAAACACAGTGAGCATTCTACTAGTGCAGTTACAGTTGGTAGCATGCCCAACTACAGGGCTGGTGACCCTATTTCAAATTTCCAAAGTAGTGTTCTGATCCTGGATTGTTTGGTGAAGATTTTAAGGCTCTTCATCCATTAGCATTTGTCTCGTTCCCATGGACATAATAATTTATTCTGAGGACCCGCTTTTGAAATCCTGGGGTAGCAGCACAACTATCGTAACTTTGGTTTTTCCAAATCTTACAAAAGGGGCAAAACAAACAAACAAACAAACAAACAAACAAACAAAGGAAAACAAATTACTTTTCCACCCTTATATCCAGCACTAATACTTGGAACTTCAATTTAAAGTACATTTTCATAAAATTATCTCACAACTATGACTTTTTACAGGGCAAGCCCTCTTTCCCTGTGCCCGGGAGTAATTATGTTGGGTTTTTATAAAAAGAAATTTTCGCTAAAACACCTAATTACAATTCTTGAGCTCTACCGCATGGAATTATGTTACAATTTCAAAATGGGTTTATAGTCTATACGTTTTAACTTTTAAAAATTCTTTTTGTTACAAAAACTGTACGTAAAAGTATAGGAAAAAGTAAATTAAAGCCCTGCCTTCAGAAGTTCATTGACATAATATCGCTAACTTTGAACAACCAAGTTCTATCTGCTCAGTACCTAGTTTTGAGAAAATTAACGTTAAAAATTTTGAGTTACACTTCATGACAAACTTTTTCGAAAACAATTCTATGATTATCTTGATAAGACTTCAATAAATAATTTTTTGATTTTGATAGTGCTGAGAGAACAATTTGGTTTCTGTCTTTACGATCTTAATAACTCAAAACTGCCAAAAGTTTCAGATAGAACTTTACAATTCTGAGGTAGCGATATTGTACTCATCTGGGGGGGGGGTCAGTGGCGTCGGTGACATAGTGGTTCGGCTACCGGGAGGGTAATCGTGAGATTGCAAGCAAGTGGGTTCGAGTCTCAGCTCGGTCACAGGTTATGGTCTTGGCAAAGACACTTTACACAAATATCGTATTTTACTTGTTATTTTCCGATATGGACGTTTTAACTTGGAGGTCCCCCTTCTTAAATAACCAAAACAATTCTGATAGGGACGTTCAACCTTTTTTCATATCACATTTTTTGCACATGTGGGTAGCCATGTTAACAACCACTAGATGCACTTTTAAGCTGTTAAAAAAATCGGGAGGGTGGGAGGGTCGAGTTTGCCTTTAACCAAAGTATGAAGCAGGATGCCGTGCAGGCAATATATGAGTGGAACAGAAGTGACTGTATCCACCTGAGAACCATTAGTAGCTCCTAAAACATAGACTTGGCAAATGGTTCTAGTTTTACAACCGTGTTGACAAGGTATAAATCTAGATATTTTGTTACTATTTCAGATACATCATTTGAAAACTGGGCGACAGTTTCAGCAAAGTTGTCCGACATGACGAAGTTACAATGTAGAAGAGTTGATGTTTTTTCTGTTTTGTGTTGAACTCCCCTTAAGCTCTCAGGACATCCCGTTACCTTTTTTGATGGATTAGTTCAGACCTTGTCACCACCCACCTCTTTCCCCATACCCTATCCTGTGAGCCACTTCACCACCTTGGAACCACAAAGTTTTATCTTGCCCAGTACCTATTTTTGAGAAACTCGGCGTTAAAAATTTGAGTTTCACAACACGTCAAGCTGTTTCGAATGAAGTTCTTTGAATATCTTGATAATGAATAATCTTACGATTTAGATTGAAGAGATAGAAGATTTGGCTTCAGACCCCAAAGTCATGCAAATTCCAAGCGGCCAAAAATGGCCAATAGAACTTTGTAATTTTAAGGTAGTGACTTGCCGACATCATTTGAATACCCTTCACGCTTGCTTCCAAGCATTGCTGCGTGCTAATGGGTGGATTGAGCAAGACCAGGAAAAGCTTTATCCCAATAAAACAGAAAAAGCAACAAAACAAAAAAGAGAAAGTACAGCAAAACAAATCAAAACGCAAGACAAAAAAGGAAACAACAAAAGAAACATTTTCTCCAGCAAAGGTTGGAGTCGAACTCAAATCTTGAAATCTCAAGTCTGACACGTCAGCCAATACAGGCGGATTGAAACGCCAAGAAGTTAATTCAAGCTGCGTTGTAATTAAAAGATGAGATATATGACATGGCAAAGGCAGAATTTTTATCCTTATCACTTGAAGAATATAGAGTGCTGCGTATCAACAAAGGCACATAGCATGTTATTAATTAATATCCCCGCTGGAAGGCCACTCTCACAATAGGAAAATTTCCGCTCATCGCACGGCTACCATTATGCAAATGAGCCAGTTTCCGCCCGTTCGTCTATCTTCAGCGCCAAGTGACGCCATATTTTGGAGACGGCTGACAAAAAGAAGAAATTTTCTCATGTGCTTGCAAGGGTCAAAAGAACGCCGCTGTTAATTTTACAGCTCAGGGAAAACAAAGCAACGTAGGCTATGAGGAAAAAGTATGCCGGAACTCAGCCGTGAACAAAACTTGCAACCGTGCAAGAACATGCTGGACGCATAGATTTGAATAAGAATATCCTTGATTTTGCCCTGTAATGGTCACGCTCTTTGCTCTCTGTATAGAACCTAAGCTGCGTTGGAGCGAACCAAAAGGTGTGCAAGGGAAGGGCAAATACGACGCTAGCTTAGAATAACAAACGTCCATCTGACGTTTTTGAATATTTTGAGTTACCATGACTATGAAGACAAAAAAACAAATTTTAGTGCTCTATCTGCTTTATCAAATAATAAGATTTTTCTGAGTATATCAAGATCTTCAAAGAACTGCATTCGAAAAAGCTTGACATGATGTGAAAATCAATTTTTAACGTCTGATTTATAAAAAAAACAACAAGCTATAGAGCAGATATAACTTTGTAACTCTAAAGAACCGACGAGTCTGGCTATAGTTGTGTGCGTGCACCCCCATCCCCCTTCCCCCATGTAATTCCCAAAAGAATCAAAATAATGATGCGGTCCACTGCGAATCGAAATTACGTCAACGTAACAACCCTAAGGCATCACATTACGCTTACAATACGTATATGGTTGGACCCCATCACTAAACTTTTTGCTAGATGATACTCTTTCCAACTTACTCTCGAAATGGTGCCTTCGAAAATTAACAACTGTATTTTTTATTTAGAAGCTACAACAGCGCGTGTCTCTGTTAATTGTTTAATAAGCAGAATTGGTTATTTGACACTGACAAAAATATACACCCGTACAACAATAGTCACACACAAATACACATGCACACACACAAACACACACACATACACATACAAACACACACACACACACACATATATATACGCGCACGCACA
>NW_004797275.1:3417900-3419717 GCF_000002075.1 Aplysia californica
GGGGGGTGAAGAAAGAAAAAGATAACGTATAACTCGTGATATCTCTATTTCTATATTATATTATTATTTGTGAAAGTTCATCACTTTGGCCGCCTAAAGCTTCGGAACCACTTAACTTTCGAATCTGAAAAAAATTAACGGTGGTTCAGAATCATTTAAAGGGTGCACAGTTTTACTGAGGGGTCTGAAGTCACTCTTGTATATTATTATTTGTGAAAGTTCGTCACTTTGGCCGCCTTAAACTTCCGAATCACTTCATTTTCGAATTTGACAAAATTAACGGTGGTTCAGAATCATTTAAAGATTCATTGAGGAGCCTGAAGTCATTGTAGTTTAATTTTCAATTTTCATTAGTTTCGTTTAGAACTAATCTAGGTAAAGTCCGTCTTCTAAGACTTGTAAACAAGTGAGGTTTCCGTTCACTAGCCGTACGCACTATTTCCACACCTTTGAAATTCGGGAGTGTACAACCACGAAAGCGGAACAGAGAATCAATCTATACATCTATTATATATTTGGAAATTTGAAAAAACATATTTCATTTTTTTCTCTCAAGATTTATTGTTCCATTCCAGTAGAATATAAATGAAGTAGGCCAATGACTTTCAGCTGGTGTTAATGCACCGATCATTCCTTTGATCGAAAGGGGGAGCTGCTAGTTCATAATAAATGTGTGCTGAGACACTTTTGTGCGATCAAAAATTCGTGGGGTAATTTATCTTCATACATTATATATCTATTTCACCGGTGAATCAATGTCACCCATACTTTGCCTCGCAGTTTGTATTAGTTTGGCTCAGCTTAATTAATCATATTTTCCCAGAACAATTGAGTCTAGATTAGAAATATCTTTTATATAAAAATATTATGTAGAAAATGCTAGAAATCTCAGTCATGCAGAAAATGGTAGTGTTTACAGCACTTCCCGCTAGTCACACTCATTTTGCACTCACATTGGCAACGTGTCGCTGCTCACCAAGGACACATTTTAGTGGAAATATATAAATGCAAGCTCCTGATAAAAGACAGATGCAATTCTAAATTATTTCTGCCTCTATATAATTCGTTTGATTAGGAGCAGCATAATGATAAGCTTTAGTTTTAGACTGGTACTGTACAGAAAGGTGCCTCTGTCTGATGTCGTCATTTATGACTTTTTACGATGAAATTGAATGTCTTTAACCAACATTCACAGACTTTCACAAACAACTTTCAATATATCTGTTATATATTTGGTAACTTGGAAACACATGGGTCACTGAGGAGGGAAATTGGCATCTGTGTTTTGTGAAAAGTTTGAGAAAATTTGACCGTAATTTGCAAAACGAATGTTTGACAAACTATAATAAAATAATATTGTGTATATCGTGAAGATTGATACGATACTTAATTCAGCATTAGTTTCTTATATGGCGCTGGATGATTACTATTTAGTTTGCTTGGCACACATCCGAAAGGTTCCCGACTTTTGTGTCTTTGGGAAAGGCACTTTACACGACGTTTCCATACTCCACCCATAAGGGGATGGGTACTCCGGTTAAAGATGGCGAAAGATCTTGTCTGTTTGTTAGTGGTTGAGTGCTTAATCTGCAACTTGCACTGTATGCTTCTGGGTTTTCTAAAACCTGGTGAAGTGATGGTATAGGTTGTAAAGCGCATAGAGTTTGTTGTTGAGCTGAAATATGCTCTATATGAAAATCCATTTTAAATCTTTGTGCTTACTGCTTATTTGGTGACAGTGATATTTGTGTATGCAAGTGTGATATGGTATTGAAATCAGGCGATCGTCAAAGTAATGAAATAAAAGAAACCGACAT
>NW_004797275.1:3419844-3423819 GCF_000002075.1 Aplysia californica
CGGTTCAACACCTTTTTTTCATTTAAAAACACAAGGCTAAGTGTATTTTACAGAGAGAAAAAAAAACGCTGATAAAAGGCACAAATGCGTTATTTTGTAGTTTGCAAGGTCCCTCAAACTTTGGAATGCTCCAAGCTGTGGCCGTCATTTTCTCGCTAATTTTACCGCTGACATAATCAAACCCAACCTCTTTCAATGGCTAACATCTCGACCTTCTATTGAAGATAGATGATTATTTCTTTTCATTGAAAGCAAGACAAATAAATATGCTATAACTTAAGATGTTGCCAGTAGCTCCATTATTATGATAAAACATTGACGAGTGCCTGACCCCACTGTGTAGTGACACAAATGTTTCACGCTTCCGTCGACACAAGGTAGATCATTTAGAAGGTAGGCTGCCTCAGCATTTCATTTTTATGGCGGCCATATTGGATTTTCACATCATGTTTTCAAATCAATACTCCTCTGAAATTTACTGATGAATTTTATTGTCCTTTGGCACACATGTACCCAAGAGGCATATAAGCTGAACTTAGTCAGCATCTTTCGATATCTTATTTCGTTTTGGAGTTACAGGAAGAAGCGTGCAAATCTTGTCAAAATGCAGAAAACGGTCAATTTTCCAATTTTTAAAAATCATAAAATGAAAACCAAGATAGATATAAAAAAACGCTGACAATGTATTGTAACCACCACTAAGGGCAACAATTATTCCAAGTGCCATCAAGATACACCTGTAATCTTCAGAGGAGTTTCGAAAAATGTGTCAAAAATTAAAAAATCAAATATTTTTGACAAAAAATTAGATACCTGTCTAATTAGTGAAGATAGAACAACAATGTAAGAAGAAAAAATGTTGGGCATTCAACTAGCTACAATTGTGCCAAAGGAAAATAAAATCAACAGAGAAATGACTGAGAAAAAGCAAAACATATTGTAATACCCAATTTGACCCAGATTGACCAAATTCCAGCAGAAAGACGAAATTGAGCTATTGGACGAAGAAAGTTTCGCCAAATGGGAATCAAACTCGCGTCTTTTGCGTGCAACCTCAAAAGATCTACGTCTTTATCGGTAAGGGTTGCTTGGAGAAAAAACATGTCAAGCAATGGCGATTCTATCGCTGGACAAGACTAGCGACGCCGGTCGTGTTTGTTGTTGTTGGGTTGTTTTTGGTCGGCTGAATCGAAGACAAGAGATTGACTGCTGATAACACTTTTTCTTCAGTGTCAAGTAAATTTAGACTTTTATAATTTATCAAAGTTTTATAAAAAGCACTTTGCCGCTTTGAACACGCTAAATGAGACAATAGGGGATTGGATGAAAAATATGGAGTGATCTTTTAAAAGTATGTAGAAAAATCGAATATTGAGAAACGGACGATAAAGAAAAAAAGAGAGACTATGGGGAAACGATTACTCTTGTAACATGCCTGATATGTGACAAAATAAGGATTTAGGCGGTTTTTATGGGATGAACTAGTTGCAAGAAAGGCTGAAAAAGCCAAATATGCCGTCATATAAAAAATACAGAATTTTGACCATAATCGGGACTTTCATGTGTAGCCCTCCCCCCCCTCCCTCTCTTTCACTCCCTTTGTTCCCCCCCCCCCCCACCCCGCCTTTCTAAAAGTAGTGCATGTAAAATATTATTTCAGGTCTTTCCAAAGTCCGTACATTCTATTATGATGTCCTGGCCCGATCGTTAAGTCGCCATCGCATCCGACATAAAATGATGGTTTGTCTTTTCATTGTAGGGGGTATTTACGTATCAAGGAGGTATGTACAAGGTGGATTTTTTGTTAAAATAACGTCATTTCCTATTAAGAGACAGGAAGGTTTCCGTAGGCTCACCTGGCGGTGGGAATTTTATTACAGTTTAATTTTACGCCCCCACCAACATAAATTAGAACATTTAGGAGGAGAGATTCCGACCCTGCCTGTCAGGGCCAACCCGGGCTGATTCAACGTCCCAGCAAGCAGAAAGATAGACATACTCTATATGGATTTATCCCTACATGATAAATGAACTTAAGTGTCCTGCGTGCGACAACAAAGCGAGTAATCGCAAAATCACAGACGCTGCTGAGCTTTTAAAAAGATAGGTCTGTTTGACATGACTATTTTATTAAATTTGTTTCAAGAATTGACCAGTATGACATGACTATATTGAGAAATTCATTTCAAGAAAAATAAAAAGTGTATATTTTGAGGAGCCGCCAACAGCTTTCAAAAATGTCTGACGGCAGTCAACTATCACCTGTTGCGACGAGTGCAGGACATCCCCTGAGGCGCCCAGGGTTGGAGCAAAGAGGGCGTGATCTACGCAAAAAATATCAAAGGCACGAAGGCACTGATGTAAGGGCATCATCATCATCGTCCGGTGCCTTGCCGACTGGCGTGGGCGATCATGGACCTCCACTTCACTGTGTCATGCGTTGCAGCAATGGTGTCTGTTGTTCTTGCTGCTCCTAGCCATGTTGTCATCTTGTCCAGTATCTTTTCCCTCTGTCTGCCTCTGCCTCTCTTTCCATCAAACTTGCCTGTTGTTACAATATTCTCCAAAGCTTCTTTTCGCATTGTGTGTCCGAAGAAATTTGCCTGTCGCTTTCTTATATTCGTCATAAGCTGTGTAAGGGCATACCACTCAACAAACTTTAACGACTTCATCTTTCACTGAAAAGAGGACACCTTTGTTTTGGTAAAAGTTTTACGGCACTTGCAACTGCATTATATACAAGAAATAACCCTTCCTGTTTCGACCGTGCCTACCAGGGCCAACCCGGGCTGAGTGCAACATGTCTTTGCGGCAGACAGGTGGAAGCACTTCATTAGTCAGGCTCATTAGGATGCAGCAGCTCAGCACAAGACGACACACTTGACACAGTACACTTCCCAATAAGGTAATCGAACTCGCATCTTTTTCTTTAAAAAACGGAGAGGCTAAACTTCTATACCACAAGCTTGTGTTTGAGAAAAAAAAAAGTTTAGTTATAGAATTGTTACGCCCGCATCGACACTATTTAGGTCATTCAAGCAGTGGACTATTTCAACACCACCTGCACAGCAGAAAGAAGGAAATTTTCGGACCAAAAATAACCCACAGGAAATTCGGTCTCCTATGTGCAAGACCAAAACCACAAATACAGATGGTTGCCCACCATCAAGCTTAGAGGGCGACCTTTTGTGCACGACAGAGTGACAACTGAGAAATTAAAAAAAAAACCAGAAAAAAAAACTACAACGGTCATCCTCCGATGATACGCTTGAAAGAGGGAAGTGTTAACTGATATGAACAGCAACAAGAAATAAAAAAGTGGAGGAGGATAAGGCACGAGAGAAAGGAGAAACCCAGGATGAGAGGGTGTGGGAAGAGGAAGATATTTCTTTCGTATTAGAGTGTTTGAGTTTGAGACAGCAAGATTAATCTTCGAATGCAGCACGAGAATAGTGATGTGTGAGTAGGCCTGTCAGTTTGTTTACGAGTGTGTATGTGTGTGTGTATGTGTGTGTGTGTGTGTGTGTGTGTGTGTGCGTGCGTGTGTGTGCACCCACGTCTGTATAAGAGATCCCCCACGTTCAAAGTTGAGATCACCAGCTCCCACACGGCTTCTCTCTGGTAGAGCTTACGCCCAAACAGCTTCGCTTCACCAGGATAACAATAATAAATATACCGTATAATGATGCCATTCCACCTTTGTGAGCTTCATACAGTTTCACTCTCGGACAAATAATCCACAAACCTTTTCAGTCGTGTCTTGTCCCGGTGATTATGTATACTGTATTGTTACCATTTTCTTTTGTTGTCTGCAAAATGCACCGGTATAACGGGCAAAGGATTAAGAAAAAGGAGTAGAATTAAATTGGTAGATTTTGAAACAGAGAGGAGGAGACAGAGTAAGCGAGAGAGAGAAACACACAAAGAGACAGAGGCAGAAAGAGAGAGGGAGTGAGAAAGGGAGAGAGAGAGAGA
>NW_004797275.1:3424922-3426901 GCF_000002075.1 Aplysia californica
TGTTGGTGTGTGTGTGTGGGGGGGAAGGAGGTAAAAAAGTCCACATCACAAACATTCTTTGCAATATAATTATGTCCAGTCATAGCAGTGTAAAATCCAGAAAACAAACAGAAACCACCGTGCCTGAGAATACTGGAAACGAAATGCTATGAAGTCGACGGCGATTCTGAACAGAGGGCTGTCAGCAAAACCTATGTTGTGTATGTTGATTGTAAACATATATTCCAGTTGAACGCTCCCGTGTACAGAGTCACTTGCTTTGAGGCCAAGTATTGTATATGAATAAAACTGAAGTAATCGTTGTTGCTTTATGTGCATATATTTACCGTCCCTCATCGACAAATATAATATATAGATAATTTGGGAAGCGAGCTTCGACCATGATTTCAAAGACAAACCCAGGCTGTTAAGGATGCAAGGTCTAAGCACAAAGACTGAGATACTCGATAAAAATTATCCCCCACACGTGAATCGAACTATACGGTCTTGTGTGCTAGTGTGGAGCACTTGGCTGCTACATCGTAAGACGCCGGTTTCATAACTGAGGGCAAAACAATTATCTATCTATGCTAATTTCTAACAGAAAGGTCATTGGACCATTCAAGCAGCAAAATACGCTACCACCTGGTTAAGATACCTCACCATTTCCAAGAATTAGTCGGGTTGACGATGGCATCGCATTTTTATTCTGCACTGGAGATGTTTTTATCAGCAACAAAAAATGTTTTCAACTTTCCTGTCTCTCATATGTACTAGCATCTTCCGAAATTAAATCAGACGCATTTCATTGCTTCATCGTGGGCGTAAATCGATCTACGCCCAGAAAAAAGAACAGTCAGTAACACCTGTGTCCGGTAACCTCCTTTCCTCCTTCAGTACCATGGAGAGGGATTTTTTTTATTATTTAGGTTTGGCCTCTTAACGCTTTTCAATAATTTAGTTATCTTTTTGTTTTGTGTTTCTTTTCAGGGAGAACTATATTTATGGTACATGTACTTGCAACACAAATAAGTCATAGAAGTGTTGGAGAGCAACATTCAAAGAAATGATAGAGTGACAAAACGATCAATGTATATGAAAGAAAGAGCAAACCTCACCTGAGCACCTGTCAACCACTCTCATGATTTTACTTCGAGCTTGCCTGTAAGAGACGACCCGGGCTTAGATGGGTTAATCGTCAAAGAAAAAGGCCCTTGAGATACTCAACAAAAAAATCTCCGCACATAGGAATCGAACTCGGGTCTTCTGCGCGCAACGGGGAAGTTCCGAACGCTACAACAGGCCGGTCTGACCTTCCGTGACTCAACGACTTTCAATGTTATTATTGATGGGAATGATGCTAAGCAAACGGTGACCATCGTTTAGGAGTCGGGCCGACACAATACAAGGCGGACCGTGGTGCATATGGGTACTAAGTGAACTAAAAGAGAAACAAAAATTCTTAATAAAAAAAAAATAGTCGTACTAAGTCACAAATCCAAAACAACAAAAATTGAAACTTGTTAGTTTTAGTAAGAGTTTTACGGCACTTGCAACACGAAAAGGTCAAATACGTGCCGAAAAATAGATGTGTCACAAGAGAGTAACATACACACAAAAGGAGGAGGAGAGATAAAGACAACATAATATTATGTTTTATAGGAAGGAAGGAGCAGACCACGCCAGAGCGCCCGCCAACCACCCAAATTCAAACTTGGAATCGGCTTGCGTGAACATAAATTTCATAACAAACCGTGTCAAACTAGCTTGCTTCATGATTCAGGTCAGTAGTTACAACTGTAACAACAAGATGTGCAGTGTTAATTTGAAACTGACTGAAGCGTCGAATTTAGAAAGAGGTAAGATTTTTTTCTTAAAAGCATTTGGCCACTAACACTCGCCAGAGTGAAAGAGTGGAGTTATGCTTATGAAGAGGAGAAAGAGAGGGGGAGAGAGAGAGAGAGAGAGAGAGAGAGAGAGAGAGAGAGAGAGAGAGAGAG
>NW_004797275.1:3427847-3429929 GCF_000002075.1 Aplysia californica
TCCCTCTCTCTCTCTCTCTCTCTCTCTCTCTCTCTTCCAATCAGTTCTTGTGGAGACAAACATAATAAACAATTGAATTCCACCTCTGAAATAATATTTTGTTATAAAAAGCGCAGAACTAAGATCAGAACAACAAAAGTACATCAAACACACTTGCACATAACCTTTTTAGTATGAATTTAACTTCGTTATCGTCGCTGTTGTCGTTTTCTTGTTTCGGTCCTCCAAAAGGTAATGGGATTAAACAAAGATCTTGGAAAACACTGCTCCTTTTACGGCTCTAGATTTGAGCAACAAGCCTCAATCCTAAAGAAGTGTTTCCTAATTATTGTGAATTCTCTTCCCCATTATAATTAAAGAAGGACGTTGATTCGAAAACCCCACCCTTCAAAGTATTGCTTTTGTCTTACGGGGCCAAGTTAAACCTAAAAATATTAACGCTTAGCTGCGTTCTCAGGCTTGATTACTTAACTGAGCAGGGGCGGTTCGTAATCTGACGATACCAGCGAAGATGGTCACGTTTTGTCTGCTGGAAAATTGGCAAGAGATTTCGCTTGTTGATAGTACGTTTTATTCAGTTTTAGGTAAATACAAACTAATATCTATACAAGTTTTAAAAATATTTTTGCAAATTTGAAGGCTCTCAAAGAGACAATAGGGCCCCTTTGCTACTCCGTTGCACTACAGAGACTCTTTTCTTATTATTTGTTTATCAACACTGTCTCCCAGATTGCATAAACACTGCTTCCTATCACGATGCGTAACTTCGTTTGGGCGAGGCTCAACTCTCCCACTGCACGCTCAGCGGCGATGTCAGCCTCGCCGATGAATCCAGCACCATAATCTTGAAAACACCGCCTCACCGCCTCTAAATTGCCAGTGTTGCATCTCTGTTGCTTGCAAATGAAGAATTAGACTGTCTTGAACAGTACACTAAATACACGTATTATCTTTAAGTGATATAACATTTTATTCAACTGTATCTAATTACTTTCAGAACATAATATCATTGTCAGCATGGCCCTAATCTTTAATTAATGTTGAATTTTAAACCCCGCACACTCTTTGACCACAGATCGTTTGGATTGTTCTTCTGTTCATCGCTTTTTCACCATTTTAACCTCACCTAGCCTGTAGCCAAACCGTCTATGACAAGGATCGCCGGGTCATAAACTACAGGGAATTTTTACGAGTAGAGAGGCACTAGGCTGGCAGAGTCTGGGCCAAAAACAATAGCTCCCTCCCCTTTCCTCATTCTTTACAGCCAGCTACTAAGTTCCATAATTAGCATTTGACAGTTCCCACTTAAAACAGTGTTCTGAAAAGTGTTAGGAAGAACGTTTCTTTCAGACTTTAGATTTCACTGTCATTCTACTACGTGTCCAGCACCCCAAAATGCATAAAAACATGATATTTGAGCCCGAAAGCAGATACTTTTTGAAAATTGGTAGACCATACAGTGTGACCCGAGTTCGAACCAATATTATCTGTAACATTTCATGTTGGCATAGCACAATACAGCCAGCTTTTCTGGGTGATCTAAAATTGTAATTTGGGGGACGAACTATATTTACAATATCCTCTTTCTCCTTTATGTCAAAAGAAAGGAGGGGGGGGGGGGGCACTTTTTAATCATGAAGCGTTTATGCTGATTCCAAACAATGTCGATTCAGATGACTTATGTTTTGTGCCTATTTGAATGACCTTTTACTTTGTTTAAGCTGATTCTGTACATTCTGATCTATTCATTCGTGTTTCAATTTATCTTGAAAGACATATTTAGACAACTAATTTTATGCCCGGCAATTATTTCTCCACAATACATGTAATCCGTATTAATATTAGTATGAAAGATTATTTAATACCCTTTTGGTATCTATTAGAATTTTTGAATACAAGTAGAAACAAAGAGATCGTGGGAAGTGTGAATTGCCTTAGAAATGCATGTTTATAACCCTTGCAATTGTATCCTTTTTACACCTAATTCATTATGAAAAAGTAATTTAACAGTAGGGCCCCACATTTTTACGTCCATCTCCGATACGGCTATTATAAGACAATTGGTGGGGATGGGTTGATGAG
>NW_004797275.1:3430695-3432850 GCF_000002075.1 Aplysia californica
GCTGGTTTGGTCTGCTTTTGTCTTTTTGTGTGTGTGTGTTGTGTCCGTATTTGTCCACTTCACCCTCGTTCTCCATCCCCCTCTCCCCCTCCAAAAAAACAAACAATAATCCCTACTGCCCTCCCCCGTTCCCTTCAAATAAAAAGAAGAAGAAAAAACAACCACCAACCCACGTTACCCTTGGCAATCTCATAATCACAGAACTTTAAAAAAATATTCCTTACAAGTGTTCCTGGGGTTTCTCTTTTTGGTATAACGATATTTCGGTCTATTTTCCTTCTTCAGTAATTTGTGTTCACTCTGCAAGCATTCTTGCGTACCCTCTCTCTCTCTCTCTCTCTCTCTCTCTCTCTCTCTCTCTCTCTCTCTCTGGATTTCATCGTATGATTTTATTCTTCATTTTGCTAAATCATGATTGCCTCTAAAAGGAATTCTGCGTTTTTGCATGCAGTACAGTTGTGATAAGAATAGGTAATCCAAGTAATTATAACACCCGTTCCTGTCTCAGATAGCGACAGTCAAATAAGTTGAATGCCCCTCTCAACATTGTCTGGTTATTGCAGAAGCAGGACCTCGGAATTTAACCTCCATTTCCTAACAGGCCGTTGTATTGAGCGGAGAGGGTTTGTGGTCAAAGTGGATTTTTCAGAGAGTAACAAATTGAAAATCAGGGATGCAACCAACACAACCATTTTGATAGTGGAACAGTACACATACATGAGTATAATCAATTTTTTTTTTAAACGTAGGTGTTTTACGATCCCATCGACAACTGACATCACCAACAAGTTGTATTTCTTTCTGCCCAGTCTGGCCCTACCAGGAATGGCCAAAGCCCGCCGTCCCAGGTTACAATTCTCCCCACATGCAAATCGAACTTGAGTCTTCAGTGCGACTTCGAAATTCCTATGCAAACTCCTTCACAGCAGACGCCGGTATGCTCAGTATGAGTTTGAGTTTGGTAAGAGTTTTACGACACTCACAACAGCATACGTCATATCATGAGCGAGCGGGACTCAGTTTGGTTGTTTTCACGTCAGTTCACAGCACGGTGTAGTCTTTGCTTTGTAAAGTCGGAATAAGTAAAGTTTAAAATTTCACGTTAAAAATTCAGTTTTCAAAAAAATAAAACCTGGTTTGCATTTTCAAAAATAGTACTGTCTACATTTTTGAAATAAAGAACATTGTTCTTTTTTAAATCGAGAATTGTGTTGGGATCCGGGCGGAGAAGATATTTTACCTATTATTGCACTTAAAAGTGTTTCCCGCATTTCCAAACTGTGGAAACTCAAAATGGGATCTGCCGCATTTTCAAGTCAGCATCCGACACCAAAAGGTTTTGCACTTTCCTGCAGGAGGTAGCTACGTCTTAGAAAGGTAAGACCCATATGTACATTATTTAAAACATCGTTTTTTTATGGAGAAATCAGATTATTTTTGTGGGCCCAACTTGGACATGTCATGGTGGATATCATTATCAATTTTTTTTTCTGCTTTGTTACTCACACAGATTGTCGGTATACTCAAGTCTGCAGATTAGAAAATTTTTCTTCGGTTTCGGCTTTTTAAAATTTAACTTTTCTCTTTATATTATGTGTCTTAACTCGGGATCAGCTTCTAAGATAGAGCCGTATAGGCTCTTCGTCGTCTTGCCCAAAATACCTGCGCTCGAACCCCAAGTCGACAGTATTTCTATCGAAAGTCTTGGTTTTTCTACATGGATGCTGTATCCCTCGCAGCCAAAGTTCACCTTGACAGGCATGGTTGTTGTTGTTGTTGTTGTTGTTGTTGTTATTGTTGTTGTTGTTGTTGTTGTTGTTTTCAAATCCCTTTAGCTGCGAGCATTTCGCTCTTGGCAGCGCAATGCCTCCCTCAAGTAACCTCCTGTCCTTGCCATCTGGTCAACGCCAGAGTAGAAGGCTTTGTAAGTTTGTAGGTGTGTGTAGGAGCCTGCGTTGAAGAACTGCCAGGTTTGGGCAGTGAAGGAGAAGTTGTTCAACGGTCTCCTCGTGGTAGTCACAGTGTCTGCAATGGGGTTCCCAAATTGGATTAATCCTGTTTATGTGCTTGTTGGTGCGTAAGTGTCCTGTGCGGGCTCTGAAGATCAAATTCTGATCGGCTCTACATGCTTTTTATGTAGACAGGCATGGCTAAT
>NW_004797275.1:3434201-3435891 GCF_000002075.1 Aplysia californica
ACACTCACTATACCCCCCACCCCCAAATCCCCTCCTCGGACGTATAAAAGAGCTTTTGTGCGTCTTTCAGCGTACCAACTGATAACCTACGTTGCTTGCAGTCAGACAGGAAAATTTATCATCATGTAAATGGTTCTCAGTGAAAAGCAAGCCTAGCAATAGTTACTATTGACGCTCTCCTGGCTATCTATTGTGCCGTCCGGAACTCTTTTGTGCTACGACTCGCTGAAAGGAGAGGAAGAGATACTAAACAATCAAAGCGAAACCAGGACATAGTAAAACTTTCATTCAACAATGGGTGAGAAGGTTTTCATTTTGGGTGGGGTTGGATAATGTCTACCTATTACAAAGATACAATTTTTACGTTGCAAGCGAGAAAATTGTATAGAATGGCTCTGTTTATCTCTGGCTCGTCCAACAGATGGAGCAGCTTCTATTCAGAGGTCGGGCTCGCGCGCAATACAGGACACAAAGGGAAGCTTCCAGATAGAACAAATAATTAGGGGCTGGCGAATGAGGATCGTGAAAATGTCATCTTTAAAGCTTTACGCCGGATTGTGTTGGTGGTAGTTCCACAAGCCTTCTGTGAGATTTGTTACTCCTGTGTTTTTTCTCAATGTAATTGGGTTTGGTTTTCTTTTTTTATACCTCAAACCTGATTGGAAACACCAGCTTCTTAAGTGTAGCGGTAGGCGCTTCGAATTTGTAATCAAAAGACTCGAATTCGATTCTTGTCCTATGTGGGGAGAATTTATTTCAGGAATCGTGTTCTTTCTGCTGGGACATTGTGTCCGTCTGAGCCGGCGTTGTCGCTGGCTGGCAGGGTCGAAACCTGCCTCCTGGGTGGTCTAAATTGTTTCGATAAGGACGTAGAAACACATTGGTACGTTAAAAAAGAAGCTTGATTAAAAAGACTTTTCCGTTCCCTAGAAAATTTCTAACACCTGACTGTATTCTTGTCAGTTCGAAGAAGCACTTTTATTGCTTCTAGAAAACACACGAGGCAGAAAGAAATAGTGATTCCTAGAGCGACGGAAAATGTTCATATCTCTCTCAAAATTCCATTGTTTCTCGGAACACCTGAATGAATGAATTCTGAGTTTTGGTAAAACGCTGTACGGTTTGAATCCTGGTGACCCATACTCTGGAAGCCTCTCCTTCCCCCATCCGCCTTCTATCCAAACTTAGAAATTGGCTTACATATTGTGTAAGACTTTACACAAGCAATCAAATAAAGAAAGTAAACTCATTTTTAAAAAAAAGAAAGACTCTGAACAACGTTTTAAGTCATTGAGGATCGCGCATTCTGGTCGAATGATTCGTAAACGCTTGAAGGTTATTTACACATATTTTTCAGTTCTATTCTGATACGGCTATCAAAAACAAGCATACAACAATGAAAAATGCAAATGTGTTGTTTTTTATTCGTGTATGATGGATCGATATGTGTCCTAATATTGCCTTTGGTCTGCTGCTGATCGGACGTATGTGACTGCCACGTTTTCAAAGAGGTAAGTCTAAATACATGTATCAGGCAACAAACGCCTCGCAAAGGCAGGGAGAATGTCTTACAGTCTAGCCACAATGTCTTTGTATGCAAAGCCTATTCATAATTCAATTACAGCACCATCAACAATCCATGTCCGCTCTGCAGTTTTAATCCTTGGGCTCCGTACGCTGGACCCCCCCC
>NW_004797275.1:3435991-3437967 GCF_000002075.1 Aplysia californica
CCCCCCCCCCCCCCACCCCCACGGGTGCTGTCTGTTTAAGGCTCTTTTTCCCTTGTTTGTGAGCATATTATTATCTTTCCCGTTAGTTTCTATACACCCTGAATCTTAACTGTATGAGCGTCCAAAGTTTGAACTAAAGTTTATTCTTAAGACCGTTCCCCCTGGAGCCTTTGTGCTTTGCCTTAACGTTGTACAGCTTTAAACATAGAGTACAAGGAACACGCTTCTTTGGGTTTGGTTTATTTGAAATAATGCTCCCATGATCAAGTAATAACAATCATAACCAGACTTCGTTAGCATCAATTTATAATTTGTGGCTGTTTATATTCCAAAGAAAACAAAAATGATTTACTTAGTTTCTTTCAGGTGAACTTTGCATTTCAGGGGTTTCAGGGAGGGGTTTTGGAGTCGGGAGAGGGGAGCTTGGGATGCTTAACGGCTTAAATTTGTCTTCACTTTATATTTTCTTTACTTCTGTTTTAAATGATTTTCTTTTAATGTCTAAAGACGTATCCTTAAAAATTACATTGTGGTAACACTCCCTCCCTTCCTCCGAATCACTCATTTTTGGGCAATGGTCTTCACAAATCCTTCAGGAAGGTTGTGAGTTCAAAACTTTTGAGACTTTGGTATCCCTATTCATACTGACGTGAACGAAATGGATCGCTGGTAGTAATTTGTCTACGTGGCGTTATGTCCCTGCAAAAGACATGAATGCTTACTAGAATATTAGGCCAGCGTTTCATTTTACAAAGATGGCCGTTGCCGTGATGGCATCCATGATACGTTCACAAAACGCCTGGTACTGTAGGCTCTGCTTCCGTGAAACAAAATGGCAACAGGAGCTGATTTGAAACAATGGGGAAAGTTTTACGTTCCCATCGACACAGTTAAGATGATTTAACAGAAGGGCTGCTTTGGTCTCTCCAGCCAAGGCTAATTCTGTCTGAGAAAAGTTACCAGGGTGTATAATTCAGTAGATGAGCCACATGAGACGTCTGTCAGCAGACAATGTCTGCAGCTGGAACTTTCCTACAACTGAATGGTTTGCATTCTCAAGGCATGTCTTCATATACGACTCTACCATTTTCCTTTCCGCGAAGCTGACATGGATCTGAGGATAGCAATGTGTTCATGATTTCCCCATCGTATTGAAAAGCTTGAATATTTCCTCTATTTTTTTGGTTCCTTGGCAAAACCCATGTTCATCTTTCAGGGTATGTTAATTTCACACATGCTGTCTATCTGGGCAACCTCACCCTTCCCCCTATTGTCTCTAGAAACAACTTCATACTGTAAGGTGTACAGTATATCTGGCTTTGAGTACTCAAAGTTGGGTGCATCCATGTGTTTGGCCACGACTAAACGTTACGAGCAACGCGTTAAATTGAGTTGAGTCCAAAGAAGGACATACTATTATTATAGAGCACTGGATTTCGGAATTCCAGAATTTTACCTTTAGAAAAAAAACCTCCGTAAGAGAAAAAAAGTTATTTAAATGTGATAGGGAGGAAAAGATTAGATTTTTAAAAGAAAGGAAAGGGAAAAAAACAAACCAGTCATTTCAGGACCTCCTTACAAGATCTTTTAAATTGGTGCATTTTGTGTTTGTGTGTGATTTTATAATAAAAGCCATTTCCGTTTTCGAAGACAAAATTTTCTTAATAAATTTTATGTCAAACAAATTCCTTTTGGATGAATCATACCTGCTCCAAATTACAACATTCAAGTACAAATTTTATGCTAGACAAAAAAGTTGTTTAGTTGTTGTTTTTATCACCCTGTATATCCTTTCGCCCGCTATTTCTCACTCATTCCTTCTCCTCTTTTCCTTCTTCTATCTATCTATTGCTATATATAACACCCCTTTATTCATTAAACAATGAATTGTTTTCCTCCCCTCATATTATTTTCTTTACTCTCTCAAATACACCACAAAACTGCCCCATCCCCACACTAACCCCTTCCCTAACCCC
>NW_004797275.1:3438070-3439630 GCF_000002075.1 Aplysia californica
CCCCCCCTTTTTTTCCCCAAAACCACTTAAAAAACCCTCACTCACATTCCATTCCATTCTCACATTTCGTCGCCATCAAAATTCCCTAGTGTCCTCTCATCCCTCATACAGCTCCCAAACTACAAGGCCGGACGTGGAACCACATTAATTAAACCTAATGCAAACGCCAAAAGTTCCACACGCCCAACACAAATTCATTTGTCTTTGAGAAGAAAAACGGGTGTCCTGCGGGCAAACATGGCTTTGTTGGGCATGCCAGCATTTTCTATTCTATCAATGTTCCTTGTTGTTTCAGGAGCTTTCCTCTCAATAGTAGCCACCCTCCCTTTTGTGGCGATTTTTCTCGATTTCCCAACTCTAGGAGCGAGTAATTAAGCAACTACACGCGTTTTGGCGAGCTGTTTTTACGGGAATATCTTTGTTGTTCGCCTCGGTCAATGCTGAAATATTAGCCTACTCCATCATTTATATTGCTTATTATCCATACTATTTTTTGTTTCTTTGCAAACAGTTTCACAAAGACGTGTACTTTTACCAAATATAGTATCAATAATTCGTGGCGTTTATAAACTGTTCGGCTTTCTGGTATTGATATAGCACAGACAGCACGCAAAAAAATTGACAAAGTCGTTCTCCGATTCAAAAGAATATATAGAAGGATGATGTCGAATTGAAATTATGTGGGAGTGAGGGGGGAGAGTAGAATGGGGAAGGGGTAAGTGAGAGAGAGGGGGAAGAGAGAGAGAGAGAGAGAGAGAGAGAGAGAGAGAGAGAGAGAGAGAGAGAGAGAGGAGTGGAAATAAACTGTGGGGCAGGAGAAGGACAGAGGGATAATTGACCATGACCACAAAGCTTTTTGGGAAGGAATCCGTTTCTGCCGGACCAGCTATCATTGTGTTCGTTGTGGCGTCACATGCCTACACCCAACGTCCATACCCTCACCCCACCCACCCAAATCATACCCCCACCCATGCCCCACAACCACCCCCACCCCGCAACCATCCCCTCACCCCACTTCAAACGTGCCTACTATACCACCCCAACCCCCTCAATCTTCTCTCTGTCTCTCCTCTACAAACTACACACCCTCTTACACCTCCACAAAATCCAACTGCGTTGATGGCACAAGTACAAAAACCCTTGACGTGCTGAAAAACCCAAATGCCCTTATTGTCAGAAGATGGTCGTTCTGAAGTTGTGAAAGGAAGTCTGACCCATCTCCACTTGATTTAGGGATCTCCTTCCGCAAACTGTTTACAATCACCGTGACAATACGCTAGAATCGTCCTTTGTCGGGTAATGGACTGTTGGTATAAAGAAGTGAGTGGACCTCAACAGAGGTCTTTTCAAGCGCGCAGGGCTCCCTCGGTTTGTGCGAATTCCGTCGACCATTTAAACTCTGAAAAGCGAAGGCCAAGTGGACCTGAATACCCGCGTGGCCACCTCCTCGTAATTCCTTTCTTAGAGAAAATTGGTAAGGGAGGGGGGGTGTGAAGACTTCAAGAGAGAGGGAGAAAGAGAGAGATAGGGAGGGAAGTTAGTAAGAGAGAAGCCGAGAGA
>NW_004797275.1:3440896-3442880 GCF_000002075.1 Aplysia californica
GAATCTGAAAAAAATAACGATGGTTCAGAATCATTTAAAGGGTGCACAGTTTTATTGAGGAGTCTGAAGTCACTGTAGTTGAATTTTCAGTTTTTGTTTAGTTTCGTTTAGATTTAATGTTGGGAAAGTCTGTCTTCTTAGAAGCCATTGTAAACAAGTGAAGTTCCCGTTCACTAGCCTTGCGCACTGTTTCCAGAATGACTTCTTTAGGTTTCACGCGGTCTTCCCCTTTATCTTTTACCCTGTGGATTCCAACCAAACACTTTTTTGTTATGCCGTTGCCTGACTTCCTGAGAGTATGTCCAATCCATCGCCACCGCCTTCTTCCTACTTTTTCTCTGACTGGGATCTGTCTTGATTTCTTTAACACTTCCTCGTTGGTGACCCTGTCTGTCCATCTGATCCTCAGTAACTCAGTGCGTCAGTGGCCTAGTGATTAGGCTACCGGACTCGTAATCGTGAGGTTGCGGGTTCGGGGGTTCGAGCAGCGGGCCCGACGTTGTGTCTTTGGGAAAGGCACTTTACACGAATTTTCCTCACTTCACCCAGGCGGTAATGGGTACCCGGCCATTGACAGCGAAAGGGCCTATAAATGGCTGCTTGCTCTGTATGCTTCCCACGAAGTTGAGGTTGTTTCAGGATGCACTCAAGTCTGCTGGGGTAATAGTATAGATTGTGAAACGCATAGAGCTTGCTGTTGAGCAGGGATTTGCGTTATACAAATGCTATCTATTATTATTATTTATTATTAACTTTCTTATAGACACTTGTTCAAGAAAACCTGGATCCTTTTTATGCAAGTCTGTGATGCGTTCCATGTCTAACATCTATGCAACAGGATTTATTTCACTTTCGAATTGAAGATCATCAGCTTTTTTCGAAGCGAGATATCTCTGGTCTTCCAAACCCTATTCAGAGATTATGAAAGCAGTCTGTTCTTTTCCAATGCGGGACTTTATTTCCGCACCTGTTCCCCCCATCTCTGCAATTATACTCCCAAGATAGCGAAAGGACTCAACATTTTCTAGTGCATTTCCTTCTATTGTGACCTGCTCCTTTCGTTGTGCATCTATCCTTAGGACCTTTGACTTTCCAGTGTGGAATCTTAATCCAACAGACTCTGATAAGCTGTTTGATATTGACGTTTTTGCTTACATCTGTTCCTGGGTGTGCGACAAAAGCGCCAAGTCGTCCGCAAAATCCAGATCGTCCAACTGTGTCCATGAGGTCCACTGTATACCATCATTTCTGTGTCTTCTGGTGGTTTCCTTTATCAGCCAGTCGGCTGAAAATATGAAAAGGAAAAGTGATAATACACATCCCTCACTGACATGTGATTATGTAGAAAATCTGACTTCGAGAGTCCATGTGCAAAAAAGATTCGTGCACAACACTAAAGCAATGGCTCCTAAATAACATACTAAAGGACATTTTTAATGTTAGTCCATGTTTTGCATGGAATATGTGACAACTCTGTTTTCCAATCTCATTGAAAATATTGTAATAATATATTCTTTCATTGCAGAGATAATAATATTCTCCATTCATGTGATATATTATTATGATATCAATTCACGTCCATTCCACCAATGTTGATGCATCTGAATACAGGCGCAAACACAGTTTGTTGCTGATTTTAAATTTTACACAATTTTGCCAACTCTGATTTTTTAATATTAATTTTGATTTTGAGCGACAATATCTCAGGCGACTTTTATAATAGCGGGAATATTAATATTGTGTGCGTGTGTGCGCGCGCGCGCGCGCGCGCGCGTGTGTGTGTGTGTGTGTGTGTGTGTGTGTGTGTGTGTGTGTGTGTATGTGTGTGTGTGCTTTTTAGTTTTAGTAAGTGTTTTACAACGCTCGCAACTGCATAAAGTCATATGAACGTGCGAGACACATTAAACATTTTCAGTTAAGGTAGGAACTTTGAATTTTGCCCAGATGGCGGCCGAAGCCTACTCTTATCGATTTTGGACCATCA
>NW_004797275.1:3444503-3447102 GCF_000002075.1 Aplysia californica
CCACTTTCCAGCCTTCACAGACAGCAAAGAGAGAGAAAGAAAGAGAGAGAGAGAGAGAGACAGAGAGAGAGGGCGGGCGACACAAGACCCCGCGGCCGCTCGTCCACCAGACGGGCTGTGTGTTTTGGGCCCTGTTGTCGTCTGCTACACGACGAGGGTCGTCTGTCCGTTTGAGAGGACGACTATCCTGCGAATGTCCCCGTCCAGCTAAACTGTGCTCATTCGATTCTACTATTCAACAATCACGGTGTGGGTGCTATTTCCAACTATTCGAGGAGTGGAGAACTTTTCGAATGCTGTGTGGTTTTTACAGAATATGGATTTCATTCTCATTTTTCTCAACCCGTCGTAACATTAGGGTACATATAGTAGTAGAAATCACTGACGTAGATACAGCAATACATAGTACTTAATGATTATAAGGCAGAGTGATAAGTGAAGTCGTGGGTATTAAACAGCGAATATTGTTGATGGACTAATAACATTAAAAAATAATAAATCTTACGCGGTATTCGATTAGCACGAATAGTGACTCCACACTTCGATGCATCGACTTGGTTTCGTTTCGTTTCCTCAAAATCGCACAGCGAGCGCTACCCTCCAGCCTCTCCCCCGTGTCATTACAAGTCTTGAAGTATAGCCCCAACAAGGACCCTTGCTCGGATCTGACCCCGTGGATCAGGTGATCAGTAGTCCCACAGCATCCCCCTCAGCAGAGAGTTCTGTTGTTTTGGCCTTAATGACAGGTCACCATTGATGATGTGACTGATTTCAATTACTGTCGTCTGGTGCCCTTCAGGTAAGAGATTCTCTTGTCTTTCGGTTATGATATGCTACTTTATTTGTGGTTAGTTTCGATTTCTACAGAGTAGAAATAGTAGTTGTTGTTTTTTTAAATTATGTTATTGTATTACTAAGATTTGCAGTTACTGTAGTGCACCATTGTTTGTTTTGTTTTGTTTTGGGTGGGGTTTTTTGTTTTGTATCTTTTTTATGGACAATACCGAAACGTGTGTTTTGGGGAAAAATTAGAACAGAAAGGTGAGGATGAGGGTGGAAAAGTGTGACTCGATCTTTTTTAAAATTTAATGTTCTTTTTGTAATCGATTTCTGCAACGTACAAAAAGTGTTTTTCTTGTCTTCCACCACTGCGTTGATTTTGTTTTCATTTCTTTCTTTCTTTCTTTCTTTCTTTCTTTCTCCATTCATTTATTTATTTATTTATTCTATTTTTTCAAGGGGGGGGGGGCGTGGACGTGGTCGCAATACAGATACATGTGGGGGGGTTTGTTTGCTTTCTTCTTTGGGTTTTATTTTGGAAGTCAGAGTAGAGTAGGGGTGGGGATGAGGATGAGGATGAGGATGAGGATGAAGCTGAAAAAGTGAGGCCTTTTAAAAGATTTAATTATTTCATTTCCACTAAATCCTAACGCTGTCCTGACATGTCCAAGTCATTACTGGTTTTATACTTTGGTTGTTTTTTTTTCTTAAGGAGACGTCTCGTGATGTGATCTAATTTACGCTGGTGGTCACAACACATCAATCTTTCGATAAATAAATAAATAAATATTTTGATAGAATGAATGAATGAATGAATTAATTAATGAATAGATAGCCGCATATACTGTTGTTAGCAGCTGCTGTTCTTTTTATACTTTCCGATGCATGTTATGGCTCTCAAGTCATGAGGAGGATAAATTTAAAAAAGAAACAACCCTGAACCAAATCCCAAAGTTCTTGAGCAATAAGCGCTTTTCTTAATCATGGACTCCTGAACTGCATTATAGCTTTAACGATTGACCAAACAAAAGGAAACGCTATTTGCTTTCGATAAGCGATTTCATGTTCTCCGTGAACGAGTCAATGCACTTTGGGCTCTTTTTTTCTCTCCGTCTTTTTGGAAGATAACATGTGTATAGTTCCCAATAAAGACCACTTTTTTTCAAATGGCATAAACAACAGCTTAATGTTATTTGAGAATACAGTCAGAGTTTTCTTTCTGTTACTGTTCAAAGAGAATAAGAAAGAAATAGAAAAGAAAAGCTTTTGATGTTGGAGTTTTGTGTTTGCTGTGGGTCACTTATTATTATCATAATTCTATTTGTCAACCCAAATCATAGAGTGGTAGAAGGCAGATATGCACCCCCCCCCCTTCCTTCAGCTATTCGTGTTCTGCTTTCGTCGTCCAGTTTCTGTTTAAATATAAGCATTCTTACCCTACCCCCCCCCTACTCCGGCCCCAGCAGTCACAACAGTTTATATCAATTAGGAGGTTGGCTTCAAACCTGCCTGTCAGGGTAAAAACCTGGGTCGCGATGTATACAACATCCAAGCAGTAAGACCGAGATCGCGAGACAAATTGTTCATGAACAACAATGGACCACTATATCTTACAGATCTCATTCCGTCATACATACCATCGCAACATCTGGGTTTTTCAGATGACAATCTCATGAGAGTGCTCTCTATAAAGTCAAATAAGTCTGGAGGAAGAGTTTTTTCTTCCCATGCCCCTGAATTCCCTCCCCCATCTCACCAAAAAAACTACAATTAACCATTCTAATATGAGAGAGAGAGAGAGAGAGAGAGAGAGAGAGGG
>NW_004797275.1:3448146-3449475 GCF_000002075.1 Aplysia californica
CACACACACACACACACACACACACAAACACACACACTGTTCTGGCGAGATCTGTCTCGTTATCTGAGACGATGAGCAACACGTCGTGTGCATCTCGGGAGTCTTCATTTTCAATCTCTGGCCTGAACCTTACTCCCCAAAACCTAAAACTGAAGTATGTGAATCTTGTTCAACATGTTGCAGACATCAATCAAAATGAAAGGGAATCCTAACCGCTCAGAAATTATGAATAAATCAGTAAAGAAATATTCTAATAAATAAGTACAAAGATAAACACATATAATGAGCGAATGGAGAAATCGATAAGTCAGTCCATTATTTACTCCTCGACAGGTTATACTTAGTTGCAAATATGTTTTCGTAAGGGATACCCCTTTGTTGTTGTTGTTGTTTTGGGGGCGAGGTTTTTTTAGGAGGGGAGGGGGGGGTGCGTTTTTTACCATATTACCATCTGTTGTTTTCGCTGATCCATCGATAGTAATCGTGTATATTATATATCGCACTGTATGCGTCCCAGGAAGTTGAGATTGTTGCAGAATATTATCAGGTCTGCAGGGATAAACATATAGATTGTAAAACGCATAGAGTTTGCTGTTGAGCGGAAATTTGCGCTATACAAAAGCTGTTTATTATCATTTATTGTTTCATACTACGTTATGTATGATATATGTATATTGCATTTTATGTTTGACTGTGTTTATATGTCAACTTTGTTTTTTCTGGGTGTTTGTGAACACATTTATGGATGTTCTTAACAATGCTAGTACATGCACAGGTCTGAATTTACGTCTTTTCTGTTTCTGAATATGTGTGTGTGCTTTTATACAAAGTCTGAGTTAATTGCTGCCTCGAGAAGGCTTTACCTTCTAAACATCACTAAATTATACTCCAAACCCCGTTGAGCCAATAATGTGTGTGTTTGTGTGTGTGTGTGTGTGTGTGTGTGTTCGTGTGCGTAGACGTGTGTGTGTGTGTGTGTGTGTGTGTGTGTGTGTGTGTGTGTTTGTGAATGTTTGAATGTGTGTAAGTGTGTAAGTGTATATTGCTCCTCTGTCAATAGATGATAATTCCAGTATAGAATACGTTAAGTGTGTCTGTATAGGTTAGATAGATAGATTGATAGATAGTATGTTTGTGTGCGCTTGTAAGGTGGGAGAGGGGTGAGTTGGAGAGGTAGAAATAGCACTGCGTTGGATTGTTATAATTATGCTATACGTCTAAAATAACTCAACTCTGTGAAGGTGTTTTTAAGTAAGACCTTTAAAAAAAATCTACCTTGAAAGTAAGCCCCCCAACTTCAAGCCCCCGGATCCTCTTTTATATTGCATT
>NW_004797275.1:3449575-3451125 GCF_000002075.1 Aplysia californica
ATCTTGTTCCCTAAACAACAAAAAAACCACATCATGATTACAAAATGAACATAAATGCTAAAATATACCCCTGTTTTACCGCCTTTCCTCGTGTTCCGCCTCCCAGTCTCCCCCCTAGTCTTCCCCAGCCCCGCCTCCCTTTCTTTGCCCTTTCGTTTCTGCACCATTTAGATTTTACTCTTTAAAAAGTAATTTTAAAAAGTAATTTTAAAAAACCTCACTCACTCTCAAACTCTACAATGTTGTTATCCGTGTATGTATTATTCAACTCAACTTATTGAATACTTGTAAAGTAACATGTACACTCCTTATTAGAAAGTACGTAAGTAAGTGAATGGACTTAAAGCCGCTTTCCCACGTAAAACATGCTTCTAAATTCAAGAACTATCTTCTAGCCAAATGGGTAAAGAGCCTTTAAATCTTCATTAGGCGACAAGACAGGGATTCGAACCAGGGCCACCTGCTCTCTTTTACAACATGAGACCAACCGAGCTATTAACCCACTCACCTTATACGTGTAACATTCTAGAAACAGACATATAATCGTGGCCACATTAGTATCCCTTTAGATTGTCATCTACAGCTATTGATGACTTAAGAACATCTTATTTCCAGTCGAAATCCGCCCCCCCCCCCTGCCTTCTGTCGTGAACCGGAACCAGTCAAATCCCCGCCTGAGACGTGAGACTACCAATAGCACGCGCCATCGTCAAAATGGCAGAACTGTTGCACTCAAATATTTATCCGTCCGCCATAGATAAATACTAGTCCCTTTCAAACGCTGAAGTTTTCAACAACACCTTAATGGACGCCCATTGTAGAACTGATTCCGTACAGAGCTATTATTGTTGTCTATTGAGGACTCGCTTACAGATCATGGTCTAATGCAAAAATAGTTCAGCCAAACATTTTTATTGTAGTTATGTCTTTTTTTCCTCGAGACCAGACGCTTGTCGGAAGTAGAAGTACACAAGTTGTTATTTTTACTGCGACAGTGTTTTGTAGATAACATCATAATTTGGGTGTTGGTTTGTGGGATGTTGAGTATTGTCTAACTGAATAACAATATCTTTGGCCTTTCAGGAAAACGTTTGTCATTGTCGAACCTCGAGCATGTATTTCTCTATAAATATCTAGACAAGAACTCCTGCATGGATCGTTGGCGAGCGGTCTTGTGTGGTTTGGGCCCTTCTTTCCTGTCTATCTATCATCCTTATCTCTCCCCCTTCTTTAGTTTGCATGTTGCTATCTAGTATAACACCTTTGATCTTCGGCTCTTATGAGCCCTGTTTGTCTTCCAAGTGCTCTAAATCTCTTACCAAAACTAAAATAAACTGAACTAAGGATTCCTGCATGGTTAAGATCGAGAGAATGTAAAATGTGTATTCAACAGCCGGCATTGACGGGCCTGTTTCTTTTACATCCGTCAAAAAATATCATAAAAGGAGAGAATCTGAGACGAAGACAACAGACAAATACACACAGACAGGCAGAGTAGATAGATAGATAGATAGATAGATAGATAGATAGATAGATAGATAGATAGATAG
>NW_004797275.1:3451253-3464315 GCF_000002075.1 Aplysia californica
AGATCGATAGATAGATCGATAGATAGATAGATAGATAGATAGATAGATAGATAGATAAAAGAGAGAGGTACATGAAAAGAGAGAAATAAGCGAGAGAGGAGCGGGGAGAGGAATAAAATGAACGGAACGGAAATGAGATTTTTCTGCAAGTTTTATTTCATTCCACAAACCTTCCATATTTTAGAAACCTTCACCAAAAATATAAACAGCCGTGTCATCAACTATGCACAAATAGAAACAATTACCGTAGCGTGAGGGATAAACTATTTGCCTAAGATTTACACGAATGACCTACGCCCCATCTCCACCCTCTACCCCCCCCCCTTCCTATATACACAGATGCATACTCATAGAATCATACACATGCACACAGACAAATACAAACCCACGCACGCACAAAGATCCACCCTCCCACCCATCCACGCCACGCGGACAGTGGAAAGCAGTCAACTACATTCAGCTTCTATCCATACACACCCACACACAAAATATCCTGGTTTACATAATAAGTAGTTTCAGGTCAGACTACTTACGAACGCATTGAAAAAAAACAACAACATCAGGACTGCCCCGCCCCCTTTCAGCCCACATACATACACACAATAAAAATACCCCCACCCCACCCCGCGAAAACTGCAGAAAGATTATATTTTTTAATGATATTAAAATATTGAAAGATGTACAGAAACGTATCTGTACTGATTCCTCACGAAACAAAGGGAAAAAAAAACCCAAGGCGAAAAGAGGAAATTGCAGTTTGGGATAAATATGTGAGACAGCGTGGTGGAATCAGGCTCTCGTCAAAATGATCAAATTGAAGAAACCTGCATTTTTCCGCAGGTTTGTGAATTTTTATCAAGTTTTTGTTTTTTGGCCCAAAAACTTTCATGCCCATTAAAGAACTTATTTCTGTGTGGATTTTTCTGAAAAACGTTGATTAAAGGCACAAAAAAATGGAAATTTTAAGTTACCACGGACTCTTAAGCTAAGGAAATAACCAATCTTTGGCGGCCTTTTTCTCACTAATTTTTCCTCTGAAAACAAACAGGTGACCTCCACCTCCTTCATTCACAAATATCTCAACTTGTATTCAAGATAAATGGACATTTTTTCATCCAAAATAAAGACAAGTGAACAAGCTTTAAGATGATACCAATAACTGTACATGCCCAAAAATTGACGAGAGCCTGATTCCACCACGCTGCATCACATATTGTTTCACAACAAAGGTTTTGTTTTCAATACATGTATCCGGCCTTGATAGGAATGATTGATAAAAAAAGAGTACAGCCAGGTTAATAATAATTATAGTATGTTTTAGTCTATGCTCTATACATACTTGGTTACTGGGAACAATCAGAATACTTCGAAATAATGTCTGGGGATGATGAATCTAGAGGTACGATTGGAGAACTGTTCCAAGCAAGGCATGTTATAACACAGAGAGAGAGAGAGGGGGGCAAGAGCGAGAGAGAGAGAGAGAGAGAGAGAGAGAGAGAGAGAGAGAGAGAGAGAGAGAAAGAGAAAGAGAAAAGAGAGAGTGGGAGGGGGAGTTAGAGATAGAAAGGGAAAGAGAGGGACAGAGAAAGAGGGTGGGTGAGAGAGAAAGATAGAGAGAGGGAGATAGAAGAAGATGTGAGGGAGAGGGTGAGAGCATAAGAGAGAGATAGAGAGAGAGATAGATAGATAGATAGAGAGAGAGAGAGAGAAAGAAAGAGACAGACAAACAGACAGACAGACAGACAGACAGACAGACAAACAAACAGACAGACAGACAGACAGACAGACAAACAGATAGATGGAATCAGAGAAATGAATGATGGAAGAGGGCTGGGGGTTGGGCAGAATTGCAAGAAAAAATATGAGAGCTGAGAGCAGAGTTTTAGAAACATTCGCTAAAAATATAAACAGCCGTGCCCTCAACTATGCCTACACAAAGCACTAATCGAAACAACTGCAGAATGTGTTTTGGCACATTTTGAACTATCACACACTGATCAGAAACACAAATTTCCACCCTTTATGGTACGCATATTTAATTGTGCCCTTCTTTTTAAAGCATCAGATCAAGAAGACACAACTTTTTTTTCTTATAATATATTTTCTTTCTTTTTTTTTTTGTTGTCTTCTCTCTTTTTTTTGTCCCTCACCCATTTCTGTTTGATTGAACACAATTGATTAGTAGAAAAAGGTGCGTATGATAGTTTCCAATTGCGTATTACATAATAAGACAATCAAAATATATGTTTTCTCGTCGATGGCGGCTTCTAGTGAGGTCCGAAAAACTCAAAGAGCCTAAACAGGACTGGGAAAGACCAAGACCTGTCATATTCATCCAACACAGGAAGAGAATTATTATGAAATTGTTTTTCTTTTTCTGTTTTGCTTCACTCCCTCCCTTAACTCTATCTCTTTCTTCCCCGCCCCTCCCCCCCTCTCTCCCCCTCCTTCTCTCTTTCTCCCTCGCTTTCTATCTCTCTTCCTCTGTGTGTGTGTGTGTGTGTTCTTCGTTCTATCTCTCTCATATTAATAATGTGCCTGTTTCTTCCTCTGTTTCTCTTTCTCCTTCTCTGTCTCTGTCTGTCTGTCTCTCTATTCTTCCGTTACTCAACTTTCTCTTTGACACACACAGACACTTACACACCCCCCCACACACACACCACACACACACACACACACACACACACACACACACACACCACACACACACATACACCACAATCACACATACACACACATTGAAAATTTAATTATTTTATTCTTGATATTAATCAACGCCTTCCAACACACACACACACACACATACACCACAATCACACATACACACACATTGAAAATTTAATTATTTTATTCTTGATATTAATCAACGCCTTCCAGTAAAATTCACACAGAAATAAAATTATGTGTATATATAATACAAATTCCTACAAAATGCCACTCATACTCAAAAAAGTTACCGTTGTTTTTAAGATAGGATCACGTGCCATTAGATAATACGTCTACAAAATAAGAACAACAAAAACCTAAACTTTTAGAAACGATAAAGATAAAAAAAAACACAAGGTATTTTGCTGTACACTATATACACAAGGTCTGAAATTATATAGCCTCCTGACTCCTAGATTCTTTACCAAATGTGCTCCAAGGAAGGCTTTTCTTTTCTTTTGTCTGGAGATAAGTCCCCGTCTAAGATATCCCTCCCAATGGAATGGAAAACTGTTCTGGCGAGATCTGTCTCGTTATCTGAGACGATGAACAACATGTGTGCATCTCGGGAGTCTTCATTTATATCCTCTGACCTCTAGTGGCTTTGGTCAGGTGTTCAACATTTTTTTTTCAACTTAGAGGGGACACATTATTGCCTTATTGCTGCTGCTACTGTTGTTGCTGTTGTTGCTGTTGCTGCTGTTGTTTTTGTTGTCGTTGTTGTTGTTGTTGTTGTTGTTGTTGTTGTTGTTGTTCGTCTTCTTCTTCTTCTTCTTCTTCTTCTTCTTCTTCTTCAAAGAAGAAGAAGAAGAAGAAGAATAAGAAGAAGAAGAAGAAGAAGAAGAAGAAGAGAAGGAGAAGGAAAAGGAGAAGGAAAAGAAGAAGGAGAAGAAGAAGAAGAAGAAGAAGAAGAAGAAGAAGAAGAAGAAGAATATGATTATTATTATGAAGGATACAATTTAGATTCTCATATTTGAGTAAAGAAGCTAAATAAATAATTTTCTTTAAAAAAACTTTCAAAAAAAGTTACGGGTATAAACCCCTATCAGAATCGTTGTTCAGGTCGAAAAAAAGTGTACCCTAACACACAAGCTCAGAGTATGACGCTAATAAAGAATGAGCATAACGTTTTATAAGGGAATATAATTATTATGCTCGCACACACTGGGGATCCCTCTCACGCTAGAATACACAAAACGAAAGAAAGGAAACCACAAACCAGAAAAGACAATGAAAATATAGTGGTTTTCCCTTTCAAATTGCAGGTTGCTGCACCCCTGCATACCCACATGTTTTGCAAGTCTTTTGAAAGGAACACTCGCGGGCAGCATTTTAGTTCATTGTTGAACACATAATATGTTTTATTTCTGTTATATAATTATGCATGGAGTGCCATTGTAAACACACTTGTTCATTCATGCCGAGCAATTCGATTATGGGCGCCTGTAGTTTAATGGTAAGGCTGTTGATTGTTGAATGTAAAAGGCGCGAGTTCGATTCTGTTTCTGGTAAGGGCTGTCCAAGTCCGAAAACATAGGGGTAAAGTGTCTAACCATAAAAAAAACGAACCAAAGTGACAAAAAAGCAACAAAAAAGATATGAAGAAAACAAACACACACCCTTCTTTCTATTTCTCTCTCTCTCTCTCTCTCTCTCTCTCTCTCTCTCTCTCTCTCTCTCTCTCTCTCTCTCTCTCTCTCTCTCTCTCTCTCTCTTTCACATACATGCCACATGCACACACACACACACACACACACACACACACACACACACACACACACACACACACATACGCACACACACACACACACACATATATATATATATATATATATATATATATATATATATATATATATATAATATGCATAAAATAAGGACTGAACTTTTATCATAATCTATTAACGGGAGGAAAAAGATATACATGATACTTGTATTTGTTTTTCCGAATAATCAGTTTCACATCTGAACCTGTGTTAACTATAATTATAACGTCACATCAGTTAATGTGGGATTTCTCATAAAGAAATAATCAAGTGTAGATTAATGTGAGTGAAGTTTTGCAATTCTGAATTTTCAACAAAAAATATTTCACACAATGTTCAACGTCCTTTCTACTAGATCTAGGTCTATTACTGTGTAGAGTGCGCGCAATCATGTCACTTGTGCAGTTTGTTGAATCCTGATGGCGAACCACGTACTGGGTATACACAGTTTCAGTCAGGAATCATAATTCAGAGAGTTGAACCATTATTTTGTGAAGAAAGGCTGTTAAACGTTGCAGAGATTGCTGTGGTTCAACGTTTACAGAGGGGGCTCTCGTGGCCTAGAGGTTAAGGTGTTCGCCTCTCATTCAAAGGTCACGGTTTCGAATCCTGGTAGGGACGGAAACATTTTCTGCCCTAAAATGGTCTCCTTTCACATCCTTTCCTGCTCTCTAGCATTGTTCTGTTGTCTGCTTTCGTCTCCACTTTCTGTCCCCAGCCCCTCACCTCCTTTGACCTCTCCACTGGGCTCCTGTTGGCTCCTTATAACTGCTGTCTTTCCACGACACCCCTGATCTTCTGGTAGGAAAGGTCTACACCTAGCCTTCTCGGACAAGTGTGAAAAATCTAGGAGGTCCCGTGTGCAAATGGCGCGCGTTAAAGATCACGTGGTGGCCTAAATTCGATTAGAGTAGGCTTCGGCCGACACCCGGGCTAAATTCAATATTTCCTACCAATTGAAAATGTTCAATGTGTCCCGCGCGCTCATATGACCTTATGCAGTTGCAAGCGCCGTAAAACACTACCCCCGCCCTCCCCCCAAAAAAACAAACAAAACAAACAAACCCAAAACCCCCCCCAACAAAACAACAACAACAACAAAAAACAAAAACAAACAACAAAAACAAACAAACAAACAAACAAACAAACAAACCCAACAACAACTACAAAAAAAAACCCAACGTTGCAGAGCTTGCTGTGTTTTTTTCCGCAATCAGTCTCTTTGGGTGACGATATTATTATCTCAGAGCAGCTTTGGTCTCCGCCGAGAATGCTGTACAATGATGTCTGTATGTGTCGCGACGCAGTAGAATCAGGAGCTCGTCAGTTTTGGCGCTTTTAATGGTATCATCTGATTAAAACTTGCTAGTTTTTCTTTTTTTTTTCGATGAAAAAAGTATGGTGCAATCGAGATATTTGCGACTAAATAAAGTGTGTGTAGTCTGGGTTTAGAGGTAAAATTATTTTATTTTAATAGCTGCAAAAGTTGGTGACTTTCATAGATTGAGATTCCTTGTAAACTGCAGATAGATCATTTTTGGTGCCTTTAATCAATGTTTTTCAGTAAAATCTACTCATAAAATAAGTATTTTTAAACGGACACAAAAGATACTGAACTAAGAACAAAACATTAGATAAATATTGCCTCTAATCCGAATAAAAATACCAGTTTCTTCGATCTTATTAATTTGAGAAGCACCTGATTTCATCACAATGCGCCACATAGCCTGATTGGCTAAGTTTTGACTCGCGAGGGTGCCCAGAGCCAGTTACCGATGGAGACCCTGGGAATCTGAGCAAGGTCATTATTCTCCTACAAGACAACGCTTCTCATATGAAAAATCTGACTAAAGACTTGACCCATGGGTATGGGTGGAGTGTTTTGCTGACCTTGTTCTCTCAAGCTTTCTGTCATGGATGCATGGTGGGCGCTCCTGTGTGCTTTGCTCCTTCTTTCCTCTGTTGTTAATCTTTCTATCGATCTTATCTCTCCAAGTTTTTGTTGTTGTTTTTTTGTGTAAATTACTCTAATAACACATCTGGCCTTCGGCACGTATATTATGACCTATTTATGTTGCATGTGCCGTAAACCTCTGTCTAAGAAAGATGTAAGAGATTATCGTCAAGTAGTTTAACAGTTTTACAAGGGACGTTCGACTTATACAATTAATTTCATTGTCCTCTTTTCGGACTCCCTGGAACGATATTACTTTGAACGATAAAGAGTCAAGAGAGAGGACGATGTTATCGAATAGCTCCAAAAGTATAATATGTTACAGCCTTTTGACGGAATTTTTTACAAGGAGAGATTATGTTTTTATAATGAGCCACCAAACAAATTTAAAAAACAAACAACATCGGTCTTCATGGGGGCTAGGATGAAAGGTAGCTGAATGGTTTTACTATATAGAGTATACCTGTTATCAGGATCGATTAAAGTTGTAAAATTCAGTAGCCTTTTTCACCTTACTTTTCGAGGAGCCTTCATATTTGTTTGAGTTCTCCGCCGGGAATGCTGTGCATGGTGTATATTATCACACTTATCCTGGGTTCACCTTTAATTAAACAGTGTCAAAACAGCCCGCCTCCTAATTGATCTAAATTCTGAACCTGAGGTGCAGAAAATAGTTTACAAAATAAGAGAACAATTAGACATTGTCTCTATCCCGTACATTATGTTTTTCAATCACCGAATACCGAGGGCGAAAAGTTTGAGTGTCTGAGGAATTAATAAGCAATATTCATTATTATTTGGGAGTACTTTCCGTGTTCTAAATTTCTTTTTCATGACTGAAAATCTACAAACAGTTTGAGTGTCTAGGGAATTAAGGGTGTGCTTGTTAATATATCTAATATATAATATTCATTTGTTGTTTGTGCAATAAATGCAATGAGTAATTTACGTGTTTTCGAAAATCTACTTTTGTAACCCCCTGTATTTGGATGATTTATCAGAACTGATAGAGTATATTTCATTAACCAGAGGTCAGCTAATCATTGATACACTCAGAAAGTTGTTTTTACCCTGAATACCGTGCATTTATCACCAGAGTCTGCCATTTTATAGTTTGGTTCTCAGCCATTGTACGTGAGTTCATTTGCCATTGGTTGGTTGAAACTGTTCTTTTGAAATTCTTTTATCATAAAACGAACATTATCATCTAATTTATAAATAACTAGCATCATCTTCTGATTTTATTATTAACAAACTTGATCATCTAAACATTTTGCAATATCAGGGAAAAACGTATTAATCAGTTGTCTGTAACCTGTAAGTATCATCTATAGAAAATGAGAATTTCGGAAAGATAATGCTATCTGTTACTAGTCATTACTAACATGGTGATTAATCTATGTACATGCATTATAACCCCCGCCCCCCTCTTTGTGTTTCACAACATCGATAATTTTACTCGTGTAGTAGAATGCTAGAACTACGGGCTCAGTTCAGTGTCCTCTCAGATTCATTACGTTAATGAGCAAGTGAATCCAGATTTTATCCTAGAGCCGAGAGTACATGTATTAAGCTACTGAACAAGAGAGAAGTAGAAGAAGAAAAAGAAGAAGAAGAAGAAGAAGAAGAAGAAGAAGAAGAAGAAGAAGAAGAAGAAGAAGAAGAAGAAGAAGAAAATGTTAATATCTGAATTTATATATCGCATATCAACGACCAATAGCATACTTTATGCGCTATATATAACTACCATCATTACCCCAGCAGACCATAGAACACGGCTCAGGAACATTTGCGACATCATGAAAAGCATACAGTGCGAGCTGTGAGTTACAAGCTCTAAATCACTGACAAACTGGTAAAATCGTTCGCTTTTAATAGCCGGGTATCTATTCCCAATTCGTGTAAAACGCCTTCCCCTGGGACACAAAATCTGGCCCAGACAAGATTCGAACCCACTACCTTAGCATTAAGAGTCCGAGAGCCTTACCATCGATGCCACAACAAAAGAACTCAGATTTTTCCTTCGAGCCGCCAGTATTATGTTAATGAGTAAGAAAATCCAGATTTGTCCAGTCCCTGACAATATTTTATGTTGATGAACAAAAGAATCCAGATTTTGCCCTTGAGCCAAAAGTATTATGTTAATGAGCCAGAGAATCCAGATTCTGTCCTCTTGGCCAGCTCGAGCGGACGGTCCGCCAGACATGACTCGGTGCTGGTATTCCCCCTCACACGCGCATGCGCAGTAACGGCCGGCAGCACAGACCGACTGGCTTGTTCCTTCTTGCCCCGCGCGGTCTGTCGATGGAGCATGTTTGGAAGAGCCGTGAAGGCAATGCTCGCTCGATACTGTCTATTGTATAGAGTGTCAACTCGCCTTTTGTCACATCTCAATCCCTTCCCAGGGAGACAATCCTGAATCAGGGGCTGTAAAAACAGGAGAAACAATCCGATCCCAACGACAAAGGGCAGCAATCCGCTTCTTTTCTGGTAACAAAGGGAAGTAATCATCTTCTTTTCTGACGACAAAGGAGGCTCTGCTTAAGTTTCCTTTGGTTGCGACCGCTGGCATCGAGGGCCCAGCCTGGAGCTCTCTCTCTCTCTCTCTCTCTCTCTCTCTCTCTCTCTCTCTCTCTCTCTCTCTCTCTCTCTCTCTCTCTCTCTCAATCTGTCTATCTATAAACCGCCCTCTCTCCCTTTCTCTCTCTATACCCCCCCCCCCTTCAGCACCGCCTTTGTCTCTTATTCCCCCACTCCACCCCTACCCATACACATTGTACTTTTATCTATTTATATCCCTTTCTCTGTCCTTCTCTCCATGTTTCCTTTCCCTGGCTCCCCTTTTCACTCACTTTCTCTTTTTGATTTCTCCTCTCTCCCTCTGTTTATCTCCCCTTGTCTCTTTCTCTCCTAGCTCTAGATCTCTCTCCCTGTCTCTGTCTCTCTCTCTCTGTCTCTCTCTTTCTCTCCCAGTTTTTTTTTCCCCCCCCCCCCCCCAGCAGCTCTCCCTCTCCCTTCCTTTCCTTTCTTTCAGTTTCTCCAGGCTCTCTCTCAGTCTTAGACTCTCCCAGCTAGATCCGATGCCTCACGGGAACCACTCGAGTGTTGCAGACACTGATTTCGAATTATCTCCTGTGACTCCAAGATCTGCTTAGGCTGTGTAACTATTATGTCTGTGGTGTAGCAATTGGACGCTTCAGTTGCCGTTAGGCGTGAGTTCAATTCCCTGGTGAAGAGCGTTAAAAAACTGCTTTCTTAAAAATCAATTATTTCCATGTGTCTGCTAGAACGTTGTACCTATTGTTCAGCCTGTATTGGCCCTGTCAGATAAAGTCTAAGCAGTCCGCTTCCTAAATGATGTAAAACTGTATCAAAGTTGGGGAGGGGGGGAGGTCGAGGATGTAAAATATCTCTACAATCACAAGTAAAGCCAGAACGATGTGCAACATATATGATGCCTCTGTGAGCTGAGTTCAGCATGTATGCAGTTTGTCAGACAACGTCTCTATACGTTTCATCACAGGTCATCGATAATGTGTGCGGTGCGGTAGTTGCGCTCTCAGCCTTCATCACATTCTTGGAACCTAAGTTCAATTCTCGATTGAGGAATCTCTTTGGAACAGATTTTCCTCGATTTCCTTTTGGATTGCTGTATCCCGCTCTGCTTGAGTTGGCCTTGACACGCGAGATTGAAAAAACAACAAAACAACAACAGCCCGAGCACTAGATTGAACATACAGTGTTAACGAAGGCATTTGAGATTAATTACTTGTTACTTCTCGTTCACCTCTAAATTATGGAAATCCCAGTCTCTAGTACGAAGGCTGCTGTTCTCTGCAGGCCTTCCAGACTCCCGCAGAGTTTTGCTCTGCCGAGGGTTTGGTCAGCATTTCTGCTTTAAGCAATGGGCAGTCTTGCAGCAGATGGTTTCCTTTTTGGTTGCCGGTTCCGAACTGGCACTGCTCTAAGTTGCCGATCTTAAACTTTGTGTAAAGATGGTGTTTAGGTCCGGTGTACCCTGTCCTAAGTATGAACAGAATGACCAGGACCTCCTCTTGACAAGACTCTACCTTAAAATTATAAAGTTTTATCTGACATTTTTGATCGTTTTGAATATTAAGAGTGCGACCCCAGAAATCAAATGCTCTATCTGCCCTATCAAAATCATAAGACTATCCAAAGTCGTTATCAAGATATTTACAAAAATGCATTCGAAAAAAATCGAAATATTATGAAACTCAAATTTGTTTACGTCAAATTTCTCACAACTAGGTACCGGACAGATTTAGAACTTTGTAACTCTGAGGTAACAATATGTTTCTAAAAGTAGCCTTCTATTCATAATACACAGGCAGCTGAGTCGACACTAAAACACGGTCCATCAGCCTGTTCCACGACACAAAATGTTACCAAGAATCAAATTGACCAGACATGGTGCTTTCTCGGAGTCCTCAACGTGGGGAACACATAGATCAAAATTAGAGTTTCCCCTTTTCTACCTGTTGCGAATGCATGGCCATGTTTTGGCGTCCATAAAAAAGAAGAAAATGTGGAAGAATAGAGGAAGCGAGAAAAAAAAAAAGAGAGAGAGAGAGAGAGAGAGAGAGAGAGAGAGAGAGAGAGAGAGAGAGAGAGAGAAATTATTGAATGCAACAGTGAAATCATAAACCTGAGGTTGAGTTCCTCCGCTAACGTAGTGAACTTTGGTCAAGATTACCTCAAGTACCTCTCTCTTTGGCTTGCCTCTTTCCCTTCCGTATTGGGTATAGGCCGCCAGGAAAGAATATTCTCCTGTCTTTATTCTAGGCTATCTTCTCTACCTACTGCCAACTACTGTCGTCTACATGTATATTTCTGAAATCCGTCTAGATCTCGTTCCCATGTCGATCTCGGCAATCCTGTTCTTCTCCTCCCTTGGGGATGTCATCTAAGGCTTTGCCTATGACATTGCAGCACCACTTTTGATAGTTGTTTGATTCTCCTCCAAAATAATACTTTTGTGGTGTTGTCCGGGCAGTGGTTAGTCATGATTTTCCTCAGGCAGGTATGATAGACTTAAGGTTGAATACTTACTCTCGCGTAGTAACATCGATTAATTAGATCATTTACACAACACAGCTTCCATTCATGCGGCAAACTGCAATCTGACGAAAGTTGCACTTGCTACTTCTGAATTTAAGTGGCTGTGACTGCAGATTAACAACTCCTCTCCTCGGTAGTTTTTCTTCGTGATTCTGAAACCGTTCACCACTGGCGTCTGCGGTGTAGCGGTTGGGAGACACAAGTTCAATTCCTGAATGGGGAGAACATTTTCGTTGAATATATCGGTCTTTCTGCCTGGGTGTTGTATCCCTCTAATCCTGTGTTGGTCCTGACAGGCAGGTTCGGAAGCCTGCCACGTAAATGATCTTAATTGCGTTGACATGATGGGGGCGTAGGAGCACCTGCATTAAAAACGAAATACGTCTCTTCTGCTGGAATCACTAATGTATCATTATGATATAAACTGGCATTATTAGTCGCGTGGGGGGATCCAAGAGATGGTGTTGAGAGGGGATAGATTGGAGCGGGTTGGTTTGGAAGTCGGAGTGGCTGCTCTTGTGGCGTGATTCTAATTCCGTTGTTATTTCTTGTGCTCAAATTGTCAGCCTCCGTTCCACGATCATACAGAAGTATCTGTTAGTTGGTTATACACTATATATCTACTTTAGCCCTCCTGCATTTTTAATTTACTTAACTAACGGGGGCTCTCGTGGTCTAGAGGTAAAACATTTAACAGGTCCCGGGTTCGAATCCGGAAAGCTAAGGAAAATTTCCTTCTCTAAAATGTTCTCCTTTCACATCATTTCCTGCTCTCTTCTGGGCTCCTTACTCTTTCTACTGCTACTGCGTGGCTCCTACATACTACTGTCTTTCAGCGACACCCCTGAGCTTATAGTAGGTAAGATCTAACACCTTGTCTTCTCAGATAAAGACGAAAAATCTCGGAGGTCCAGTGTACAAGAGCGCACATTAAAGATCCTTGGTGGTCCAAAATCGATCAGAGCAGGCTTCGGCCACCACCCGGAAAAAATTCAAAATTCCCAACAAAACTGGAAATGTTTGTGTGCCCGGCGCGCTCTTATGACCTTATGCAGTTGCCAGTGACGTAAAACAATTACTGAAAAAAAAAGAAAAACAAAGCAATAAACTTGACCAACAACGAACGTAAAGCGTCTGTAATCTCTGTGGGGCTAGTAGCATTGGGTTTGCCATGACGTTATACGCAAAAGTCGAATCTAAGTTTGTCTAACTCATCTTAGTGTGCAGCGTACGAGTTGAACTGCCACTTGTCATAGCCCGACTGTTTCCAGTCATCACAAACATCTACGAAACCACAGTAAAACCATAATAATAATCTTCTTTAATACTCAAACTATATGTTTATTGTTTAGAGCGTTCGTTTCTTCTCAGTTTGATGTTATTTTGTGCAACAAGCTTCACTAGGATCGGAGTTATAGGGATGTTCGTGGTGATGAAAACTTGCATGATAGAATTTGCTGCGTACAATGAGGAATAACCTTCCTTGCAGTGAGAGTTAAAGAATGGGGAGGGGATCAAGCTGTGTGTGTGTGTGTGTGTGTGTGTATGTGTGTG
>NW_004797275.1:3465239-3469042 GCF_000002075.1 Aplysia californica
ATATACATAATATTATATATGCATATATAGAAAACACATAAATATATACACATAATATGCACGCACATACAACCAAACGTACACGCAGGCACGTAGCTACGTAGATCATTAGGCGGCAACTCTCTATAGGGAAGCCGCGTTGCCAATATGGCAGCACGGCAAGGCAATGACTCTAGAATGGATCAGAAGGGAGAGAGAGACAATAAAATCTGGAATACTTTAGCGTAAGAATACAACAATGGAATGGAAATTAACTCACGAAAAGCGAGGAAGAAATAACGGCGCCGGGGGTCTCCAATAGGCACACATCCCTTAAAAGCACTGAGTATTGTTGCATGCGAGATCTTTGTATGCCTTCTTTGTCGCCACGCCATAAAGGAATTCGTAAAAAAGCGGAACTTAAACCATTATTAAATAAAAAAGCTTTTGTTTGAAAATAACAAAGAATTTGAAAAGGCAGCCCAGAGCGTTATCGGGCTAATTGTCCTCTGGAGAATCACTCTGAATAGAGGATTTCTACACAAGGGTCTGGAGAAACTAGAGCCGCCAGCAAGAGAAGAAGGATTTTATTCTTTGTTGGTATAAGGAGGGCGATCGACACAATATGAGGAGGAGGAGATAGAGGAGGAGGAGGAGGAGGAGATGGAGGAGTAGGAGGAGGAAAAGGAGGACAAAGTGGAAGAGGAGGAGGAGAAGAAGGAAAAGGAAGAGGAGGAAGAGTTGGTGGTGGAGGAGGAGGAGGAGGAGGAGTTTGAAGAGGGAAAGGAGCAGGTAAAAACAGGAGGAGAAGAAGAGGGAGGAAGAGTATTGTATTGTTTGTTGATGTTATAAAGTTGATCAACATTCTAGGAGGAGAAGGAGGAGGAAGAGGGGGAGAAAAGGAGGAGGAGGAAAGGAGGAGGAATAAAAGGAGGACTAAGAAGATGAGGAGGAGAAGGAATTGAAGGTGGAAAAGAGGGAGGTCGAGAGGGAGGAGGATTTTATTCTTCAATGATATATGAAGGATGAACGACATGAAAAGTGTACGAATGGGAGGACAGGGAGGAGGAAAAGAGGGAAGAGGAGGAAGAGAAGGAGAATGAAGAAGAGGGAAAAGGAGGAGGAAGACCACGGGAGCAGAAGAGAATTAGGGAAAAGGACAGGAGGAAGGGGAGGAGAAGTACAGGAAGGGGGAGGACGAGGAGTAAGCAGAATTTATTCATTGTTGATATTCGGAGTACGATCGACCCTCGAAGAGGAGAAGGAGGAGAAAGAGGAAGAGGAGGATAAAATGAAGGACGAAGAGGTGCAAGATTTCCTATTTTTATTGTCTTTAGGAGGATGATTGGCAGATGAAGAGGATAATGGGGAGGGGATGAGAACGGGGTGGAGGTGAAACAGAAGGAGGGGGGAGAGGAAAAAAGAGGAGGAACAGGAGAAATGGGAGGACAAGGAAGGGGAGATCCAAGTATGGGAGAAAGAGAAAGAGGAGGACGGGAAAAAGCAGGAAAAGGAGAGGAGAAGGAAGAGGAGGACGGGAGGGAGATGATGAGAAAAAGGCATAGAGAAGGAGGAAAGCAGTAGAGAGGAAAACTGGAAGGGGCAAAAAGAGGTAGAGAGGGAGGAGGAGGAAAAAAACGAAAAAAAAGGATGGACTCTTAGCATGTAAATAATAACATTGCTGGTAGATAATAAGCTAAACATGAGAAATAGGGAAGCAATAAGATGGATAAGGGCAATGAAAACACTACAAGAAAATTAGAAACAGTTGTTCAGAGAAGAGGGTGACGAGGCAAGGAGCGTTGAATGTGTGTGTGTGTTAAAGGGGGATGTTTTCTTATCTTGTCTTATCTTATCATCTCTCGACCACCAGTTGATTGATTGGCTCTTAAACCCGTAGTTAAAGTGAACTTCGACCCCCCCCCCTACCCCAACCACACACAATCAATAAAATATATCAACGAAAAATAAGGGGGCGGGGGCGGCTTCAAAGGGTTGATCAATCCTCATCAAACAGCCGAAACAGCCACACATTCCACACACAAAGACAAGGAAACCGAAGAGTCACTCATGTGAACAAATAAAGTGAAAGCAGCAGTAAAACAAAATGAGCACAAAAAAATAAATCAGCGGGCATTGATGGAATGACCCCGCAGGCAATCCAGGACTGCAGGAACAAACTTTTGGACAGTGCTAAAAGAATACAGAATCAGAGGGCAGTTACTGAACAGCAAGATCGCACTATATGAAAACAGCAACACAACAGTAAGGACACCACATGGAAAAGCACGAAAGTCCCAATTAAGTTCAGCAGTAAGACAAGGATGTGTACAATCGCCTTTACCATTTCTAAAATACAATGACATTTTAATAGCAGAACCTAAACAAGAAGACAACACAATGAAGTGGTGTTTTCTCTTCGGGCAGTGCTGGGATATCCCCAAACCCTCGAACCCACAGCTTCTTTTTACCGACAATTAGAGCATGCAAAGCCAACACGAAAAGATGCTCCAAGAAAACGTAAATAAGCTGAACAAAAGCTACAAAGATCACAACAGAAAGCTCTGCACAAACAAAACTGAGGCGATGAAAATCAGCAAAACACCCGGGCTACTAAATATCATACTCGAAGAGACCAAAATCAAATAAGTAAAAGACTTAAAAACCAGGGGTGAGTATTCACCCTCGACGGAAAAATGGACAGAGAAATAGAATGCAGACTAGAAGACGGCCAATGATGTGATTTACCAACAGGCACATTTACATTTATTTCCCAACATCACTATGAAAACAAAGCGCCAACTCGTTTACAGCATCATCATCACCCCACTGTTTTGCCAAGTCCATACACTAACAACAAACTAGTCATCAGAATAAAATGGACGCCGGTGAAATGAGATGCCTTTTTAAAAAAAGGAACCTCACGTTAAGACGAGATGCGATGAGAAAAGAGATTGTCAGAGAACAGGATAGTCCAACTCCTGTTTTCAATAAATATAAAATAACATCATGAAATGGTTTGATCATCTGTAAAGACAACTATCAGATAGTATACCACTGGACGCATACATACATAGATCGAGAGGAAACAAAGGAAGTGGTAGGCCAAGGAAAAGATGGATAGAAGGAGTCAGAGAAACAATAGAGGAGAACCAAATAACCACGAAAAAGGCAATATAAGAAACAAAACCAAGAGAAAGACGCAAGGGAACAAAGGCCAGGAAAAGTAAAGGACTTTATCCCAACAGAACTATGAAAATACGCAATACAATAATTATAATTATTTTCCTCGTAGGAATCAAATGATCGTCCTTTGCAATAAGGCGAGTATCCACCACTAGCTCAGTTGGTACTACGATGGACAACGTAACAATTAATGGCCATAGCCCGAATTCCCAACAGGGTGTTCTAAACTTGGGTTATTTTGGATACTTGTTAATTAAGAACCTCCATTTATGTGGGTTGGTTCTTCTATTCAAGATGGACTACAAATTCAGAGGTCCCGCCTTCAGTAAATAACGTTACAGTAATGAAACGCCGTAAAACTATTGAATGACCAATGAGCCACTTGGTGACAAGGCAAACACTACACCACAGACGCTGGGCGATAATAAGAATGATTTATGAAAGTAAGGAGACGTCCACATATTAATCATTTGAGCCAAGAAACAAAATAAAATTCTCCCTAGTTAGCCAGGCTTCAACGCGTAAGCATTTATGGAGAGATGGCAGACATTTAACTTGCGGTTGGAGCACGACGTTAGTAGGTCAAACTTCTTTTCTTCCCCTCTGTTGCTTCAGTCTGTCTGTCTTGCTTCCCACCC
>NW_004797275.1:3472812-3474309 GCF_000002075.1 Aplysia californica
AGAATGGGGGAGGGGAGGGTACTGAAGGGGATGGGGGCAGCGACGGAAGAGTTCGGAAGACCAGAAAAACCTCACTTCATTCTCTTGTCAAATGCAAAGAGAGAAAGACGGGTAATTCGAAAGTTTCAGTGGTGTTTGTAAGTGAATTCCAATGCTTTTCGCTGGTACAAATGTAAATGAAACAGTCAAGAAAAAGACGTGATCGAACACTTAAGGAATGCCAAGAAGTGGCGCTAGTGAGACGCGTCACACAACAGCGGTTTGTGTAGGGCACCCATCAAGACAAGTGGCAGTATTCTGCTGTGTTTATCGTGAACTCTTACCAAATACTTTTCGAAAAAAAAAAGAAGTCATTAAGTGCTTCCTGTCAATGTGGTGTAATGGTTAGGATCTTCGTCGTTGCATCCAAAAGAGAAACGTAAGTTCAGTTTCAGTTTCAGTTTCAGTTTGGTAAACGTTTTATGGCGCTCGCAACCGTGTAAGGTAGTATGAGCCAGCAACAACGTGAACGGTGTGATGGTATGATGCAAGTTCGATTTACAGGTGGGGAAAGGATTCTGTCGAGTATCTGTGTCAATCTTCTGGGATCTCGTTTACAGCTTTCCTCCTAAATTATATAGATTGTGTCGCAAGGGACGTAAAATGCTCACAATCAAGAGTACAATAACATCATTTCTGCAGTCCTTGAACCTGCCAAGAAGCTTTCAAAGGGTAGTCAAACCCAAACATTTACTTTTACTACCCTGTCCAAACAATTTAGGAAGCTGATGAGATTATTGCCATTTGAACAGGAGCCGTATTTTTTGGCCCAGACATTATCCTTTTTCTACGTGCTTACCAACCCCCCCATCAGGGCCCTTCACTTGTTCTAAACTTTTGTCAGGTTAATAAATTCACTTTTTTGTTTTATTGATGCCGTAATGAAATTTGGATTACAAATGTATACATCGCCCTACATACATACATAAATAACTAAACAGGCCCTCATAAGGTTTTGATTTAAAAAAAGGTATTATTTATACAAACAATATTTTATCAAAGCTACCTACTGCACAAAATACATTTACCATATTTAAAGAGGTGTTAATTCAGTGCAATGACCGTCAAAACACAACACCCCCCACCCTCTCCCTAAAAAAAGACAACAACAACAACAAAAGAACAACAACAAAAAGAAATTCAGAACGATGTGTAGGCGGCTACTTTACAGTAAAAGCCCCGCTATCATTTTAACTACCAGTTTCCTGTTGTTTACATCCTTGTTTTCTTTTCCAATCCAATCTTCAAGTCTAAGACAATCATATTTACTTCTTCACGTTTTTGTTTTTAAACGAATAAAATGATAAGAATACTTAATCGGCTAACAGCATTAACCCCCAGAATAGATTTACCCTGCATCGCTGACTGCACGTAATATCCAATCATTAAGACCAGTCTCATCGAGAACTGACCAGCCCCAAACGTGAGATGAACTTACTTAATTAAGAGGGGGGGGGG
>NW_004797275.1:3478971-3479897 GCF_000002075.1 Aplysia californica
TCCTCTTCTCCTTCCCCCTCTTCCCTCCCCCTCCTCCCACGCATCCCCTTTTACCCTCCTTCCTAAACATACACCCCTACTCATCTGATCCATTTAACCGCTAGTTCTTCACTAGACTAGACCACGTTTCATCGATTCAAATACATTTACCATGCAAACAAATTCTGCTGGCTGTGGACAGCAAAACAGCTTTCTGTAGGCTACAAAAAAAGAACTGTCCCAAAACAAGAAATGAATAGACTCGTGGCGTAAAATGTTTAGTTTTGTACGGACCTTCCTCCTACACCCGGGTAATTATGAGGAGAAGAGAATTGGGATAAATATAGATGGTGTGGATGTGAGTCGGGTTGGATATATCTATGAGAGGGGTTGAGAGAGGGAGAGAGAGAGAGAGAGAGAGAGAGAAAAAGAGAGAGAGAGAGAGAGAGACAGACAGACTGACAGACAGTCAGACAGACACACAGACACACAGACAGACAGACACACAGTCAGACACACAGACACACAGACAGACAGACAGACAGACATAGACAGAGAAAGATAAATAGAAAGAGAGAGAGCAAGAGAGAGAGGGGGGGGGTAGGGAAAAGAGAAAGAGGGAGAAAAAAGGGAAAGAAAGGGAGATAGAAGAAGGATTAAGGATACATTAAAAAAGGGATGGATAGAGAAAGAAAGGGAGCGAAAAAGAGAAAGGGCAGAAGAATGATACTGAGACAAAACGGTACTGACAGAGTCAGGCAATTCTAAATTCAACGATAATAATATGTTTATAATAATAATAATAATAAATAACATTTTTTTTGCGCTCAACCCCGATTAAAGTACACAGACTCTGAGAGCTTTACACTACAGTACATGTTTGGAGCCAATGTACTTTCTGTCTGTTTCCCAGCTCTGTGGCGGTTAAGGGCCATTCTCGGCCATCT
>NW_004797275.1:3481020-3482171 GCF_000002075.1 Aplysia californica
CAGAGCACCCGCCAAACACCACACATTTTTTGTTTGAGTAAAGAGAAGCACATTGACACAATAAAGGCCATTTAGTGCTGGGAGAAAGTAAAGAAGTAGGACATACCAGTGGCGCACTCCAGTCACCCGCCTTGATAAAGGAACAAAGATGTTACCACTATAGTGCGGTCAAAAATCAATAGCAGATCTTTTCCTCAAGTATCTCTCTAACAGTTTAACCACTGTAACCCATACTTTGCACAGCAGTTTGTATCAATTTGTCTTAACTTAATCATATTTTCCCCACAACAATTGGGGCTAGATTTAAAAACTTTTCTAATATAAATTGATATCAAGAGCGCGTGGTCACCAATCAAGAAATAAACAAAATAAAAGTCGTCTGTCTCTAGTGAAATCAGTAGTTGAAAATAAGCACTGATTTTTATAATAACAATCAAAGAAAATAAATTCCGTCTGGATGTGTCCACCAAAATGACCCGACTGTAGTTTGTTGGTTGTGTGTGTGTGTGTGTGTGTGTGTGTGTGTGTGTGTGTGTGTGTGTACGTGCATATGTATGTGTGTGTGTATGTGTGTGTGTGTGTGTGTATATGTATGAGTGTGTGTGTGTGTATGTGTCTGTGTGGGTGTGTGCTTGTATATATGTTATACATTTGTATAATGTTCATTGCAAAACTTGTCATCACAGGCTATCTTATTCGTACCGACGATCAACAGCAGCAGGTCTCTTAAGCACTGACTGGTGAAATCCTTTTACCTCCGTCCGCCCTGTACAGTTGGCTGGGTCGGTTCTGTTCGTGCCAGGCCCACGTATTGAAGGAAGGCGAGCCACAATCGTTTTGTCCCTCTGATAAATAGACACTGGCTGATAAACAGATACTAGCGGCTCGGCGAGATAAACGGGAAATGTGTGGATAATCTTCTATGCAGAAAGCTCGTGTGTCTTAGAGTGTGCTTACATTTACTCGTTCGGGCCTTACAAAAGACTTCACACGCAACCTGTGTCTTTTGTTGCTGGATAGATTCTTTTTAAAGTATGAGCGCTTTTAAGATAAAACGTCACCCCTGAAATGAATGAATGTGATTGCTGGGACGAAAGAAAAACTCGTGTTAGGGGTTGTTTTATTTTTTTTTATTTGTGTGTGTGTGTGTG
>NW_004797275.1:3484833-3487220 GCF_000002075.1 Aplysia californica
ACACACACACACACACACACACACACCTCCACAAACATTCACAAACACACACATACACATACACTCGCACATACACATATAGATCTAGAGTCATCTCCCTTCTTCCCACCCCTCCCAGCCATACCCTTGTGAGTGTTATCTTTCGCTTTGCGCTGACAGTGTCGAAACAATGGAAAGTAACAGGTCGGAGGACATAGCAAAATAAACCCTTCCCGGCCCGCCTATTGTCAACGAGTCAGAATAGCCCTTATATAATGACTGGCAATAAACTGCTTGCAGTTCAAGCTGGGCTGGCACCCATTTCGTGTTTAACCGGATCAAAACGAACCTGTTTGTTGATTACCGGTATCCATCATAATTTAATTTTTGTTAACTTTGATTTATTTATTGTGCACTGCATAATTTGAGCCTTGAGCGTTGTCGCTCTCTGTCCACAGCAGGATGTAGTCCTCCAACAAGGACTTCTACTCTGATTTATCAGCTGTTCCTAATATTCTGGTTGTACCCATCCGCTATTTGATGTTATCTTGCTACCTTCTTTTTGGGTCTTCATCTTGATCGTTATTCAGTTCATGGTCTCTATTCAGTGCTTCTGTCCATCTGTTATCTTTTACTTTACCTCTGTGACCAGCATGAGTGGTTGGAGGGTGCCATTGATAGGTTCTAGGTCTTTACTTTCCCTCTATTGTTTCTGTCTGTGTGTCTTACTTTTGTTAACACTAAATGACCAATATTGTGTTGACGTGTTTCTCTTTACTCAAACAGAAATGTGACGAGCCCATTTTAATTGTTTTGTCGGAGTATACTTTTTGGAGGGAATGCCTGCCACGCCTGTTTACTTTCAGCTGTGTATGTGCTTATTTTGATCTTGCGTTATCAAACATTGCGTCATATTTTCCATTGATCCATGAATTGTAATACGTTGCTTTTGGGCATTTCTGATAATTGGCCGGATTTGACTCATATAGCTTACTACTTGGACACGCCACTGCTTGAAAAAAAATCATTAAAAAAATAGATAGCATTTGTATTGCGAATAACCCCACTCGATAACAAGCTCTGTGTGTTTTACACATTATACTATTGCCCCAGCAGACCATAGAACACTCAGAAACATTCTCAGTTTCCCGAGAAACACACAGTGCAAGTAGCTGATTAAACGCGTAAACACTAACAAACTAACAAGATCTTTCACTGGATACAGCTGTGTACCCATTCCCATCTGGGTGAAGGGAAGAAAATTTATGTAAAGTACCGTTCCTATCGGGTCCCTGACAGGATTCGAACCTACGACCTAAAGGTTGAGAGTCTGAGAGTTTTACCACTAGCCACCTACGCCTCAAATACAAAGGGCAAGACACAAAAAAACCAACGAAAAACTAATGCTCAATAAATGGAGTATCAATCTTGATCAGGAGGTGTGGGGTTAGTAGACTTTTTACTCTCGAACCCCCCCCCCCCCCAACCCCTTCTTTTTTTCCATCGATCCCGTATACTGCACCCTGCCCCAACGCTCCTTCATCTGATAGTTCTGTGACACGGCTTACAGAACCAACTTGCATTTTAAAAAACACAGACGCCCTGACAAGCAAGCAAACAAACAAACAAATAAATGAACGGATGGTAATCAATCTGGATCACTGGCCCACGAACGAACAATACCGCGATCCCGTTTAACAAAACTTACCGGTTAACCGGATTTCTCATTTTGATTTTGTCCAGCTCGTTCGGTTGCCAGTCTCTTTTGTCCGCAGCGGGCCGTCATAACGCAAGGTTCCATTGTATGTAGCTAGGATTTCGAATCGAACGTGGGCCAAGCTTGATTAAACCTCAATGCTTGTATTAAGGGACCTCGACTGCACTGTAACAATGCATTGTTACCCGCTGCCAACGCATGCTACATGTATAATACAAAAACCTTTTTTCCTTTCTTATTTTCTTTCTTCATAGTGCCTATGATGTGCGCGCAGAAGGAGAGGGGGTGGGGAGGTTTACGTGTGTGTAAGGTGGTTGGAGGTGAGGGTGCACATTTGTGCGTGTGTGTTTGTATGGGTACGTGTTCATATACGTGTAAGTATGTATTAGTGAAGTTGATACATGTTTTGTGTCAGTGTGTAAGAGTAGGGGGAGATGTCTATATGTGTGAGCTTGTGAGTATGTATGTGTGTGAGTGTATGTGTGTGTGTGTGTGTGTGTGTGTGTGTGTATGTGTGTGCGTGCGTACGCGTGTGTGTATACACATGTTCGAGTGGTAACTGCCTACATATTGTGTTTTCGGTATTATCATAAGTGGAGCCTTTCAAATAGGTTATTGTGTTTTTATTACTTAAATTAGCTAAAGTTCAAGACTGTTACAAAGGTTAGTCAATGTGTATGTGTGTGTGTGT
>NW_004797275.1:3488115-3494479 GCF_000002075.1 Aplysia californica
ACCCTCTCTCTCTCTCTCTCTGTTCCTCTTTGCGTGTGTGTGTATTTGTGGAAGGGAGGAGGAGAGCAGGTACGCTTGTGCCGGCATATGTGTGAAGGTGTGGGTATGTGTGTGTGTGTGTGTGTGTGTGTTTGGGTGAGTGCATGTGTGAGTATTAGCGTTTGCATGGAAAATATGTGAAGTTTTAAATCTTAGAGAACACACTTTTATGTATACCCCCCCTTTTCCCCCGAGAAAGAAACCAATAAGCACGAATGAGCAAAGGCCATGAGGAGGTTTTTACAAAATGTATCTGTACCGGTCCCTTTGATTTCGCGTTTTCACTCTCTTAAACCCAATAATCTAAGGCCAGCATTGGTGGGGCAGCGATTAGGCGCCTTTGTCGTCAAACTCAGAAGAGAAGACGGGAATTCGAATCCCATACATGTAAGCCTCGTTTCCACATTTTTCAGCGACACTTGTAATACGATAAGAATAAACGACCCACATACGTTCATTTTTAAAACGATTTTATATAATTTCTCTCATACTCTTGCCCTCAGGTTCACAAATCCCGACGACACATCCCTAGCACAACGACGCCTGTCTGGATACCTGTTTGGATATAACCCTCCGCCGATCATCTTCTGCTGTTCGCCGAATCTGAATGTCTTGACGGACGGATTACGTTCTGGTGAAGTCATAACGAAGTCCTCTGGCTATAATTCAGGCAGAAGTAGGTCTTCATAGCGGTCTGGTGGCTTTCATATCTGGAGAAACAACATAATACTTCACTTCTATTCCCCTCGGAGATTTGATGTGATAATAATAATATTACAATATAATACCAACTGGAACATCCGTCTCTGGTCTTTATTTTAAAAAGACAACCAAGTTTCAATGGATTTACTTATCAATTATTTTCTATTTTGATATCAGCTGATGCGAATCCTAGCACGAGGAATGAACAACGGACTTACTTTCAACGCTTTAAGCTCATAGACAGGGATTCTCTCATATGAATGGCTGCCTTTATAAGTTCAAGGTTTCGTAGAAGTTGATAAATATTGCCGTCTGAAAGGACTTATGTTATAACTTACTGACCTATTATTTTGAAACAGTTGTATCCTGTCGCTGCTACTACGTCTTTGTAGAACACACGTTGACTTGTGCAAACTGTACAAATTGATTGAGTCTGATGATTAAGTATTTTCTTGAAGAGTGTAACGACCACATTTGAACGAAAACATAGCTCTGCTTTACAGAATGACCCTTCTGTTGAGGTATGTTACAATAAATTATCGAGTCCAAATTTCAAGAGGAGATCACTCCTGATATGTTTTCTAACAGAAGTCATATGTAAGGAGTGAGTTCTGCACGTATACATTTTCTCTAAATCCGTGTTTCTAATTTTGTGAAGTGTTCGCATTAACATTTGCTTATTTCTAGATCAGCAACTTATTTTAGAATGGCTAACATGTGTGTGGTCGTGGTTCCAAATAAAATAATGTGTCTGGTTAAACTTTCTGGACTAACAGCTGTACAGAGAAAATTACATGGCATGTATAGTACTCAACAGAACTCATTTAGCTGGGCCTTGACAAAGATGAACGGTCAATTAGGAATAACGCGAAACTTGCCAGGCTCACTATATGAATTGTTCTGATAACACATCTTTGACGGAGTTCGAGCCCTGTCCTCATGTACACGAGAGCATTAAAGCAGAACACTTTCAACTTACAGAGGAGTTTACTGCACAGAGAATGCTTGGAGCTCAGTGGATGTGAGGATTAATGGCAGTCTTTCAGGGATCTTTCCTTTACCTTTTCGAAACTAGGATGTCCCTTTTCTCTGAAACGGCAAACAATACAATTGTCGGGTAAAGGACGTAAAACTTAATCCCCCACTATATGGAGGCAACGTTTACACATGATGCGGCTCTAAATATTCGAGCTGATTCGGGAAATGGTAAAAATCAGCTATATTTTTACTATTCTTTCTGGATTAAGCACGCCTGAGTTGCAACAAGACGAAAAAGAAACCAGTGCGCTTGTAACAAAGAATGGATTATATTCACGACGTGTTGTTGTTATTTCATTTTCCGGCACGTGAGTTCTGAATATTGCATCAACTGCAAAGGATAAAAATGGTGTGTGATGTTGCGGTTATTATAGAATGTGAGCAGAGAATATTGTGTGAGAGTCTTACTCTCAAATTTTGCTTTCTTCTTTTCGTGGGTGATTTTTACAAATGTGCTAGAAAAGCTACTTTTACTACACCGATAGATATTTTATGCAAATTTCGTGGCATCTAAAAATGTGAGTAGACCTGTTTTCTTTTGTTTTCAAAAGAGAAAATTTGATTTTGTGAGAATTATAAACCGTTACTTGGATGTATAGATGTACATCGGTTTGTCAAATTCAATCAAATAACACACAGCGTTGAAAAAATATGTTTGAAAATCTGTGAAATTCAAAATGACTTCCAAACTCAATATCAAAACGTGAATTCGAGATGGATCTACTACTGTATGAATTCATCCAAAGAACGATTGAGTGTTCTTCTATTCTAGGATTACCGACATCAGCTTGGCATCATGATTGTGATTTTCTCATTAAAAGTGAGGACGTTCACAAAACTGTATGGATAAAAATGAAAACAGCAGCGTCTTGCGAAATAAAGAATGAAATGCTTACGTGAATATGAAAAGGGCAGATATAAAAAGGCTCATATCATTATTATTTCTGTTTCTATGCAAACGTGTTATACCAGTCTGAGGAAGATTCACATTCACATTTTGCAGAACAATTGGTGTAAATTCTGTGCCCAGGTCTTCTTTCAATCACAGTGACGTATGTCACATCAATCATGATCTGTATAACCCAGGAAAGGAAGAAATGAAAGTGCTTCAACCCGGAGTCGTGAGTGCAGTTTCCTGTCAGTGCCACGCTTCTAGGGAATAGTATGATCACGTGATGTAGTTATATTTTAGTAAGAGTTTTACGATACTTGTAACTCAAATAGACGATGTAAGGGATGCAAGAGGTGTTATTTGGAAGTAACATATAAAGAAAAGAAGGAGGAGATATATTTCATTAGAAAGAAAGAGCAGACCATATCAGAACACCCGTCAACCACACACGATCAGAGTTGATAAAATCCATGGGAATATAGTCCAGAATTAGAATCAGGAATTAATTATTATTTTCGTTTCCTCGTAACATCACGAAAGAGACATGCAGCTCAAATTCAATTTGCAGAGTCTGAATCCTGGAAGCACTCAACTTCACCCAGGAATGTGTGGGAGTGATCCCCCAGTGATACGCGCTGAGGAATTATTCTGTGTAGACATCCTGCTAATTCCTCCTTCGTGCTTCATATCGTTTTTACTTTTCTTTTCTAATGTAAGTGTTATACGTCCCCATCAACATACTTTATATTATTATCTCTTAAGAGGCAAGGTTTGACCCTGTATTGAAAGGACTAACCCAGGATGGGTTGGATACAAATTCCCCAGCAGAAAGACCGGGATATTTTATTTAAAAACCAAACAAAAGCGGAGGCAAAAAATGAACAAACAAAAAAATCTCCACACAGAAATCGAACTCATGCCTTCTCTCTGCTACAAAAAAGACGCCAGTAAAGACCCTATCTGGCTTAAAATTATGGATTTTGAGTAGTAGGCATTATAGCTTCTTCAGCCTCTTACAAATATTTCATCGCAATAGAATCCCTAAAGTCGTACTTCTTCTTACACCGGGCATGTTTTTCACCATCATTTCCTCTAAAAGTGAATCTTTCACTTTTCTTTATCGCCCGTTTTCACAAAACGCGGGTTTTCTAAATACTTTTTTGAATAACTGCACCATTTTTAACCTAACCTTTACGAATTTTTAATAGAAATAAATTTTACAGGAATAAATTTGTGTGTAGATCTAATGTTTGCTAACATGCATGCACAAAAGGCATTCTATTTCCAAGAAAAATGAGTGCGGCATTCATTACGTAAGACTTGTCAACACAATCCAATACGGCCACCGTATCCAACAAATCGAAAGTTTTGTTCTGAAATTTGATTGCAGATTTTAAAACTCCTTACTATGCTTGTTATATGAATGAAATTTTATAAAATTCCATCAACTAATAAGCGTGACAGTCTTCGCTATATCACGGATGCGATTAGGTTTTAACTTAAATCCTTAAGAAATAAAGTTTAATAGCAAAAGAATTTGAAGCTGATTTTATAAAAAATGCTATTAAAAAATCTGTAACATCTAACGTAATGGTTTTTGCATTTTTTTAAAATGACTCGTGAATAAATTAAATATCGAATTAAAGCTATTTTGGGACTTTTTTCGTACCCAACAGCTGGACATGAGGCTTGGTCACAGTCACCCATGTACCTGGGTAACTTGTGTAATGATTGGGCTCTTTGCCGCTGCACTCACAAGGTACGAGTTCAGTTCCCGTGTCGGAAGGCCTTTTAAAATGGTCTGTCCATCTTGGACGCAATATTCCACTCAGCCCAGGTTTGCTTCCACATGAAGGAGCAGTACAACCCGCCTCTTAAATCATCTACACCATATCGGTGGGGCCTTAAAACATAATTTCGTCTGACAGCTTTTCAGGTTTACCAAGCCCAACATGTTGATCTTTGTTGTTGTTTTATTTTCATTGCAGTTAATTAATCTATAATACGGCTGCATGTGCTCAAGAAATATTTTGTCGATACTCAAATTTTAATTGTGAAAAAAAAACAACAACTAAAGAACAGATATCTAACCTAATGACAATATCTAAAAGAATGAAATAGTTTTTATTTCCCTTCTCCCCTGAAGAGTTTTAGGTTCTGTGCTGAGAATAGTTGAGCAGCTTGCCGACAATGTAGAGGGCCCCCAACCTTCTTGTTCAGAACATTTTAACTAATAACTTAAAGTACGAGTACTTGTTTGTAGATAAAGTCCAGCTCTCAGCTTCTTTGCGTTTGTTTGGACCGCATAATATCGCAACCTCGGAATTAATAAGTTATATCCTGCATTGTTTGGCCGTTTCGAGTTACTAAGAACATAAGATCAGAAATCTATAGCTTCATCTGTTCTATCAAAATTTTCAGATTATTTAGAGCCGTTATCAAGATATTCAAAAATTTGCATTAAAGAAAGCTTAAAAATATTGTGGAAGTCAAACATTTTTCGTGAAATTTCTCAAAACTAGGTAGTGCGCAGATAGAACGTTGTAACTCTAAGGTAGCAATATGTTGCTACTTTTCTTGATAATGGTCAAAAACATTCCTTGTGTTCGAAGAATAAGACTTGTGTTGCCTTCGTATATATGGCTTCTGAATGCAGGTTTAATGCTTGCGTGAATGATGGAAGTAATTTAAGTCTGGGTATTGGAAGTTTAGACTATTGTTGAAGAAAAAAATATTGGAAACGGGTGGATGTGTGGATGTATGGGGGGGGGGGGGGCGGAATATCTCCTGTATTTTAAAGATTTCAACAAATGTTCTTCTTTCATGGATGCTTTTATTATCTTACAGAAACAGAATAAAAACTCACGGATTATTCTTCAGCAGTTTCAAGTGCCGGATCTGAAACAGGCATTGGCATATCCAAGTTCGTCATTCTTGTTTCTGCTCAGATGCCAAATTCTACCAGGCTTCTTCCCTACAAAGACAACGGATACGTTATGGGATTTAATGTAGAGCTGTGAGGGAATGCATCAGGATATAGCGTGTTAACTTTGATGTGTGTGTATGTTGATGAGTATTTCCTTTACTTTGGATCATAATATGTTAAGGGTAAAAGTGAACTTGAACCCTCCGTTCCGAACTTACTTGACCCAGTATGCTCACCCTAGGTCCTCACTCTTTGTGATGGATTGTATTCGGACCGCCATGACTCCATGGTCAAAAGACGCTTTTCATGTGCCTTGAAAGTGAGGGATCGGAATTTACTTTTATCACCCTGTATCATGGTACCACGACGTGCTACTCGGGGCTTTGCATGTGTGTGTGTGCGTGTGCGTTAGATCAGGATGTAATACTTCAGAATTGGAATAAGCAGCAAGATCATTAAGCTGAACATACAGATTCGGAGATCGAGATCTGCGGCAGGATACCACGAACATGTTCATAGATTGTTGGATATTACTCAGGACAAGACCTGTTCTCTTTGGAGTAATATACAAGACACAGAGAGATGAGCAGTCCTTGCTGGATTATGACGACACGTCTAGTAAGGTAAGGCCGTTTTTATTGAATTGTTTAACTTCTAGTTTCGTTGTCTTTGTTAAAAAATCTATCTTATTGTGTGTATGTGTGTGTGTGTATGTGTCTCTCTCTCTCTCTCTCTCTCTCTCTCTCTCTCTCTCTCTCTCTCTCTCT
>NW_004797275.1:3497197-3498957 GCF_000002075.1 Aplysia californica
GAGAGAGAGAAAGAGAGAGAGAGAGAGTGTGTGAGAGAGAGAAAGAGAGAGAGAGAGTGTGTGTGAGAGAGAAGCGATAGAGACAGTTAGAGAGGGGGAGGGAATACCGGGGGTAAATAATGCGCTGGATATTGGAGGGCGCCACTTGAAGATGCTACGTAATTTGTCTCCGTGTATGTACATTGTACTTACTTTTGTTATTTCATTATTTAAATTATATTTTTGTGATACCTTTTGCCACATCGTGAATAACTTCAGCATGTTCGTCTTCTTCCCCTTTTTTTCTTTTTTTTTCTATTTTTCTTTCTTTTATTTTCATTTTGCCTTTCTAGCAGTCAGACGCTGGTTCTGAGACATAATCATATCCTCAACAAAACATTTTTCTTCTTGCCATTCTGCCTGCCTGAGTTGTTTTGGTTCCACGAAGTCCGGTGTCCATTCTTCTGTTGGGTTTCCCCTTTCAGTTTTCTCTCTAACCCTTGCTTACAGAATAAGTTTCTTGAGTGTTTTCTGGGACATTAACTTCCTTTAATATCATGACTTCTGTATCTGATGGGACGCCAGGGTTTCGGGTGTGATGGTTACTCTCGTGGCCTTTGCTTGCTGAAGACGTGAGTTTGATTCCTGTCTGAGAAAGTTGTGAGTTTTTTGTTGTTTTTTATATGTTTGTATTCTAAGTTGTATCTTTTGGCCCTTGTTGGGTCTGACAGGCGGGGTAGATGAAGCTCCAAAATGTTTTGAATTTTGTTGACAGGGGTGGGAAGGACTGTAATTCTATAATCTTTTGATGCCTTCCTTGAAGGTGGTATTTTAGGTATAAGTTAGCCCGCCTCCAGGCATTCCCTTTTTCCACTTTCAGACAGTGTATTGGTTGGTTGTCTCGAATATTCCATGTAGAAAATCTTCATCATCAAGGTCTGGTCTGCTTAGTTTTAGTTTTAGTTTTAATTTTAGTTTTAGTTTTAATTTTGGTCAGCAAATTGTTTTTCTTTATCGTGATTTGTTTGTCTTCTCTTGGGAACGTTACTGGACTTTTGTTTATGGTGTATATTCATTTTAGATGAAAGTCAGATGAGCCCCCATCTGAAAACAGTTGCCGGGCGTAATGAAGGGCTAAGTGGCTTAAGCCCCACCCACCCCCACCCCTCAACTCTTTCCCTCCGTAAATGAATGTTTCTTCTAATAAGCGAGATAATCAGTTGAAACCGTTAGAACTGTTTCAGAATCTTCTGCCTCCGTCTTAAGTTGCATGCGGTGAACTCCCACGCTTGCCCGTTTATCCAACCACTAGCCATCGCTTACAACGATAGTAACCTAACAGCCAATCAAATGTGTTTAGGGCTCAGAAAAGGAAGAACCCATTCCCAAGTCCCTTTCTTAATGAAACTCTTCTTGAAAAAAATGGTTAAAGAAACAAACGAGAGCCCGCGGAAACTGTTGCTCGAGAGGGCTCGTTCACTGCCAGCCCAGTCTGAAAAGCATCTGCTGAGCATGACGACAAGTAAGTGTAAGTAAGACATAAAAGTACCGGCGTTTGCGATGTAGCGTTTTAGCACTTCATAGTTGTTCGCAAAGACATGAGTTCATTTCCTGTATGGGGAGTTGGGACTTTTTTTTATCATCGAATGTCCCTATGTGTATGCTAGGCCAACCTATTCCTCTCAGTCGAGGTTGGGTCAAAGAAAGTTCGCCTCCTAAATGTCTCTTTTCTTCTTCTTCTTCTTCTTCTTCTTCTTCTTCTTCTTCTTCTTCTTCTTCTT
>NW_004797275.1:3506802-3508707 GCF_000002075.1 Aplysia californica
CTCTCTCTCTCTCTCTTTCCTCTCTCTCTCTATCTATCTATCTCTCTTTCTCTGGGCACGTGTGTGTGCTTTTTGTGTGATGTGTGTGTGTGTGTGTGTGTGTTTGTGTGTGTGTGTGTGTGTTTGTGTAATTAAGGCTTTGTACTTGTGCACCTTTCACTCTGTCTCTGTCTCAGCATGCCTTTTTGTCTCTGTCTTTCTTAGCCTCTTTGTTTCTCTGACATAACGCTCTATTTGTTTCTGTTTTGATGTGATTTTTTCCCAGTCTGTAAATTCTGCTCATTTTTTGCCACTGCTACTCCTAATTGATTTATTATAGTTTTTGTTGCAGTATTTGTTATTGTTCTTGTTGTTGTTTTTGTTGTTGTTCTTTTTGTATTTGTTGTTTATACTGTCTTTGTGTTCTTTTGCCTTTATGGGTATCAAGGGGGATGAGGAGGCTTACGTGGGAGATGGGAGGGAGGGGGTTGAGGACAGTATTCCTTTACACGGTGATGTTGGACGCAGAATCCCCAAATTTAACGTTCATCTCGAATATTACGTGTATTATAGTATACTAGATTACAATCTCTAGAAAAAAAAATCATCAAACTACCATCGCTGAAGAACTCGTCTTGTCTAGCCTGTCAAACAAGGGCACACTCACCACAGCCAAGTAATATTATCTGAGCTTCCGGCGCGCCTACCTGAATCTCGGGAAATTCCCAAAAAGCTGCTGCGCCAAGGAAAAGAGTTATGAGCTTGTGCTATGCTTGTGCTGGCATGTGGGTGAGTGGTGCAGGGAGAACTAGGTTCAATTGAAGTCTTCAGTTTTGTGCAGAGGGTTCGAGGACATAAGTAGTATTATTCGTGTGCGCGCGCGTGCGCGTGTGGGTTTGTGTGTGTGTATGTGTGTATGTCTGTGTGTGTTTGTGTGTGTGCGTGTTTGTGTGTGGAAGGGAGGAGCGAAGGGGTGGGGGTTGGAGATATTAGTTGAGAGCAGAGAAAAGGGGCTATGACAGGTATCATACTTGCCATTATCATCGTTGTCCGTATTATTATTATTCTTTAAACCATAGTTGTTGTTATTGTATTATCATTATTGTTGTTTTTGTAAGTGCTGTTGACATTTCCTCTAAGCCTGTTATCCTCGCAATTACAAGCTGTACCTGTTGTTGGTTGCTGTTGTGGATAGTGTTGCTGTTGTTGTTGTTGTTGTTGCTTGTTTCTAGAAACATAGCTATTTATTTCTGCCGTGGTTGTTGAATATACTCTTATCGTCATTTGAATACGTACGTGTAAGTGTGCGTTATGTATCTGAGTGCACGAGTATGTGTCTGTGACGGGTAGCCTGATGCTCTGGTGTGGCTTGCCCCTTCTTTCTCATCAAACATTTAATGTCCTTATTTTTCCTTCTTCTTTCTCATCAAACATTTATCGTCCTTATCTCTCCTCCCACTTTGCTTTGAAGGTTACTCCTTAGAAGCATCTTTAATTTTCTGCACTTGTGTAGCTTTTTTGTGTTGCAGTTGCCATAAAACTTTCACTAAATCTATTTCTTTAAAAATCATTTTTAATTTTAAATGAGTACGTGTTTATTCAAGCAAAGCAGACAAAACATGACGTCGTAATATGTTATAAAAAGTAAGACTGTAGAAAAGCCTTTAGGATAAGTGAACTGAAGCTGATAAATCGTGACGTTTACATTTAACGAAATTTAAAAAAAAATCCAAACCGGGTCATCAAAGTCCTGGGAACTTCTTTACTTTCCTGGTGCAAAAATGGCGAATAAATGTTTGTGGTTGTTGTGTATGTTTGTGTGTATATGTCTGTGGGTGTATTGTTTATGTAATAATCTGTGTGTGTGTATCTGAGGGTGTATGTATATGTATGTGTTTATCTCTCTCTCTCTCTCTCTCTCTCTCT
>NW_004797275.1:3514298-3516345 GCF_000002075.1 Aplysia californica
GAGGAGAGAGAGAGGGGGGAGAGGAGAGAGAGGGGAGAGAGAGAATACGAGAAAGAGAATGATAGAGAGAAAACGATAGATATATAGAAAGATGTATAATATGTAACAGTTACGTACTGTACTATTGGACACTATAACACGAAACCTTATTCTGCCAATCAGATGTCTTCAGTCTCTTAGTCCTGAGTTGGGAACTTTTCTATTGACCATCTACTGGGATGCCGCTCGGTCGTGCAGGTTGAAATGGCCTGCTTCCAAATTTGTCTTAGTTGTGTTGACTGAGGCATAAAATGTTTATATTCAATCTCGATAAAGTTATCTTTCATTGTTGAACGATGATAGATTATGTTACTATAACCTACCTTGAAGCTGGTATGTACACAAAGTCAGGTGACTGAAGTTTGGTTTGTAACCGCCATCTGTAACCACTACACCATGAACACCGGTCTTTCATGTGGGCATTCTGAGAAACGAGCTGATTCCTCTTCTGGAAAAGGAATCCTCGTCATTCGTGTTGTGGTTAATGTACAGCAGACAGATTTAAAGAATAAAGTCAAAAGCTTCTCCTCCAGTCTGTGGGAGGAACATACTGGAGCAAACGACTGAACAGCAAAGCCCACAATACCATGCCCACTTTTGGCCAACGAAAACATTCGGGTCTGTCCAAAGGAGAAGTTATTTTAATCAGACTGTGTATTGGATATACAAATGCACCTCCCTAACGCATAAATGAATCCCACAGGTAGATGAAAAACAATCTTGTGTTGGATGTGACACCAACTTTACGATCATGCACATCCTACATGAATGTCCGGACTTTTATTTTTTTTTTCCCCGAAGAGAATATTTTTACTGTTCTATTTAAAAAAGAATGTTCTATATTGATTCCGACCGAGTTCTCGTTTCTATAAAGGCCATTGGTCTTTACGGCAAACTGCAAATAAGTGTTATCTTTTTAAAAAATGTAAATATTTCGTATTCTACAAATACATATTTACACTGTGTTTCTAGATGCGTCAGCCATTCTGACTTGTAAAGAAAAACTAAACTGTACTATGATCTAATGTGAAAACAACTAACTTGTGCCCTGCGCGATCATAATAATATTATGACCTTATGCAGTGTTTCAGCACCGAAAAACGTTTCCAAACTGAACTGAAATAGTCATAATTAAAATTTATTAATACGGCCATTCATTGTCAAGGAAAAATATGGCTTAGCGTAGAATAGTGGACGAACTGAGCAGTAGGATATTCAAAAGCAATGCGAAAGTAGAAAGTGGTCGTTTGGACAGGTTACGGCTGCTTCAGTTGTAATGTACAGGGCAATAGAACCACAACTGAACGCCTTTGTACGCCGCCGCACGCCGATTATTTATTCCTTCAAAAGCGTAGGTACTCTTGCATGTTCTTCATTTGGCGCTGATTGTAATTATTGATAGAGTGCTTGTTGAGACTGTTTCATGAACTCTAAATGATAGCGAGAGAGACGAGAATGATAACGGGTTTGTTTTTAACGACGAGCTAGTTTCTTTTTATCTTATGTAAAAAAAAGTTTTTTTAATTGTCTATTCTTTTCTTTACATGCCTCCTGTCTTCTCTCCTTTTTGGAATGTGTTGATTTGCTGTGCAGGCAAAGTGTAAGGCTCTCTTTCTTGAGAACGTAGTTTTCAACCTAATGAACTACTGGTGGATTTAAATAATCCAATGCAAACATATGCACAGTATGAAAACTCGTGAGTACACACGCATGTACACTCAGGCGTACACACATACGTATACGTACACGTACACACACAAACACACACACACACACACACACACACTTATCAAACAAAGCCTATACTCTTGGAAATAAGCTAGATTGGGAGAGCGAGAGAAGGCAGAAAAAAGAGAGACATACTGATAGACAGAGCAGCCAACGGAGGAACGGAAAGAATGAGAGGAATAAATTGGAAGTATGAACTTTTAATAATCAAAACACCAAGAAAACAGAAGCAAAAATAACACCAACAACAACAACAACTACAACAACAATAATGGTAATA
>NW_004797275.1:3517272-3519405 GCF_000002075.1 Aplysia californica
AACCACCACCACCACCCACCCTACAACTTTAACTGTGGTGCGTGGCAAAAGCCGCCATCATTATTCATCAAAAACCCATCATGGGCCGAGAGCGGCTCTCCCGGACAGCGAAGGCCTCGGAGCGCCCGTCCCCGCGCGGAACAAAGGAACCCTGGGTACTTGAGATTTCGGGACGGGCAGGTGAGAATTGAGAGCCATGAACCAACCAACGAACGAACGAATGAACGAACGAAAGAACCGACGAACTAACTAACGAACGAGCGAAGGAACGAACGAAGGAACGAGCGCGACTCTGTCTGTGGAGAAAGAACTTGGTACAAAACACCCTCGAGGGAAAGACGAGGGGGAAAATGAAAGATTGAGGGGGTCTAGAGTTGGAGCCTTACAGAGCTTGGAAAAGTTTTGATTATAAATATAAGGAGGGCTAGGCTTAAGGAGGAGAGGGAAAATAGGAAGGGGGCGGGTAGAGATGTGGAGCTGGGGGTGGTTTGGGGGGATGGTTGAGGGGAGTGTTCGGAAGGAGAGTGTTTATTTTTGGTTCGTTTGTAGTTGTCTTTATAACCCAAAAAAAATTATGATGTATTATGACATTAGAAATGTAATTTTAATGTTTTTTTTTAGAAAAGTTTGTTCGTGTTTCAGTTTGAAAAAGTTTGTCTGCAGTTTCTTTTCAAAGTATTTTATAAGGAAATAGTGGTCGAATTATATTGAGAAATAATATCTAAACGGAAGAACCGAGGGACAGTGAACGGCTTACTTTGATTTGGCATGTAGATGTTGTTATTGGTTTTTTAAAAACAAAGCGTGATTCTTGACGTTGTTGTTGTTGTTGTTGTTGTTGTCGTTGTTGCTGTTGTTGTTGTTGTTGTTGTTGTTGTTGTACCAACACTAATTAATGACCGTTATTGTCTCAATTTGTTTCTTTTTAATCAAACAAACAAACAAAATAAGTTGTCGTTGTTGTTGATGGTGGTGATGATCGTGTTGTTGGTGTTGTTGTTGTTGTTGTTGTTGTTGAGGTAGTTATTGTTGTTGTTGTTTTTGTTGCTGTTGTTGTTGTTGCTGTTGTTACTATTGTGGTGGTGGTGGTGACCATGGAGGCTGTAATTGTGGTGTTGTTATTGGTGCTGTTGTTGTTAATTGTTCTTGCTGCTGATGCTGCTGCTGCTGCAGCAGTTTTTGCTGTCAGCGTTGAATTATTATTGTTAACTCGCAAATTTGCCGAATGTTGAATGTACCGTATTGCGAAATTGCTTGAAGAGATAATGAAATTTGCATAAACCATGCTTTGAGACGACAATCCCTGTGGTAGCCATCAGGCATCACGAGACACAAAAGAGCATGCATGGGGACCTGTCTAAGCACAATCGTCCTTCATAAAATAATCACTACCTACATCTTTTTCTCAAGAAGCGCTTGATATCGACACCTAAAGATATCGTTGTGTGTGGTTAGCGGATGCTCTGATGTGGTTTGCTTCTTCTTTCCTATTAAACACCTGTCGTCCTCATATCTCCTTTTCTTTGCAGGTTTTTATTGTCCTCTTCCTCCTTCTCGTACACCTCTTCCTCCATGCCCTCTTTCCAGAATTCCTCCCTCTATATTCTCGCCTTGTCTGCCTGTCTGTACTTCTAATCTTCGGCACTTGTATAACATAATTGAATTGCAAGTGCCGTAAGCTCATACGTATCCTTTTTTTTTAGCCTAAAAGAAAACGTTTTCTTATAAATAATTCCTTATGGCTGTCGGCTTTTATGCTAGACCCAGCTTTTCAAAATCAAACATTTCTATTTTTCTTTTTATGCATTGAGATTATAAAACTGAGCGTTGCAAATTACTAATCTTCCTCTTTCCTTAACTCCTTTCCATCTCTTGTTTCTGTCACAATCTCTTCTTTTTTTTCCTTGTCGTCATGTCTTCATAACCATCCTCCTTATTACTCATGTGTATCTCCCTTCTCTTAAATACACTCATGGTAACTAAGCGTTTCGTATAATAATATCGGCATTCTGTTCTTGCCAAAGATAGAGAGCTAGTAAGAAAGAGATAGAGGGAAAAAAATATGTGGAGGGGAAAAGACAGAGAAATGGGCAAAAAAAAAGAGAGAGAGAGAGGGAGAGGGAGAGAGAGAGA
>NW_004797275.1:3520342-3522164 GCF_000002075.1 Aplysia californica
TTGGGAGGGGGGAGAAAGAGGGGAGAATGTAGGGGGGAGGGATGAGTATGATGGGCGGGGTGAGGCGGTTGTGCAGTAGGGTCGGGTGGAGTAGGATGAAGTAGGGTGGGGTGGATATGGTGGGATGGGGTGAGGAGGAGGAGGGGGGTGGAGGAGGAAAGGAATAGAAGGAGGGGGCTGTGATGTAGGATGGGTGAGATGAGGTAGAGAAGAGTCGGGTGAGTTGGGATGATGGGTGAGCTGCTGAACTTACCGTTCCTCTCTTTCCCTTCCTCCTCTTCCTGTCTTCATTCAGTCGTTTTTACCCTTTTTTCTCCCTTTTTCTGTCGATTTCGCATTTCTCATTGTTTTTCACCTCTTCCTCTTCCTCCTCCTCATATTTATTCACTTTCTCTGCCAGTCAATACAAATAATATTAATAGTAATACAATTCGTACGACTCCGTTCGATTCTGTCTTGGGGAGTTTACGAGTTGAGATTGAGCGAAACACTGTGAAAGCGCTCTCCCTATGCATCGACTCAGCTACTCCCTGTACTGCCGCCATCAACAGCCATCCGCTCACCCCCCCACCCCTTCCCCATCTCTTATACCGTGATGTATCATCCATCATCCCGACTCGGCCTACACATCGACTTTTCCATCTTCAAAAGTAATGTCCAGCCTGTTGCTTCCGTACTTTTCCAGAACCATCTAACCCAAGCTTCTATGTTTCTAGTAGGAAGTTGGCGGGTGCTCTGGGGTGGTTTGCTCCTTCTCTCCTATCAAATGTATGTATTTGTTATCTTGCCTCCTCCTTTTTTTGTGTGTTTGTCACCCTCTTGCGACACCTCTAATCTTTGACATGTGACCTGATCATGAATGATACAAGCGGTAAAACTCTAACTCTAAAATCTCTCCTCCATCTTTTCTGTGTACACTTCTTTCAACTAGTCCTCTAATATTCTTCTCTGATACGACCTATTTTTGGTGCAAGTGCCTTAAAAGTCATACAAAAATTAAAACTAAGAATTTCTTTGGATTTTTCAAGATGATAGTAGTTATGATCTGTTTAGAAAACTTGCACGAAACATCATAAAAAGGGTCACAGACAACTGCAGTCGAAATCATACTCGACAGCCATCTCCTGTCGCTAACTTCCAGGAGCTGTCACGCCAAGAACAAGTGATTATCTTCTGATTTAGAACATAACACACAACTCTGAGACAAGATTTGTACAGATGTTTCAAACTAATTCAATCACCAAAATACTAGTGTGGACAGGCGGACCAAACCGGTAGAACACATCCTTCAGCATTGCAAGACACACAAGGCCCTTAGCTGAGACAGGATGGCCAACCCATTGACATACAAGTTGGACGGGTCGACAGATGAGCTGAGCAGGGTGGCCCAGTATAATATGATGGATACTAGACTTCAAGTATGATGTAATCGAGAAGAAGAAAGAAAAAGAAGTGTTGGCTGTAAAAAGACGTGTGTCTTAGACAATGTCATTACTATATAAAACAAAAAGTAGGAGGTGGGAGATGGAAAGTAGTCGCTTGTACTGGCAAGTGTCTTGGAAAGGCGGCTGTTGGAGAATGTTCCACTTTTATTGCTCTTATATCCTACACAATCGTTGTTGATTTTTGTCTGACAAGCCATTAAGAGCCAACATAGAAAGGAACACAGTGCCCCGCAAACACAAAAACAAACACGCACACTCTCACGGGAATAAGTGCACATTATGTCGTGTGGTTGCAGCACAAGTATCGTAACTTGGGGTTCTGGGGGAAATCACTTTTGTTGTTGTTGCTGTTGTTGTTTTCTTTTGTTTTGTTTTTT
>NW_004797275.1:3524378-3525696 GCF_000002075.1 Aplysia californica
CACCGGGCGCTCATTATCCCAGGTAGGCCGGCCTCAGGTGTCATGGGTGCTCGAGTGTCCTGGTCTGTCACGCCTCGGTGGCTACCCGGGGTGCCGGCCCGGAGAGGAGAGATACATACAAACATAATTTGCAGAACGAGACACAATTACACACTCACACGCACACACACACACACACACACACACACACACACACACACACACACACATTCACCTACTGCCACAATCACACAAGATTCATTAAGCTATATATTTTCTAAGATTTCTCACAGGAAAGAGACTGTAAACTCTTCTATGTTAACTTTTAACGAATTTAAAAAAACCAAGAAATCCAGTAATTATTTCGCAGTGCTTTCCGTGGATTCAAACATATTGGTCGCTCTTAGAAATTGTTTTTCGAAGAATATATCTCTCCTCTATAGAAAAGCAGATGAGAAAATGAATCCGAAGACGCCTTTCCTTTCCCTCTTCTCAGTAATAAATGACAAAGCGGTATCACATTCCTACACAAGTAATACCGGAGTTGAGCCTTGCTGGGTTCTTGCATCAATGACTGATTTGTTCCAGCCAATTGCCTGTCTTCCAGTGCTTTCTTTGTCAACCTGTCTACTGTAATAAGAGATATGTATGTTTTGCGTCACACATTTCAAGTAGTGATCGTTTTTTCTTCTTTTTTCACTCTTTTTTTTCTCTTCTTTTTTTCTGTTGCTTTGCAAATTATATTTAAAACTATTTTGATTAAGCACTACTTTAAACAAGAAATGATCTCATACTTAAAAAAAAAAAAGATAGTTTCAGGTGTTTTCATTACTAAACGAAGTGTATTTCCAGGATGTGTTTATTTATTTATTTATTTTTTTTTTAATGTATTGATTTATTATTTATTTAAATTTATCATGTATTCTATTTTATTTATACTGTACTTGAAAATTGTCGTTAAACAAAGCCAGAAGGAAGAATCAAGAATCAATATTATTACCTAGAGTCAGCAGGAATAATCTCGGGGAATCAAATGTCAGACTGATTTTTTCCTTCCCCGTTGAAGAAAGGTTTTCTTTTCAGATAAGCTGCCGGCTATATTGCAATTGTGTGGAGACAAGGCACTATTTCCCCGCCCCAAAGAACCGCTGTCGGATGAGTAGGCAAGCGAAAACTGACCCCGTAAAAAAAGACAGGAAGAGAGCGAAGCTTTTGAATCGAAGCTACATGATTGTTAAAGCGGTTGGCCAACGTCTTATTACTACGCTTAAATAGCACATAACGGTCTTTGATAGTTCGAGTGAAGAAGAAGAAGAAGAAAGAAGAAGAAGAAGAAGAA
>NW_004797275.1:3526076-3527643 GCF_000002075.1 Aplysia californica
AAAAAGAAAAAGAAAAAGAAAAAGAAGAAGAAGAAGAAGAAGAAGAAGAAGAAGCAGAAGCAGAAGCAGAAGCAGAAGCAGAAGCAGAAGCAGAAGCAGAAGAAGAAGAAGAAGAAGAAGAAGAAGAAGAAGAAGAAAAAGAAGAAGAATCGTCCTGTTTTCCGTGCCGCTCGCTCAGGGCACAGCGACAATGCACGAGGGGGTCCGGACCGGCTTCTCGGTTTCTCCACCATTGTGCAGTGCCGAGAGACGGTGAAAGTCAGCCGGCTTTGTGAACAGGCGTAAAAGCGACAGTAAACTGGCAGCAGCGAGGAATTTGCTCTTTTCAGTACGCCATTTCCATTGTCACCTAGACCGGGGACGAAAAACGTGCTAAGATCGCCGAGCTATTGTTACGAGCAAAGGAAGGGGAACGGTGACTATTGCCTCTTCTAGGCATTAGCTTTCTCTCACTGAACGCACCTCAAAGCAATTTATTTATCCGCCACTGTCGATATTGTTTGACCACTCAGCCTGTTATATATCGCCGCCCTTTCTTCCCGGCCTCCAAAACGCCATTACTTTTGTAGTGGAGACAAAAACAAAGCCAGAAGTAGAAAGTGGCGACAATACACATTACAGGCTTACAGTGTTTGCGCCCGTAATTTGAAGAAGAGCTTATTTTGATTGAACCTTTGTCCACCAGCGTTGTTCACCAGATAATATCGCGGAAGAGATTCTAGATAATCTATCAACACAATTTCTTGCTTGCATGGACGTCCGGGCGTCTCCTTGGGGGTATCCGAGGGTACCGATCGGCGACCTCTTGTTTACGCGAGATCGATAAAGACCCCGAAATTGTGGTGGCCAACGAAGAATGTCAATATGGAAATACGCTTTATGGCCTACCTGTAAGAAAGGATCAGTCCCTGACAGTGCAGGGGGTGGGTCATAAATAACCATAGTGACTTGTTGTACTTTCTCCGAGCTTACTGCGCGGTGCGGGCGACCGAGGCCTGTTGTTTTTTTGTGCATGTTATTAAAAATACCGTATCGCTAACCACCGACGAGGAGTAGTATTTGTTTTGTTTTTGTTTTGTTTTTGTTTTTGTCTATGTTTTTTGGGGTTTTTTGCCTCTGGGTTTTTTTGTGGGTTTTTCTTCAATCAAGTATCCATGTTGGTCTGCGAGAATAATGTACATATCCTTCTCAAGCCAGAAAGGCATTGTAGATGCAGTCCACCTAGACATGATCTCAAATGTGTGGATGAGGGCCACAAATCTACACTCATGCTGAGGTGGAGTCATTCATAAAATCGCAGAAAATGTGGATGACAAGTTTGATGACGTTGCAGTTGATGTTATTTGTTATTGTTGTTAGTTTTCTTTTATCTGTTTGTTTATTTGTATTTGTTACATTTATTTATTTTCCCTTTTTTTCATGAGTTAGAGGTAAAGGAAGCTTTTTGTTTGAGGTGGTCGTTTATTCTGACGTTACGAGACTGGACCTTCGGTCGACAAGTTGTCTTGGAAGAAAACCATCTCTCTCTCTCTCTCTCTCTCTCTCTCTCTCTCTCTCTCATTGGTGT
>NW_004797275.1:3531266-3533055 GCF_000002075.1 Aplysia californica
AGGCAGGTCAGATGTAAGATCTACTAATGGCCCCTCCAACCATCTTCGTTTAAAGATTATAAAAGAACGTTATTGTCCACAACTGACTTTAACCGTGTGAATGCGTAAGCACTGATTTTCGAAAATGTATTGTTGAAAAGTCAAATTTCTTTCTTGATATCTACCAAGATTGCTTAAACTGTTTTCTACAGTGTTCTGATGACAAACTGTTGAAATGAAAATTGCAATCACGGTTGATAATACTACAACTATAGCCAAACAAAAGAAGACAGTTATTTGGTCTAATTTGGTCGGTACAGTGTTAAAGTCGGACGTCGAGGATGTTAAATCTTGCTTAACATAATTGTTCAAATGCCCTAGAAACAATATTGATTAACGATTCTCCCCTAGAGATTCATCGGGAACACTATTATACTCTGACAGATTGTCAAGTTTTAGTTAAGTTTTAGGAAATTAATTCATTTATTGTTGCGTATCCCTTGGGGTGGCTCAAGCAACACCAAAGTAGCGCCTTTGCCAAGTGTGTTTCTTTGGTTAATCTTTTGAGTTGCCCCCATGTAGGCAGCTATAAAGCCTATTAGGTGATTATTGGTAGTAGGATCCATGTACTTATTCCGCTATAGGGATTGTCAATTACCAATATTCAGTCTTGTGAAGATATTGGTCTCATCTTTATTCGTATTTATTTGTCTTCCCTTTGTCGGGAAAAGGTACTATCTATCTGCAATTGAAAGAGGTGGGGTCAACTGGTGTCAGAGGAAAAAAATAACGAAAAAAATGACCACTTGCATTTGGTGACTTGAGAGTTCTTAGAATCTCTGTGCCATCGATCTACGCGCCAAGTCAAACCCACGCAGAGATGTGTTTTTAAAGTAACAAAATAGTGATGAACCACAAAAAAACCCCAAACAAACCAACGACCCCCTCAAAAAAACAACAACAAACAAAACAAAACAAAACAAACGAAAGAAATTCTATTTTAAAAATGCCGACCAGGCGGACAGTTTCTTTGATTCCATTTTTTTATGAGCACCTGGTTTTACCACAGTGCCACACAAATCAAATCAACAAATCAAACCCCATCCGTATACCCCATCAATCAATTCAGTATCCTCCCACCCCTCCCCACCCAACTCTCTCCCCCCTTCACCTGTCCAAATTCAGCCTTCCAACAATCCGTCAGTCCAGGTGACACCCTATGCGTGACGTCATGATGCCCACCATGCCAGCAGGCACCCTGGGTAGTTCTCATTCCGACGACAATTACAAGTGCGAATTCTTGGACCCCCAACATTCGCTCCGCTATGTCCGGCCCAACAGGTAATTTCCCACGGACACTGTTGGCCATTTCCGATCCTGTGTAGTCAAACAGCGGGTGTCGGGAGGTGTCACTCGGGTTTAACGACCTCGCATGACGTCACGAACGCACCTCGGTGACGTAAAATTCGGATGCAGAACGGCGTCTAGGAAATTTCTCTAATACCCAAGGGAATGAGTTTTCCGATTAGATCGGGGAAAGTGCTGAGTTCACACCACCGAGGAGGGAGGTAGTTTTTAGGATTCGGCTAATATATCTCACTTCAGGCTGTTCACGTGGTTTTTAAGGTACAAAAAAATAAATAGGATAAAGGAAATTAATGTGTGTATATGTGTTCTTTTGTGTGAGTATGTGTGTGTATCTGTGTGTGTGGCATCTTTGTGAACTTGTGTTGGTTTTGTTTTTTTGTTGGGGTTTTTTTTTGGGGGTGGGCGGAGGAAAGAAGGGGGAGATGGGAGATGTTTCCCCTTT
>NW_004797275.1:3534384-3541117 GCF_000002075.1 Aplysia californica
AGAGAGAGAGAGAGAGAGAGAGAGAGAGAGAACGGTATAAAAAGGACCGCGTCTCTCCCACGTCGTTGGCACTTCACATAATTCCGTTCATGGCAACAAAAATCTAATTTCCCCCTGGCCTCACTCCTCTCTCTTCTGCCTCTCGTGCGTGTGAGCCCGTGAATAGCAAGGACGTCAACACACATGTCCTCTCTGCTCACCCTCCATCCACCTCTCTCTCCAGCACTATTTATCCGCCACCTCCTCTTCTTTCCATCTTACTTCCTCTCTGTTGTTATGTTTCCATCTCTACCTCTTTTGTTCACCCCTCCCCCTCCTCTCCCTTGTACATTTTATCCCCCGCCTTTTATTCTTCTTTCCATTTAACTTCCTCTCTCCCCTTTTGTTATGTTTTCTTGCCTGCATCTTGTTGCTTTTGTTTTTTTTTTTTTTTTTTTGTTTTTTTCGGCTTTTTAAAAAAAAGAGTGATCTTATTTGTCCTCCCCCTTCCCCTTTTTTCTTTTCTTTTTTTAACTAGTCTAATGCTCAATAATTTGTCTTTATTTTACTTTCAACATGTTGAAAAGTTATGCCCCATTCCCTTTTACTCCTCCTTTCCAATTACCAAGTATCTAGGTATCAGTCTCGTTGTCTCTTCTTATCTCGGATTGACAAATATGTTTATATATTTAAAACAATCAAATTTAAGAAATAGACGTTTGGATGAATGGAATAACTGATCATGATTGACATCAAAAGGTTGTTGGTGCATGCAATAGATGAACAACGCGTAGAAATAAAAGAAAGAAAGAAATGAGGATAGAAAGAAAGAAAGAAATGAAGGTTGAAAGAAAGAAAGAAAGACTTTATGATAGAAAGAAAAAAAAACAAAAGAAAGAAACAGATTGATATGTGAATGGCTGTATCAAACCATGGATGGATGATCTCTTCTTCGGCGACAGGGATTTACAAACGAACAAAGAAAAAGAAGACAAGAAGAGCTTACGCTAGTCAGGCGTGTCTCCGGAACGGTGTAAAAGACACAATCTATAATGGCCACCATCGCCCATCTTCGTTTTTAATTGCTCTTTTAAAGAAAGAATTAAGAAAGAATTAAGAAAGAATTAAGAAAGAAAAAAAAGGAAAACTAAATGGTAAGGCATGCTTTTCTTGTCGTTGTTGTTTTTATTCTTTAAAAGTATATATTTTGTTTTGGTTAGATTGGGGGTTTTTTCGTGGGGGGGGGGGGGGGAAGGAGGAGGAAGGGGGGTTGTTTGTTTGTTGTTGTTTTTTTACAGAAAAATAATAAGAAAAAAGAAAGAAAGTAAAAAGAAATCGAAAAATGAAAGATAAGGCAGGAAAATTCGGAAGGGGATCGATAAAATGAAGGTGTACGGTGGAAGAAGGAGAAGAAGGAGGGCGTTGGACAATCGATGTGAAGTCGATGTAATCCCGCAGACGACTCTGTCCCCTCTCAAAAGCCGCCATTGTTCTCCTCTGCACTTCCCCGACCTCCATCTCCTGGCCCAGTTTTCTTTTCCCAATGCCATTCCGTTGTTGGGGAACATAAGAACTTCCTTTTCGATATCCAGGGCATGGTCTCATCAGTACTTCTTTAGTGTTGTTGGGTTTTTTTTTACTTTTATGGGTTTGTTTTACATTTGTTTATATTTTCCTTTTGTGTTTTTTTTTTCTTCCTTTTGTGTTTTTTTTTCTTCCTTTTGTGTTTTTTTTTCTTCCTTTTATTTATTCATTATTCTTTAAAGATATTATACCGATGTTTGTGGTGTAGCTATTTTGCGCTTCGTTGTCTTACGCAGGAGATTCGAGTTAGACCCAAAGAGGGGATAATTTCTATAGAGTATCCCCGTCTTTCTGTTAGGATGTGGTGTTTCTCTCAGCCTGGCTTGGCACTGACGGAATCTCCTGTAAGCCGTTACCAGAGCTGAGTGGAATACAGACGAAGATATTGCTATTCCATAAAATAACTTTTCCAACCGGGGGATGGAACTCACGTCTACTGTGTGCTATAGAAAAGAGCTAAAGCAATACATCTCATACACTTGTAATCAATACTAAAACTTCTTCTCGTTTCGAGCTGGAGAAAATTGTCATTTAATATTTGTATCACAAGGCATCAAGGCTCAACATTGATAACAACCAAGGTTACATACTATATAGTCCACAGTGTTGCTTGTATATTGTAGGCCATGATATGCTTTTTTTTTTTCTAAAAAAAAAACGACTCAATAACTTCCCAGGGCTCTTGAGTCTTAGCGAGCTTCCCTCCACTAGAAATCAAACGTGTACTCAAATGACATCGAACATCTTCGATTCTCTTATACCTAAGACTCGACGTGATAGATTAAAAAGATCCACAAAAAGCTATAAACAAAATTTACAACATTTTAGCGGAATGAAAAGGATATACCTACTGAGATGTCATTTATTATGCCTACATGCATTGATGCTGACTGAAGGAAACCCCAATTGGGGGGTATCCGTGGGGTTGTTGTTGAGTCACGAGAAAACACAACCAAAACTTTTTTTTCAAATTACAGAAAAGCACCCCCCAAAAAACAATCAAAAATATAAAACATAAAAACCCAAACGCCCACCCCCGTCCCAATAAAAAAAAAACCAAGAGGAAATCAACCACTTCATTGGTATGTAAACGTAAAACATTTAATCGCTTATGTTCTTCCAAACTGGTTCACAGTTGTCTTTTCACTTCATGTACATGTGTATAGATAACGTTTTTTGATTATGTATTAACAACGCTTGCAGGTGCTTATTTTTATCGAAATTTCCTTTTCTTTCTATTTAACATCATCATTATCATTATCATCATCATCATCATCATCATCATCATCATCATCATCATCATCATCATCATCACCATCATCATCATCATCATTTTTACCATCATTATTATCATCATCATCATTAATATTATTATGTAGGAGAAGGACTGCTTTCACCCTCTCTAGCAGGGTCAAACCGGACAGTTTAGGATATACAAACTGTATATTGTCTACCTGGAGAGAGACATAGATACATGTACTCGAGGTGATACTGTGATACCTTGCTGGGTGGAAATAGAGCTAAAGCCTTGTATGCATAATGGTAAAAAGTCTAAAGATTGCATAGCTGGATCTGGTAGATTAAGTGCAGTCGAGCCTGCTCTACCAATCTCCTGTCCAAGACGACCACCTGTAACAGGTGATCACATCCCAATTTCTATGAAATATTTTATTTTTATAATAATAATATAATGATTTTTGAGCGTACAATAATTTTGGGATGTTCATCTTTCTCCTCAATAATGACTGGTCGTCTTTGACAGGTTTGAATGTAGTGGCAGTACGAGCTACAATGGGAAAAAAGACGGGTAAGTGAACTATTCACAATACACGAGTCTATAGGATAATAATATCTTTTCAGACAATATTTTAAAAATTATTTCTTCTGAAATTCCTGTCCTGATGTTATGTTCGACCGTGTGACATAGTTTCAGTGACAGGGGTCATCTGTCAGACATTCAGTTTACCAGACAATGTACTCGTATTATTAAAAACAATAGAACAAACCGCGACCTTAGTTTTTGGGCTAAAAGGTTATGACATGTAAAACGTACATAAAATCTTTTTTTTTTAAATATAGAGACATGACAAGAGGCGATGGTAGGTGAGAGCCAAATAATGTGTCTTTTTCTAAACAGTGATGTGTAGTCTGATAGAAATCATTGAATTTATGCTCCATCAAAAAGCTGCTTTTTGCAGTTATTAAATTTCATTATCTTATTTTCATGTTCCGAATAATATTATGGTGCATACGTTTATAGTACAAATGTATAATAAACATATATATATATATTACATCTTTTGTATAGATATATATATATTTTCAAACACACATTTTGCCTTCATTATCATGATTTATTTTAACTCTGTATACACACTGAATGTGTACTGAATCCTGCCTCGAACACTGGGCTGGTACAGACATTGCAGAGAACATTGTCATTAACCAACAAAAATTGTTAAACTCAAAGGGAAGATTTTTTAATTGCGTCAACAGCTGCGACAAAAAACTTTTAAAAGTCGGAGCGTTGAGCTAGTGCACTTGTATGTCCTTATGTGTAACATTGTGGTAGAATCAGGCGATCATCAAGATAATGAAATCGAAGAAACCGGTATTTTTCCGCCGGTTCGGCAATTTTTATCGAGATTTTTTTTTTTTTGGGGGGGGGGGGGGGGGGGGAGTTCGTTCGTTTTTGTTGCACACCTTTTGTGTCCATCTTAAAATACATTTCTGTTTGGTTTTCTATTGAAAGAAAAAAACTCTGTTGATTAAAGACACAGAAATTGTAGATTCTATGTTTCAAAGGAACTCAAATAAGTAAAAAAAAACAAAAAAAAACAACAACCCAAAAGCATTGGCAGCCATGTTTCTCTCGAATTTTATCTCTGAACCCAATCGACCCCTATTTCCTTCAATTGCACATATGTCGACTTCAAATCATGATAGACGGGTATTTTTTTATGGAAAGCAAGGCATATGAAGAAGCTTTAAGATTATATCAATAAGTCCACATGCCCGAAATAGACGAGTATCTGATCCCACCGCTTTATGATACATATTTTCGGTATGTAGATTCTGTTATCATTGTTCATTGTTTTGTTTTTTTGCCGATCTTTACTCGGACTAAACTAAACTGAAAAATCCAGATCATAATGGGTTATTGGGGCGCACCTTTGTTACGTTCTTATGGTACTTCAATTATTTTATTTTGTGTGTGTCTACCATTATATGTGTGACGTTACAGAACACTGAATTACCGTTATAGTGTCAATGTGCTTCTATCTCTTTTCTCAAACAGAGCAGAGCATTTACACAACATTATTGATAACTGATCGTTTAAAAATAAGTGTTAGCTCATACTTCTAAACAAAGTAAAACGTCCTCACCATTCATCAAATGTCGTTGGTCCTGATCTCTCCTTTTTGTGTGTGTTACTCTCTTGTAACACCTCAAATTTTAGGCATTTATATGTTCTTATTGTGTTAAAAGGGCCGTTAAATGCTTACTAAAAACACATTCATCAAATGTATCTTAGCTTAGTAGATACCAAACCGTGTTGGGAAAAATACGTCTGGTCGAGGCTGCAGGGAAACTCGGCAAGAAACACGGAATTACATTTCGCCGAGAAATCCCGCGCCTTCCCATCAAAGCCCGCGCTCACTTCCGCCTCCACGGGGGCCTCAAGTGGTCACGTGATGTCTTGCCAGGGCCCGCCCCGCACTCCGGAAGTCAGCTGATGGGGCCTCAATGGCTCTGGCAGGATCACTTCCGCTAGCCGGCGGAGTCTGGAGTCCTCCGCGCGCAAATTACACAGGATTTGAACCACCGCCGGGGGAAACTGTGAGCCTGTAGATGGTTAACTGTACTCTGACTCTTTTAGTTACAGTCGAGGTACCAGCGGTTGTGATGTAGCGATTAGGTTCTTTGACGTCGCACGCAAAAGACGTGGGTTCGATTCCTGTGTAGGGGTATTTTATTTCTGTTGAGCATGTCCGTCATCCAGATCGAGTTAATTATCATTTTCAGACCGAAAAAAGGGGGTGGGGATGGAGGGGGGGGGGGGATTTCCAGGCAGAGTCGAAACAGTCCGCCTCCTAAATGACCTACATTGTGTGTGTTGGGGCGAAAAACATTTCTAATGGGTTTTTTTTGTTGTTTTCATTTTATTTTATTGCAGTTTCAAAATATGTAGTATTGGTTGGATGTGCTTGTTGATATTTTATAGACGTTCCGATTCTAAGTTGGAAAAATATAAAGGGAATGTACATAATATATTGTAGGTACTATAGTTAATTAAAAAGGTAACAGCTTTTTCTCTCTTCTGGACATTTCTGCTTTGTGGGCTTAGAATAATTGAACAGCTTGGCGATGCTATGACGTCTATTACTGTCCTTTTGTTCTAAACTCATAGTACACCCAATCACAGTCCTTGTGTTCAAATTCATTATTATTATTATTATATATCCTGTTGCATTCCCTTCTAAACTTGTTGTATACACTCTTTCAGAGTCCTAACGTTCTAAAACGCGTTCTGTCTTGCAATAATAGAGCAACACACCGCCCACTTCTTTTCAAAGGCAAGGTTCACCATGATCGTATTACACAAATCTGAGGGGATTTCGTCTGGTTTTGTTTTTTTAATTGTTGTTGTTGTTTATTGTTTTGTTGTTGTTGTTGTTTGTTGTTGTTGTTTTGTTTTTTTTGGTTGTTTTTTTTGGGGGGGGGGGTTACTGTTCTGGTGTCATGAGTGGTCTGCATGATAATTCTACAATGTGGAATCTTTTGCCAGACTATAAGTTTAAGAGACAATCATTTATTAAACCGTGGAGAGTCTGAACTTAGTTGTAATGCTGAAAGGTTCTGACAATTGCCTGGTACATAGAAATGCTTGGAATACGGTAAATAGACTCAGCTCTTAATTTAGATAGGTCTTTATTGTGTCCAGAAACAGCGATGTCTATTTTGATAGGAGCACAGAATTGTGGCCCATCACAGCGTATTATTAAATCTACAATATCATGTTATTAATTCAATGTGCGTCAGATATGGCATATATTATGATCACTGGCCTGTGAACTCAGAGGATAATCCAGCATAAACAGTATTATTATTATTATTAGTAGTAGTAGTAGTAGTAGTAGTAGTAGTAGTAGTAGTAGTAGTAGTAGTA
>NW_004797275.1:3542610-3543885 GCF_000002075.1 Aplysia californica
TAGATAGATAGATAGATAGATAGATAGATAGATAGATAGATAGATAGATAGATAGGTAGATAGATAACCGATAAGGATTCAAACACATAAGGGTTTAAACCCGGATTCTGCACGTATTGTCAGTCCAAAAAAGTACGTGATTGGGGCAATAAAAAAGACGACAACAATATGAGCAGAAGTGTGCCGTGGTAATCGAACACATTGATAAGCCAGCTGTATTTATTAGTAAACATTCTAACAATGCAGTAGTAGTCGTAACAAAGGCAAGAGATTAACCCGGGAAATGCAGGGATTATCGTTACATCGGTCCCGGTTTGACACTGGGATAAGCTTATTATGGTGAAGTTACTCTTAATCCTATGTGCAAAACACAGTAGTTAATGACTGCGGAAACGGACATGGACCATATGTTTTTGTGAAGGGGCCTGTGATTATCATGAGTTTGTTGTTGTTGTTGTTGTTGTTGTTGTCGTCGTTGTTGTTGTTATTGGGGCTGTTGTTATTGATATTACTGTTGTTATTTGTTGGTGTTGTTGTTTTGGTTAATGCCCAGTTAATGTTGTTGATGTTCTTATTAACAATTTTGTTTCAGGTGTCACTGTTGTTGTTGTTGTTGTTGTTGTTGTTGTTGTTGTTTTTGTTGTTGTTTTTACTGTTGTTGCTTGTGTCAATTTTGTTGTTGTTATTTTGCTGCTACTGCTGTTGATGTTGTCGTTTAGTTGTCATTGTTCAAAACTTGGTCTCCATCATATATGAAAAATATGGAAACAGTTTCGCTTGCAGGTGGCTGGAGTGAGCCACTGGCAGGCCCTACTTCTTTACTTCCTTTCTGTTGTTTCTGTCTCTCTGTTTTACTTTTTTCCAACATAAAATTACTATGATTGAGTCAATGCGTTTCTCTCCAAACAAACAGACAAACAAACGAACAAACAACAAGCAAACAAACAGACAGACAAGCAAACAAACAAACGAACAAACAAACAAACAATCAGCCAACCAGCCAGCCAACTAACCAACCAACCAACAAACAAACAGTTTCATTGAGTATTGTCATCTACAGCTGGGATTTTGCATCCCACTCAGCCTGCATTAGCTTGCATTGTGGCAGCAGCCAGGCTACTTAGGTTCTGAACTAATTTGGGACAAAAGGAGTGTAAAACACTTATAGTTATAAAATCCTTTAAAATTTATGTTTACCATGACTTTAAGACAAATTAAATTTCTGTTTGCGATTAGAGTCAGCTATGACAGACAGACCGGAAGAGAAAGAAAGTC
>NW_004797275.1:3545295-3546818 GCF_000002075.1 Aplysia californica
TAGGGGGGGTGATCAGTTCTGCCTTCCTGGACCAACCTGGGCTGTGAGGGATAATACGTCCCAGAAGAAAGAAACTAAAACTTGTCTTTTTTTTTTCAACACTCAGGAATTGAACTTGGATCTCCCTCACCATTACGACAGACTTTCTGACGTTTGCTACTGGTGTTACGGCGGCGGGATCTGGTGGTATTTTGATTATGGTGAAGGAGGAAAATCATCTGTGGAGAGCTAGGCTTGAGTTTGAAACGTTGCACTGTTAGATTAGTTGTCTTGTCATTTTTTAAATTGAATTTATTAACATGATGAGTTTGGGTTTTTTAAAATGAAGGTTCTGAGGTTTTTTTCCCACTGCCATCGACACAAATTAGATAGTTAAGGTCGTGGAAAGGGGTGAAGGGGGGGGGAGCCTTCACTTCTGCTTTTTAAGGTCCATCCGGCCGGTGAGGGATACAACGTCTCAGTAGAAAAATAAAGAAAGAAACCACCTCTTCTCTTTTTTTTCAACTCTCGAGAAATGAACTTGGATCTCCTTCGTGCGAGGGACAGTCACCATTACCACTGTTGTCTATCGTCTGCTACTAGTGTTACGGCGGCCGGGTTCCGGCGGTATTTTGTTTATGGTGTTGGTTAAAGAGGAAAATAATTTTTCGAGAGCCAGGCTTGAGTTTGAAACCATTAGTCGTCTTGTCGTTAGTTCTTTAATTTGAATTGATTTGCCAGTTGTTAACTTGTTATAATATAAATTCCTTTGTGTGTGTGTGTGTGTGTGTGTGTGTGTGTGTGTGTGTGTGTGTGTGTGTGTGTGTGTGTGTGTGTGTGTGAGTGTGTGTGTTTTCTTCTTATTATTATTTTTGTTGCCATCGACACAAATATATTTTTAGATAATTTAGTACCTGAGGCTGCAATTCTGAATTCAAGGACCAAAAATGCTGAAAAGGATATATTATTATCTCCTCCCCACTGAAAAAATGTTGTTTTTTTCCTGAAGGAGCATGATTTCTTAAATTTACGCCCATCTCTCCTAGGACTGAGCCAAAGAGGTGAGATGGAAAATTCATTCCAGAAGCAACCCTGGTTCAAGAAACCCACTTGGGGATTCGAACTAGGATCTTCCGAGTTCTATTTATGATCTCGATAAGCTAACAAGGTGGACTGTCTGATCACTACCGTCTGCTAAAATGGTTACGTATAGCACTTTAGTTTATTGGCATTTTGGCTGGCATGGTGATTCATTTCAGTGGTGTTGGTGGGCTTTACGTCGTTGTGCACAGAAGACATGAGTTCTATTCCCGTACTGGATAGATATTTCATCAAACGTCTCTGTCAATATGTGAAATTTGTTTATCGGCTCTGGTGTGATTTGCTCTTTGAACTACAGTTATAATAAAATCTGGAACTTCTAGTAGAATGTACAATGCAAGTACACGTTTTCCATCATTGTCACTCGTTGGCGTTTTACTTTTATGCTGCAAGATACGTACGAGCCTTCTATTTTTTTACTTCTTCAACCCCCCTCCCCCCTC
>NW_004797275.1:3547721-3549016 GCF_000002075.1 Aplysia californica
CCCTCCCCTCCCTCCCCCCTCGCTCTCTTTTCTCCTCCCTGAAAAAACAACGGTTTTCAATTCACTCTGACATCCACATACCGCCACACACCCCCAGAGTACCCTAGTCTATCAACATATCGGCCGCTCGTTAAAAGCTTTCGCACTGCCTCGCCAAACAGCCTGTAATGACTCAATACAGTTTTCAGATCTAAAACAAAAATCAGCCCTAGACATATGATATTTCCGCGACATAAGTCATAGCGTGCCCCTCAGAGCAGGGAACAAGCTGATGGCGCAAAGCGTACTTTTGAGGCTGCAAACATCATCATCAAAAACAACAGCAACAACAACAGCAGCAGCAACAACAATAACAACAACAAAAATAACTGCAACAACTACACCAACAAGAATGACAACGACGAATACAGCAACAACAATAACAACAATAACATCAACGACGAAGACAACAATGAAGACCACAATAAAAAAACCCATAAATTATAAAACTTCCACAAAGCTGGATGTAGGTGCTTGGTTAAGTTAGTTCCAAATGGGGTAGGGTGGGCTCGGGGCTAAAGTTTACCTTTACCAAATAGTTTCAGACTGTACTGTAGTTAACCAGTATGACAACAGGTGGGTGTCGCTGTTCCCCACACACTCTCAATGTCTAAGGCAGGACAGTGGTTGTCGTTTTGCCCTGCACTAGGAGAAGTGAAAATTAAGTATCACAGTTAGCTGACAATGCTATTATTCACTCGTAGTCCTTTGGGAGATGGACGTTAATTTTTTGTTGGTCCAGCATCTTGGACAAATTTAGAGATTTGAAAAGGACGTTAAACGTTTACAACTTCTATTTCTACCACCACCAGGCAGTTGGAGGACATCACTGGTATGGCCTACTTCTTTACTTTCTCACAGTTGTTTATGTCTTTCATTCTTACTTTTGTCCAGCACTTAATGATAATTATTAATTTTAAGTCGATGTGTTTCTCTTTACTCAAACAAACAAGCCGCCACTTATCGTTTTTCCACGTCTGCGGTCAGGTATGCCGGAAAACCTGGGGAAGAAGAGGTAGCTGCTATAGGCTCGAATCTCCCTGGGACCTGACTATCTGTCATCTACCACTACCTGAGTGAGGTCCACAGGACTTGAACCACACTTTTCTTTTCCTTATATAGTTCCATAGCAAAAGGAAAGTTGTTGGGATTTCTTTCGTTCTTTTTTTGTTGTTGTTTGTTTTAGTTTTTGTTTTATTTTTCACATTTTGTTATTGTAAACCTCCAGAAATTGCTATATTATATAATATAATGAT
>NW_004797275.1:3551817-3553088 GCF_000002075.1 Aplysia californica
TGGGCAAAAGGTTGAATATTGTTTTAATGAATACACCCAGCTTGCCTGAAATATTATTAAAGTCTCCATTATACATAATATTCTCTACTGTAAAACAATGACAACGATGATGACGACGACGATGAGGACGACGACGACGACGATGATGATAATGATGATGATGATGATGATGATGATGATGATGATGATGATGATGATGATGATGATGATGATGATGATGATCTCCATCATAGACAACGCTTGAAGACGCACTGCTCTGTGGGCATCTTAAAGAAGAGATGTAGCTTCGTTATTCATACATATTATTGTTCTGGTTTTTTTTTGGTTTTATTAAGCTACAAAACAACAACAACAACACATGTAGCCACATGCATACTATACATATGCGTTTTAGTGAATTTAATTGAGTGTGATATTTCGATATGTATGTCCTTCCAGGGAATTAATCAAGCATTGTTTGGTATTAACTTATTTTCCCCCCTTTTTTCTGTTTTCCCTTTTTCGCACGACCACTTTCCTGGGGAATCGTCGTTTGTGGCATTGTGGTTAGGCTTTTATTAGTTATCACATGTAGAAGATGTAAGTTCGATTCTCTAGCCAAGAAGTCAGTCAGAGTATCTAGAAATCTCCTACAGAATGATGTGATGCTGACAGAGTCGAAACAGCCAATCTCGTAAAGGATCAAAACTTTATTCGACCCTCCCCTCTCTCTCTCTCTCTCTCACACACACACACTTAAAGAAACGGGAATCGAACTCTAGTCTTCTGTGTGCGACGCCAGCAGGTAACTGCTACACCTTAGATTCTGTTCAGCTAAAACGAAAAACAAAGCTGCTTTATTGTCCGTATCAATTTAAAGGCTTTCTTTTCACTTTTGTTTTGTTTTGTTTTGTTTTACTCTGTTTGTTTGGTTTTTTGTTTGTTTTGTTGTACTTTATTTTGTGTCCTGTGATTTTCAACATCGACGATCCGTCATTCCTTAGGAAAACTGAGACCCTTCTTTCCAGGGAGGAAGGTATGCAGGGAAGATAGTAATCCTTTTTTGTGTGTGTGGATGAGTCATCTAGGAGGTAATGTGTATGCGGGAGTGTGAGACAACAGGTGAGAATGACGGGTTGGGAAAACAGTGGTGACTGCTTGAGTGGAATGTAACATCGCTTAAAAGTTTTGTAGATGAGAAGTAGAGACAAGTATTACTATTACATTATGTCTTTCTCTTTTTAGTTTCTATTTCTCTCTCTCTACCTGTTATTCTCTTTCTCGCCCCCCCC
>NW_004797275.1:3553746-3554904 GCF_000002075.1 Aplysia californica
CCCCCCCTCCTAACCCCCACAAAAACCCACAAAAACACTACCGAGGCTTCCTAACACTTCTAAATTCCGTAAACCAATTTAAACGATGATAATCATGACGTCAACAGGTGACTAGACTAGACCACAGCTTACAACACACCACAGAAACCGCTGAAATAATAATCATAATAATTGCTCACACTCAAGAGAGTAAAACCCTCCGCCCGGCTCCACAGGTACATACTCCCAGCACACGCCCTACCTCCCTATCTGCCTCCCCCATCAGAAGTGACCGTGGGACGCTGGTACCTCAGGGTATTCTCCATCATTTATTTTTCTGCTAAATATTTTAAAAGCACCCCGCGCGCTCCGATTGTTCTTTCTCATCGAAGCGTGGACGACAATTCGCCCGCGTGAGCCAGAAACAAACATAACCCATCAGTAACTCGGTGACAGCCCGGGAGATGGTTAGCAATGGCCATTGTTTTCAAATTATTTTTCCCCTTTAGGTTATGTAGAAATGTAATTCATTGATGGCGTGCATTCTGGTTGGTAATTTGATGACGATTCAAGATGCACTGTTTTGGTACACCTTTAAAAACGAACTAAAACTAACTCCATCCTTCATACTAATGCTTCAGTTCTGCTTTCTTTAACTGGAACATAAAAAGGTAGTTAATTGCATTCAAAGTCTGAAATAAGCAAATTCGTGTTTCTGATTTTGTGCTATGGTTCGAATTATCGTCCTAACATTGCTTTATTTGGTCTGCTTCTGATTAAACAACTGTGTGTCTGCCGCATACTTGAAGAATTTATAAATAATTTAAAAAATAATATAAATGTGCGGACTTTATGAATTTCGAAAGCGTCGAAGCAGAAACAACATGACTCGTTAAACTTTGCCACTTTCGGAAGTAAGAGCTTTGCGACTAGGCCTACCTCACTTTTCCTTGCGACAGATATTTAAACCTCCGCTTTAGCCATTCTCTATGAGCTTGCAAAATGCTTTCATGAAAAATAACAAAAACACAGCATAAGTATTTTACGAATCACTTGAAGTATATACATTAAAAGAGAAAATATTTTTTAAAAGACTGATAAGAAGTTAATGAAATGATAATGCTAAAAATAGTTATAGTTCTATAATTTATAATAATAATGATGAGGATGACGATAATA
>NW_004797275.1:3555597-3556961 GCF_000002075.1 Aplysia californica
TGTTACTATTAATATCTTACAGGTATATTGAATTTATTAGATTATGAGACTTGCCACAGTTTTTACCCCCCACGACCACCTACAGTTTTGAATTAAGTGATTCTGTGTCTGGGCATACACTGGCGTATCTGAGCACATGCAGTGTCACTCGATACGTCTTTGTTCTCCTACCCCCTGAGGCCTGGTTATGATTGCCTCTTGTTTCAGTCTGGCTTCATACGGAGTTATTGAGATGAACCAGGTATACAGTGGCGTTACAGTGTAGTAATATTATTATTTCCAGCTTAAATGTGTAGATTCCAATTATGTTGAGCGATGCGAGGATTTTGATACACGTGAAGTCCGCCCCCCTTGGTAACCGATATGACTGTCTACATCCGATAGGATTAAATAACACACATTTAAAAAAATAGAATATGACGTCAATATCTAAAAAAAAAACAAAAAAAATTTTGTGTCCAATTATAAGAAAACATTGTTACCAGTGGAGGTATATGCATGTACAATGACATCTGTAGTCGTTTATTGTTCATATCATAATGACTTTGTCTAGTTAGTGCAGGTGGTGTAGCAGTTAACAGTCTATTTCCTGTCACAGGCAGAAAACGCAAGTTCAATTGTCATGTTTGGAGAAATGATATCATGCATATATATCCGTCTTGGTTCTGGCACCTTTTACTCGTCACAGCTCCGGTTGGCTCTGACTGGCAAAGTCGAAGAAGCCTGTCTCCAAAATTATTTATATTGTGTCGATGGGAGCCAAAATCATCTTCACAAGCAAGCAACAACCGAAATTTCGGTTCTGTTAAATTCATTTAAAACTCTTCCCTTCTGTATGAATAGTGTGTGCATGGAAGCCTTTACAAATTATTTGCGTGAATAAAAATTTAAATATGTTCCGACTTTACAAAACGGGCAAGACAAATTTGCCACTGATCGAGAATTCATGTCTGTGATTTTTGTCAGTTCGAAAATAATATATCACTACTGAAGCAATTCACAGCTGAGGTATTTGTTCTCGCTGTGGTTATATGATTAAGTAATTGAAATATTAAAGTATTGTGTCTTAGTCTTATGTTTACTGTTGAAGACACCTTATGGCGATTCTCAGCTGTGCAGTTTATCAGTAAGCATAGCTTCTGCTCATGCCAGCCAGTAAGTCAAATTCAAAATTACAACCAGTCCAAAGTTAAACTAAGAGATTTGTCGGAGACAAAATATAGCTGTCAATGTTGAAAGCGACATTGCATTTTGGTAAACAGGTGCGAGAAGAAAAAGAATAATAGATAGAAAACAAAACAAAAAAACCCAAAGAAGAAGAAGAAGAAGAAGAAGAAGAAGAAGAAGAAGAAGAAGAAGAAGAA
>NW_004797275.1:3557061-3558550 GCF_000002075.1 Aplysia californica
AAGAAGAAGGAGAAGGAGAAGGAGAAGGAGAAGAAGAAGAAGAAGAAGAAGAAAAAGAAGAAGAAAAAGAAGAAGAAGAAGAAGAAGAAGTTTTTAGTAGGATAGATTTGATTCTGAACACATGTTTCTGCTTTCACTGGAAAAATAAACCGTCCGAAGTGACCCCTTCCACAACCGTGAGGAAAACATTAGTTAAAGTTTGGCAGTCATGCCTCATTGAAAACCTTTGGAAATTATGGGCTCTTGCTGTGCCATTAGCTTGTTTTTAGCCCAGACAGATCAGAATAAACTTTAACCATGCATGTCATTCATGTGCGTAAAGAAAGCTGCATTAGGCTTTTGTTGAGGTTCACAAAAAGTAGTGTTTGCACAAGGCAGACGATTCATTACTTGGATATATCGTTCGAGTTCAACCCCGCCTACTGGGTTACTAGAAATATATCAAAAACTCATTGGCCTAAAGTAATAGGACATGGGATTGCTCTGGTGTCATTGTCACCTGCCTACGTAGGTTAAAGGTCAAGCTATCTAAAGGTTTGTGGAACTCTTTGACCTTTGAAGATTCTCTAAATGTAAAAAAAAAAAAATGTGTAAAACAAAAGCACAAACGGACAAAATTCGATGCCTAATTTTCTCAATCTTCTTTTAGTTTTTAATGCCAGCTTCCATACACCTCTTTTATCAGCGTGGCCTTCATCTTCATTGTCTATCGGTTGACGAAATGTTAATCTTGTCGTCACTTTCCAATCTGCCTACAACATACTTTTTGAAATATAAAAAGTACCAACTCACAAAATCTTTAAAGCAGAACGGTCCTTCCTTTCTAACTCATGTACTTAACTTTCAGTTTATAAATAACAGGCGTCTCTGATGGAACGGTCAAGCTCTTTATCTTCTTACGGAGAAAAACTCAAATACGGTGTCCGAGTTGGAAATTCTTTTTATCAAATATCCCCGTCTTTCTGCTGAGATGTTGTACCCCTCTCAGCCCACGTTGACCCTTACGGGTAGGGTCGAAGCCCGCCCTCTCCTAATTATGGTCTTATTTTATTTTTCTATGGGATACATAAAACACTTACACATTAAACATACAAATTTTAATTACTCCTTGGGCTTATACTATGTGATATGCTTTACAGATGAACTGATAGCAGTATTACTCAAACGCTATCTCTACATCACACATTATGCGTGATACTCCCCACGCAAATCGAAACCGTTGCAATCTCAAAACTGACCCAAGTATCCGGGGATAAGTAATTTGATCGAATCACCCGCTGATGTGGTGTTCAATCAGGCGTGGCCGCTTTAAAACAAAGGGCTACCAGGGAAACTAACAAAGGATTCTGGGTATTAAATGATCGCGTTGGCAACGCTGGAGAGCGACCGATAGTTAGGCAGCTACAGTAGAGGCAACAACTGCTGCGCGGGCAGTAACAGCAGAAGTAACAACAGCAGCCGTAGTAGTAGCAGCAGCAGCAACAACAGC
>NW_004797275.1:3558731-3559811 GCF_000002075.1 Aplysia californica
GATAGATAGATAGATAGATAGATAGATAGATAGATAGATAGATAGATAGATAGATAGATAGATAGATAGATAGATAGATAGATAGATAGATATAGACAGATAGACAGATAGATAGATAAATAGATCTAGATAGGTCTAGGGCTGAGGGTTGAATATTTGTTAACTTTATCTTTCTTTTGAATGGCTCACCATTAGGTCACTTGGTTCCTCTCTGAACTGTTAATGGGCACGCTTGGTTCAATTTCGACCTAGATAGTTTAAATTTAAACTATTCGAAGAGTTATGTCGTTCTCTAATAACTTTGCATAGTTCTGTTGGAGAAAGGTGAAAAAAAGGGAAAGTACTGCTTGTATTTAGAACGTTATGTTCATCCAAATCAAAACTCAGTGGAAGTAAAGACGATAGTAGACAAATGAGGATAAGTATTTAGCAGTAGGTGTTGAAAGAGGAAATGGAGCAAAACGGTCAGACTAGCCTGGGCGATTTGGCAGTTTTGGTCGGTGGTGGGATCACCCGGGTAAGGACAGACGTTATTTAATGTCCTGTTTGGAAACACATTGACATGGGCGGTACGAAAATTGTAGCCTCTTAAAAGTGGTAAAAGTGGGAGCTGGCTATAGAAAAAAGTTTGCGAACATTGGTCTGGACGATAAAACTCTCGTCTAACGTATAGCTACAGGGTCGTCACGAATTATAAGGGACAGGGCAGAGATACGAATGGCTGAGCGCCACTGGAATGCTTTACTTCAATACCGTTTCTACCTGTTTCTGTCTGTATCCATTTGTCTTCCCCTGTCTCTCTCTCTTATTTTTCCCAGAAGTAGAGGGCTGAAATCCTGATCTATGTCTCTATAACTCCAACTTTGTTGCTTCTTTTTCGAGCACCAAATTGAGAGAAACTTTACATGTACGTTGGAAAAGTCCAAGAAGGCCGCCCGTTATCATTGAAGAGAAAAGCAGTTGCCTTAGACAAGTGGCCATAATATTAGTAGTAGTAGTAGTAGTAGTAGTAGTAGTAGTAGTAGTAGTAGTAGTAGTAGTAGTAGTAGTAGTAGTAGTAGTAGTAGTAGGATTAGTTTG
>NW_004797275.1:3562064-3566686 GCF_000002075.1 Aplysia californica
CCCGCGTCATCTGCATTTCTTATATGCTACAACAATATTTATTGTCGAAAAGAATCACCTATCAAAGATAACTACTTTTCTACCAGACAATCAATGTGTGGTTGTCTTGGGCAGGTTCAACTGTACATGTCTTTCCATATCCCACAAAGACATGACGAGACCGGCTTCTTTGGTAGAGTGGTGAGGCGCCTTGCCATCGCCTGCAGACGACAAGAGTTCCGTTTTCCCAGTGGGGAAGGTTTTTTTTAGTACCTCAGTTTTTCTGCTTGTATGTTGTATCTCTGGCATCCCAGTTTGGCCCTGACAAGCATGTTGAAAACCCGGTTCCAAATGGATCTAAATTGTTTCGATGAGAGCGTATGACATGTACATTTAAAAGCAAAAGAATCTGACCGGTGAATAAACAAATACACGCGTAAAACATTTCTCTACCCACGTCTATCTCTTCATCATCTTCCTCCCACTTCATTCCCCGTATCGATAACTGTGCAGATTGCCAACAGAGCAGACGATATTATCCCGGTTTAATCAAGAAACAATAAACTCTCCCGCGCAAAACTGTTTCCCCCCATATCGTGAGCTCCGTCGTTCTCACACCGTGTGACGCGTTGTTAATCCGGTCACGTGACTTCCTAGCGCTGGAAATGGAGGACGCGAGGGGAGACGATCAGCACTTCCGGTTGTAACCAGAGCTTTCCTGTCGCGGTGACGACTATTTCCCCCCTAATCTGAAGCTCCATTTCCACCAGGCTGAGGATATTTTTTGCCCTTACCACATCAAACAACATGTGTGAGATAGGCAGGCCTTGTGGGGGTGCAAATAGATACTCTGAGCTCATCTTCGATATCTTTATTACTTTTGTTGATGTTGTTTCTGTTGCTGTTGTAGTAGTTGTAGTTTTTTGTTGTTGTTGCTATTGTTGTTGTTGTTGTTGTTGTTGTTGTTGTTGTTGTTGTTGTTGTTGTTGTTGTTGTTGTTGTTGTTGTTGTTGTTGTTGTTTGAGCTTGGTTTCACTTTGCCTTAAGTTTGGTGTTAATCTATGTTTCGCTTTTCGTTTTGTTTGTTTTTTATTAGTAAGATATCGTTTGCTTCTTTGCTGATGAGTTCAATCTTACATTACTCGGTGATGTCAATTTTGTGTTGTTTTTTGTTGTTTACTTCTCTGCATTGTATTATTAGAAGAGACTGGGATGGGAGTGTTATCTGCTCTTCCGCATTTTATTAATGCCCTTCTGTTCAGTTTTAAAGGTTAAAAGGGGAAAGGGAGGGAAAGAGAGAGAGAGAGAGAGAGAGAGAGAGAGAGAGAGAGAGAGAGAGAGAAAGAGAGAGAGAGGAGGGATGGAGAGAGAGAGAGAGAGAGAGAGAGAGAGGGAGAGAGGGACCGAGGGACGAAGAGTAGGACACATTTGGAAAAGCAAAAGTATAATAAAAGGTTGTGGAGATGATAAACGTGACAATCAATTTCGTTTAGTTTCTCCAATACTTACATAATAATAATGTTCCTTAACACTTTGAGTGGTGAACTACGAGTACTGGTGACGTACCCTCAACGCAGATTATTCTTTGTAGATACTCAAACTGAGCGTAAAGAAGGGATACTACACTTAGAACGATTTTTTGTGTTCTTCTTACTTTGGAACTTTACAGTGATGTGTAAGAAAGTCCATCATGACAGAAGGTACAGCCGTGATATAGGTCAACCTTGTCAGTCGAATGGGCGACATCTGTCCTTTCCACTGCTCATTAAGACGGACAGTTTGTGTGAGTGTGAAAGAATAACATATATAACTATAATAAGGAAGTAACGATTCATTAAATAGATGGTGATCAGTGTTATGGTTTAACAGATAACACATAAGTATGGCTCACTAACATCAAACTCAATGTTAAAATGATACACAAAAAAGTCTCATCAGTGGCAGAGTCAATTATTTTAGACAACCTGTGGACTTCTGGCATTTATGTCAAAGATCATCGTTTGTCATTTTAGTGATTAAAACGAATACCCAGTCATGTGTGACCGGCATATCTACATGAACACATCTAACGATTGCACAAATCGTTTTAGTGGTCGTGGCATAAAGGTGTAGCTTTTTGCCTTAAAAGTCAAAGAGCTGGTTAAGTTCGAGTCTTAAGAGATAAATTTTTTTCTTTTTTTCTTTTTTCCCCCCTGATATTAGTTGTGTAGCTAAACATTTACAATCACGTTGGGGAAAGTCCATGTCCAAATAAACTTTACTCTTAACGCAGTGTGTTGAGCACTGCTGTTTGGCATCTGCAATTGGGTATGTCTGTACAGATTCGAGCATACAAGCCGATTCTTAGGCATCATTTATTTCTCCGTCGTTTACTCATGTGTGCTCTTTAATACCAATTTAAGCTCCTATATAAACTTGGTCAAAACAGCATTTTCCTTTTCATTTCTTTCTATGTCTGAGTGCATTCGTCTAGGCTAGTGCACATGCAATCCTAACTGATCAAATTAAAAAGTAACTGAATTTAACCTAAATAGTTATCAAAGAAGTTCAAAACTTAGAATCTGCCCTTCACCTTTCTAATTAAAAATAAGCTTTAAAAGTAAGCTATAGGACAACCATTTCTCTAAACACTACCACTAAATTAAAAACAACAACAACAAAGCACTAATGGCGTGATCTATGATGTGGTTTACTCCTCTTTTGCTGCAAAACCTCTAGTATTGTTCTGATCTCTCCTTTTTTGTATTTCTTTCTTTTAACACCTCTAATCTTCGGCATTTATATTGCCCTATTATGTTGCAAGTGCCGTAAAACGTTTACTAATCTAATACAAACAAGGCACCCTCCAAAAAACAACAACACAACTCACATTTAAATGCTTCAACTCATAGTCATACAGAACTTTCGTTATTGTTCTTTCCTTTTTCTTTTTTTTTTTAGAAAACGATACTAATTTGTACCAAAGATTGTCTCCACTCTTATAGCTTCATGAGGACAACAAGGTGCCACACGTTCAGCCAGGGTGCGCCTTTTGTCCTATACCGCTTGACAGTGTCGCCTCATCTACACCATCGACCGCCAATTGACTAATTAGACATCAGTATGTGGGAGGCATAGATAGTGCAATATAAAGATCTTGCACACAATCGTGTCATCGCGTATTGCTCGATTGTCGACGCCGTTTCTTTATTTCGTACTACTAGAATGTTTAATTTATAAATGTATTGTTTCGGAAGCGGCATAATTATCTCATTAGTAGTCCTTTTGATGATCATCACGATAAGTTTTGTTCTTTTAATCGAGTGTACCGTGCGAGCTCATTTGCATAAGAGATAGTTTAACTGCGCATCTGTTGTCACGCTTTCCAACCCTTTTATGCCTTCATTTATCATTCCGTTAAAATAATATAAAAAGAGCAACTCGTAATTAAAATCAACCCTCGTGTGGAAAACATCACAAAATGTATATTTAGTGTCCTTGGTCTTTGCAAATGTCACGTTTGGGGTCTACAACGGCGTTAACAAACTTCATTTTCTAAGACTGTTACTTTTCAAAGACAGCGGGTGGCCGTCTTTAATAATTCTGACAGTATCTAATTTGGGTAAAGCCAGTTCTAATTAAAGGTGATGTGAACACTGAGTCAAACACTGAAATGTTGTGGTTATCGTGTTCTAATTAAAGGTGATGTGAACACTGAGTCAAACACTGAAATGTTGTGGTTATCGTGTTCTAATTTCTTTTTTGGTTGACTTTTAGCAAAAACAAAAACAAAAACAAAAACCCACACACACACACAAATGTGGGTATCCTGAGAAACTAGCCAGAAAAAAACTTAGGAAGAAAATGGCGTCCAGGCATAGTATCTTGCTCACCAAAACCAGGTGAAACCAACTACTTAGCTGCCATGTTTACCACGGGCTCAGACGAAAGAAGACAAACCGTTTTCGAAAAAAAAAAGAAATCTATTCTAAGACTCAACTTTTCTCTTTAAAAAGGTCCTCCACCCCCCACCTGAAGAACATAAAACCAAAAAAACAAACAAAAAAACCCAAAGTAGAACCAAAAACAAAACAAAGCATGAAGGACAAACACCTTCTGGCACTCGTCTCGTTACGCTGATTTTAGTGGCCATCGTCCCCTTACGTTTCACACCATTCAAACATTCATGAAAATAATTTGCCACACAGAAGGTTAAACTGAATTTCGAACCCTGCACCCTCGTCCACTCATGATCAAAATACGTTTTAAGCTGCTTTTGTGTATGAATTCAAGGCTAGCCGCATGTAGCACAATTAATAGATAGTAGTAGTCTTGGGTTATCTTCCCTATGTTGGATTGGAACTCATGTCTATCACTTTTATGGAAGTTAAAGAGCCTTGTCGGCGTCTATGTTGCAGCTGTAAGGTACTTTGCAATAGCATGCAGAAGACAGGAAATCTATTCTCTAGTGGCGACTATTTTATCGAGTTTCGAGTAAGAGAATCACTGTGAGCCGTCTGAGACGGTGCATCCTTCATACCACGGTTGGCCCTGATACATTCAAAACACTCCGTCTCCAATTTGGTCTAAAGTGTCGATATCACGTTTAATTTCAGGCCCTCTGTAAAAGTTATTATTGTTATTTTTTATTATTGTTGTTGTTA